>NC_059159.1:134613491-134931748 GCF_019923935.1 Bubalus bubalis
TTCCCACATTGGCAGGTAGGTTCTTTACCACTAGAGCCACTTGGGGAGCCCCTACTTTACAATATTTTAAACGGCCTTAGTGAGATGTAATTCATCAGCTGAACAGTTCATCCATTTAATGCATGGGATTCAATGGTTTCTAATATATTCACAGAGCAGTGCAACCATCATCATAGCCTAACTTTACAACATTTTTGTCAACCCAGGAAGAAAACCCATCCTCTATCAGTCACAGTATCAGTCCTTCTTCATTCCCGTCTGCCCTTGTCAACCGCTAATCTTATGTATGGTCTCTATGGATATGTCTGTTCTGGATATCTCATATAAATGGAGTTATACAATATGTAGTCTTTCGTAACTGACTTCTTCCACTTAAAATAATTTTTTCAGGAAAAGTCTTTGCCTTAGTATTTTAAAGAACACAGAAATAAAAATTTTAAAAATACTTCCATTTGAACCAAAGTAAGTAATAGCATTATAACAAGTGGTACAATTAAAAGAGGTATTTTTTGAATCCTTTTTGCCATACATACAAATTTTTTAAGAGAGAAATTTGTAGCTTTTAACTTTTTATTTTTTTTGAAGTATAATTCTTTTACAGTGTTATGTTAGTTTCTGCTATACAGCAAAGTGAATCAGCTATGAAAGTGAAAAGTGAAAGTGAAATCACTCAGTTGTGTCTGACTCTTTGTGACTACATGGACTGTAGCCTACCAGGCTCCTCCATCCATGGGATTTTCCAGGCAAGAGTATTGGAGTGGGGTGCCATTTCCTTCTCCAGGGGATCTTCCCAACCCAGGGATCGTACCCAGGTCTTCCACATTGCAGGCAGGTGCTTTACCTTCTGAGCCACCAGGGAATCAGCTATATGTATACATATATGCCCTCCCTCTTAGACCTCCCTCCTACCCTCCCCATCCCACCCCTCTAGGTCATCACAGAGAACCGAGCTGAGCCCTCTGTGGAATGGGGGAAGGGGAGGGTGGGATGAATTGAGAGAGTAGCATTAACATTTATACAATGTGTAAAATACATAGCTAGTGAGAAGCTGCTGTAAAATCATGTTTTTAAGGCTCATCCATGTTGTACTATGTATCAGTGCTTCATTCCTTTTTATGGCTGAGTAATAATCCATTGTATGCATCACCTGTATTTATTTTTCCATCCATCAGTTGGTGAACATTTGGATTGTTTTCACTTTCTGGTGATTACAAATAATGGTGCAGTGAACCTTTCATGTACAAGTTTTTGGGTAGCCATATGTTTTCAATTGGCACCATTTTACATCCCACTAACAATGTATGAGGGTTCCAATTTCTCCACTTCCTCACTAACATTTGGGATGACATTAAAAAAAAAAAATATATATATATATATATATATATATATAACCATCTTAATGGATGTGAAGTGGTACTCTGTTGTGGTTTTAATTTGCATTTCCCTAATGGCTAATAATGTTGAGAATTTTTCACATGCTTTTCAGTCATTTCTATGTCTTTTTGGGAGAAATGTCTATTCAGTCCTTTACCTGTTGTTATTTATCTTGTTGTTATTGACTTGTAAGAATTCTTTATATATTTTGGATACAAGTCTTGTATCACATGTATGTTTGCAAAATTTCCCCTGTTCTGTGGATTGTCTTTTACTCTCTTGATCGCATCACTTGTAGCACAAAAGCTTTTAATTTTCACGAAGTCCAATTTATCTAATTTTCTTTTTGTCTGTTTTATTTTCTTTCTTTTTTGTATTTTAAATTATGAAAGTATGATAAGACATTTATAAGAAACTTGGAAAATACAGAACGAGGTTACCTATAGTTCCACTATACATTGCAAGTGTTTCTTTAAGTAGATAAATTAAGATTTTTAGTTGGAGTTTCAATATCAAACTCTCAAAAGTTAATAGAATGAATATACAGAGAAGTGAGAAGATATAGTAGGCCTGAAAAGCACTATGAACCAATTCAATTAATTAAGATTTATACAGTTTTCACACAACAGTGGGATACAAATTCCATTCACGTTTCTATGGACTATCAACTAGAAGACACTGGAATATTTCCAGGGACATAAAACAAGGTACAAAAATTTCATGGTCTAAAAGCATTGCTGTCATACAAAGTCTATTCTCTTATCACCTTGGAAATATGTTAGAAATCAATATCAACAGACATTTGAAAATAACCCACATATTTTCAGTGCAGCGTGACATTTACCAAGAGAGATCTTTGACTTAGCCATTGAAAGTCTCAATAGAGTTAAAAGACTGAAAAAACACAGAGGATGATTGCAGAGAAGAAGCATTTAAATGAGAAATTAGTATCAAAGATACTTTTAAAAATCTCATGTATTTGAAAATTAAATGTCCACTATTAAATGCTGGATGTATCTAAGAAGCCATAACAAGGAAAATTAGAAAATATTTGTAATAGAATAAAAATTAAAAGAGAATTTACCAGAATTTGTTGCATGCAGCTGAAGCTACTCAATACAGTTAAATACAGTGTGGACTTTTGAATAAGGTATGAAAACAAATAACGGATACTAGCATAAAATCTTATGTCACTTGTGTTTTTGGGATTGTGTCCAAGAAGACTTAACCCAAGTTCAGCATGTTTTTGTTTTTTTTTCTTCTGCATTTCATTGTTTCAGCCTTTACATGTATACCTATCATCTATTTTTGAGTTAATTTCGTGGTGTGGTCTAAGGAAGGGATCCAAACTCAGTCCTCCATGTAGATATTCAGTTGTACCAGCACTGATCCCTAAATTTTTAACATGCCTATTTAACTTACGAAAACCTTAGGTTTGTTATTATGCCTCTTCACCTTCCAAAAAAATCTAGACTTTTACCACTTTCATCCTAATGGTTTCTCCCTCTTCCATGGTATTGAGACCTAGTAGTTTTCCTTCACTTCGTTTTTAATGCTCCAAGAATTCTTACCATTAATGCTTATTTACTGTCCTTGCTCAGTGTCGTTTTTGCCTTCCATTTCTTTCTCCCTGGTTCTTTTTCCTTTTTAATGGAAGGCAACCATTGGTAGCAATTACAGCCTAGGTGAGTCTTTACCTAAAGATGTCAGGAAGTTGGCTCTTAGTGTGAAAGTGAAGCAGATATCTCACTTTAAGGATACTTTATTGTCATCTGGCTTCCAGCATTGCTGCTGAAAGTTGGACAAGAAACCTGTCTTTTTGAAAATTAGCTATAGCTAGCTGTGCTGTGCTCAGTCCTATCTGACTCTTTGCGACCCCCGTGGACTGTAGCCCACCAGGCTCCTGTGTCCAAGGGATTTCCTAGGCAAGAATACTGGAGTGGGTTGCCATTTCCTTCTCCAGGGTATCTTCTTGACCCAGGGAGATCAAACTCACGCCCCTGTGTCTCCAGCATAGGCAGGCAGATTTTTTTTACCACTAGCACTGCGTCTTTGTTGCTGCTCCTGAATTTTCCTTAGTTGCAGCGAGCAGGGGCTGCTCTTCACAGTGATGCGAGGGCTTCTCATTGCAGCGGCTTCTCATTGTGGCGCACAGGCTCTAGGTGCACAGGCTTTAGTAGGTGCGGCTCATGGTCTCTAGAGCGCAAGCTTAGTAGTTGTGGTATACAGGCTTAGTTGCTCTGTGGCATGTGGGATATTCTTGGATGAGGGATCGAACTCATGTCCCATGCACTGGAAGGCAGACAGGGAAGTCCTGTCTTTTCTTTTCATATTGCTTTTTTAAAAGATTTTTTTTAATCCTCCTTTTTTTTTTTTTTTTTTTGCTTTATATTTCTCTGTAAAGTATCTGAGGTGGAGTTCTTTTCATTTGTCCTGTTTACAGACTCATTGATTCATGAAAACGGGAACTGTTAGAAGAAACCTCCAAGTTCTCAGAACCACATCTCTATGCTTCCCTACATCTCTGTCCACACGCACCACCTTCTCTTCTGTTGCTTTGGAAGAACTGACTCAAAGCCACCCCTCCACTGACACACTTGATGTCATCTCTGATCTACTCAAAGTACCATCCCAGGAACTCTACCCTCGCTGTCCTATGTATCCATTTCCATCTCCTGGACTTGCCATCAGAACACAAATCTAATTTTATTTATCTTTCTTTGGACTTCGCTGGTGATCCAGTGGCTAAGACTCTGAGCTTCCAAAGCAGTGGGTACGGGTTCCATCCCTGGTCAGGGAACTAGATCACACGTGCCTCATCTAAAGATCCCATGTGCTGCAGCTAAGACCCGGCGTAGCCAAGTAAATAAGTAAACATTAAAAATAATAAATAATTAAATAATTTAACCCTTTCTTGACTTCTCTTCCCCTCCAGCTGGCAGCCCATTCTTTTCCCTCCCTTCCCAATAAAACTCCTTGAAAGACTTGTCTGTGTTTTCTGACACCAATTACTCTTTTCCCCTTTCTCCTTGTACACATGCTAATTAGGTCATGAATGACTAGGCATGTTGTTAAATCAGTGGTCAGTTCTCAGTCCCCAGCTGACTTGAACCCTTGAACACTTGTCGGTGGTATTTGACACAGCTGATCCTAACTCAAAGCTCTCCTTCACCAGGTTTTCAGGCCACCACACTCTCCGAGCTCTCTTCCCATTTCACCGCTTGACCCTTTTCAGCCTACGTGTTGGTTCCGCACCATCTCCTTAACTCTAGCTTTGGAGTGTTCCCTGCTCAGGATGTGGATATCTTCTCTTTCCTGTTTGTACTCACTCCCTTAGTGATCTCATCCATACTTACGGGCTTAAAAATCCTTTGTAGCAAGGTCTGCAAACCTGCAGTCCAGGGGCCAAACCCCGCTTGCTACCGTGAGCTAAAGATGCCTTTTATCTTACATGAGAACATGCAAGCGAAATCACATGTGGCTTGCCAAGCCAAAGGTATTTACTGTCTGGCCTTTTATAGAAAAGGTTTGTCATCCCTTGATCTATGGTGTGGTGATGACTTCCAAATTTATATCTGTGGGCTGAACCTCTCCCCTGAATTCCAGATGAGCTTATTCACTGGATATCTCCAAGGGAATGTCTTAAATGCACCTCAGTATTGAGCTTTTGTGTTCTGTCTGTCTCTTCATGCTACAGTCTTTGTTGTCATAGTTGGTAGCAACTCAGTCCTGCCAACAGTCCAGGCGAAACCCCCGAGCATCATGATTGATGCCTTCATTTGTGCTTCATGTGCAGTCATGTTTAAAATGTGTTCAGATTTCAGCCACTTTTACCGCCTTCCGTTGACCCCATTCTCCCTCATCTGGGTATCACCGTAGTCTCCTGATTGGTTCTCCTTGCTCCCCATCAGCCCATTATCTGCACTCTGGTCAAAGTCAAATAGAAGCCAGATGATGCTTTTGGCTCAGAAGCATCCTTGCTCAAAGCTTTCCAGTGGCTTCCCATCTCATGCCAAGTGCAAACAAAGCCCTGCCATGGCCTTGGAGCCCTACACCTTCTGGCTCCTATTATCTTTTTGACCTTTTCCCCATCACTGTCCCTTACTTTCACTTCATGACAGTCACAGTGGCCTCTGAGACACTTGCTCCTTGTAAGAAAAGCTATGACCAACCCAGACAGTATATTAAAAAGCAGAGACATCACTTTGCCAACAAAGGTCCATATAGTCAAAGCTATGGTTTTTCTGGTAGTCATATATGGATGTGAGAGTTGGACCATAAAGAAGGCTGAGTGCCAAAGAATTGATGTTTTTGAACTGTGGTGTTGGAGAAGACTCTTGAGAGTCCCTTGGACTATAGGGAGATCAAACCAGTCAATCTTAAGGAAATCAACCTGAATATTCATTTGAAGGACAGATGCTGAAGCTGAAGTGCCAATACTTTGGCCATCTGATGCAAAGAGCTGACTCATTATAAAGATTCTAGGAAAGATTGAGGGCAAGAGAAGGGGGCGACAGAGGTTGAGATGGTGGATGGCATCACCGACTTAATGGACCTAAGTTTGAGCAAACTCCGGTAGATAATGAAGGACAAGGAAGCTTGGAGTGCTGCAGTCCATGGGGTTGCAAAGAGTCAGACACGACTTAGCAGCTGAACAACAACAAAACACATCAGGCTTGCTCCTGACTCAGAGCTTTTGCGTCTGCCATTTCCCTGCCTGAAACATTCTTTCCAAGACATCTGCATGGTCCACCCCTTGACACACTTTACTTATTTAGCTGCATCAAGTCTTAGTTTCATCATGTGGGATCTTTCAGCGTGGTGCACGGACTGTCTAGTTGTTGCATGGGCTTAGTTGCTCCAAGGCATGTGGGATCTTAGCTCTTTGACCAGGGCTCGAATCCACATCTCCTGCATTACAAGGTGAATTCTTAATCACTGGGCTGTTATAGTTCCCATAACCTGTCTATTTAAAATTGTTGTTCAGTCGCTAAATCATGTCTGATTGTGTGTGGCCCCATGGACAGTAGCACACCAAGTTCCTCTGTCCTCCAGTGTCTCCTGGAGTTTAGAAAATTGCCCCGACCCTGCAATCATTCCTGTTCTCATTCCCTGTTTTAGTTTTCTCCTTTCCAACCCCCATCACTGACCCTGTATGATAGCTTACATTTTTGCTCACATTATTTCTTTTCTCCCCTGTCAGAGGATTACACACACTCTCTGTGGTCATGCCTGTCTCTAGTGCAGCAAACATCCTCATTCCAGGTTTGAGTATGTGGTTTGCTTTTGCCAGTAGAATGTGAGTGAACGTGACACATGCCACTGGTAGGCAGAAGCTTTACATACAACAGCGTGATGAGCTTGGTGTTCTACATTTTTGTCCTATGCCTCTATAATCGAGTGTCCCAGATAGGGGCTTCTCCTTCAGCATGTGTCCTGGAATGAAAGGACACGCTGAATTAGACCTACAGTCAACCCATAGCCTGGAGCCAAGCCCCAGGCAATCTGCAGCCCTCCTAATATTAGCTACACATACATGCATTGTAAACCACTGAGATTATGGGATTGTTTGTTGCCCCAGCAAAAGCTTAGTAATACACGTAATCTATATTGCACTTAAAAATGATCCCTTTTCCGCTTCAAAGCATATGCCATGAGAGCAAGAATTTTTGTGTTTCATTCACTACTCTCTCCTTAGTATCTAAAAGCCCCTGGCACATGGTAAGACTTTATGAATATATATGGAGTGAACTAATAAATGCTGGAAAATTCTTGGCTGTTTTTCCTTTAAATATTGCCTCTTCCCATTTTCCCTAGTTTATTTTCTTGGAACTCATATTAAATGTATGTTGGACATTCTCATTTCATCTTTCACATCTCTTAACAGCTCTTTTATTTTCCATTTCTTTACAACTCCATGGGTAATTACCTCAGTACTTCTTCCAACTCTTTAATACTCTTTATCTGGGATTCACCTGCTGCTTAATTTATTCTTTGACATTTTAGTTTAATGACTATTTTTATTTCTTTAAGTTCTATTTTATTCTTTTTTCAAATGTATCTATTCTGTTTTTGTAATGTCTTTTTCTTTTGATATGGTATAAAACATTTTTTTTCTTTTGATATGGTATAAAAGTATAAAACTTTTTTGAATCATTTTGGTAATTTAAAACATGGCTGAGCTGGAGCCCCAGGAGTGAGTGAGTGTTAGTTACTCAGTCGTGTCTGACTCTTTATGACCCCATGGCCTGTAGCCCTCCAGGCTACTCTGTCCATGGAATTCTGCAGGCAAGAATACTGGAGTGAGTATCCATTCCCTTCTCCAGGGGATCTTCCCGACCCAGGGATTGAACACGGGTCTCCTGCATTGCAGGCAGATTCTTTACCATCTGAGCCATCAGAGAAGCCCAGAATTGAAAACATATTTACTTTATATTCTTCAGTTGAAGAAGTTCTATAATCTGAAGTTTTAAAGGGTGTTAAATAGCCACCTTTTTTGAGCTTGTGATTTTGCTCATGAAAGATTATTTCCTCTTCTGGTTTGTAATATTTTTGGAAGCTCATATCCAGTGAGCATTTAAAAAAATTCTTGCGAGATCCACATATGTTCTTTTAAAAAAAAATTCACTGACTTGGCTTTTCCTTTACCAAGAAAATGGTACTAATTTGTACTCTGTACCTGCATATGACATAGACTAGGGTTTCACCTTCTTTCAGATTTTTTTTCCCCAGAAATCTTGTCAGATGCTTTTTCTTCCCTCAAGTACTGGATGGAATTTTTTAGCCCTCTCTTTAGAGGGGCAGCCTTTAAAGGGCCCATCCCTGGTATGCTGAGTATGAATTCCTCCTTAACTCTTAGGTCTTCATCTTTAAGATCCCTTGAAGACCCCACCCTTTACCCCTCCCCATCCCCAGCTCTGAGGAATCAACTCTCAAGCTTCCTGTTCTATCTTTAATTTTTATGTTTTCCAGAAAATACATAGAAAGTCTTTCTTGCTCTGAGATCTCTTAAAATATCCATCTGTATTTTTTCGGTATGTTTTTTTACTTCATTTACTTTACATAAAAAATTTCACTGGCATGAAATTTATTCTAATGTATGGTATAAGGTGTACGGTATCTAACCTTACTTCTCTCTTCAAATGGTTAACCTATTGCCTAAACATAACTTATTGAATAATTCGTTCTTACTCTGTTTCTACCTTTATTATAGATTCTTATGTGAGCTTCAGGGCTTTCTGCTTCACTTTAATGATTTGCCTGTCATTCTTTGTGCTATTATCATATTCTTTCAAGTAGTGTATCTTTCTAATACATTTTCATATTGGGTAATTCAAACTAATTTGTAGTCCTATTTTTTCTTGTCTACTAACAGGTATTTATTCTTCTCAATGAATGGGAAAACTGTTTTATTCAGCCACAAAACATATATTTGGGATTTGATTGGAATGAATCATATTTATAAATTAATGATAAAGGCATCCTAATGATATTGAGCCATCTCATGAAGTAACAGTTCATCTTTTACATTCAGTAATTTTTTTCTCATATATAATTCAATAAAGATTTCAGTTATTCCTCATAGAACATTTGTCATAAAATTTATTATGAGTATTTTTTGTTTGTTTTTCTTTTAAATGACTTAAATTTTTAAAACTGTGGTAAAATATACATAACATAAAATTTACCATCTTAACCATTTCTAAGTGTACAGTCAGTAACCTTCAGTGCATTCGCAGTTTTGTAAAACCAATACCCAGAACTGTTTTCACCCTGCAGAATGGGTGCTCTTTACACATTAAAACAAAATCTCTCCTCTCTCCCATCCCCTAACCAACTGTTCCACTTTCTATCTCTCTGACTTTCTGTACTCCAGGAACCTCATATAGGTGGAATCATACAGTATTTGTATTTTTGTGACTGATTTATTTCACTAAGCATAGTGTCTTCAAGTTTCATCCTTGTGGTAGCACATCTCAGAATTTCCTTTTATTTTATGGCTGAATAATTTAGGGCTGAATGTTTTAGGGCTGCAGTCCATGAGGTCGCAAAGAGTTCTGTTCATTTGACTAGTAAATTTAGCAAAAATATGCGTTGACTTATCAGTGTATGCTGAATTTTCTTCCCTTCCTCCCCTCCTTCTTCCCTCTCTCCCCTGCCTTCCTTCCTTTTTTCTTTCCTTCTCTTTTGATGTTTATCATGTGATTAATCTAATTGGCCTAATTTATATTTGGGAGCATATTAATGGTTGCTAATATTGGAGCCATGGGTTAGTGATACTTTATAGAGATGCTGTCTCATTTCCCACTACTTGGATCCATGACCCTCTGAATTGATCCTGAATACAGCTGCTCTGTTCGTAAAGATTCAGCCACCTTCTTACTTTTTACCTCTGCCCCTACCTACAGGGGCTTGTTTGCTGGAAGTTGCCCTTCTAAAATAGAATGTGTTGCCACCTTTCTCCATATTTCCTTTCCAGATATTTTCTGGGTGTTGCTATATCTGAATGATTGTAAAAGAGATGTTAGGTGAGAGTGTGTGGTACTCTGCCAAGACTAAAAGGCAGCGCCCCCCAATAGAGGGCCAGCCCCCAGTTTTCTGGGTCTTACGACTTCTCTGGGTCTCTGAGTCAGCAGGCAATTGTGAGAGAGGAATAACATATCTTCACCCTCCCTCTCTCTTTCCCTCTCTTCTTTCCAAATAATCACCCTTTTATTAGGCAAACAGTGATATTCATGATGCAATAATTGGGCAGGTTATATTCAATAAAACTCATTTCTTCATAGGTTCTGAGGATTCCTTCCAATTTTGATATTATTTTGTCTGGCAGATTTTCTTTCCATCTGGTTATGAATTTTCATCACTCCCCACCACCCCCAAGAAGAGACTGGGAAACAAAGGTCCATTTTCAGATACTACTTTAAACCAGAAATCTAATATCATTTTATCTTCTTTGTGGATTTTAATCAGCAGAATAATGTGTAGATTTGGATTAAAAGGGAGACAAGAGAGGAAGCCCAGAGACTCATAAGGAAATTATACTGGCATATTAAACTCTTGGAGGACACTTTAGTGCAGCATAAATTAAAGTACCAATCTGAATGTATCCAATAATTGGATATAAGCAACTCATGTAGTAAAAAGATCACTAGGTCTGATACAACATATCTGAGCTTTAATCCTAGTTGTAACTAACCCCAACTACCTGTGCAAACTTGAAAGTAAAAGTCGCTCAGTTGTGTTCGACTCTTTACGACCCCATGGACCGAATAGTCCATGGAATTCTTCAGGCCAGAATACTGGAGTGGGTAGCCTTTCCCTTCTCCAGGGGATCTTCCCAACTCAGTGATCAAACCCAGGCCTCCAGCATTGCAGGTGGATTCTTTACCAGCTGAGCCACATGGGAAGCCCATGCAAACTTGAAGAACTCTCTTAAATTTCAATTTCCTTATGTGACAAGATAAAAGTAAGATTCTTGGCACTCTCCCAGCATTCTAGGTTTTGCTATTCCATATGTAAAAAATGAATGGGAGTGGATTCTTAGTGCAATCCAAGACTGCTGGAAGCAGATGGGACTTGTAATGGGGTAGGAGGTAGGTCCAGTTAGGACAGGGAGGGCTGCCAAGCCCCCCAGGGATTCCTATAGGGTCTCAGCTCAGTTCAGTTCAGTCGCTCAGTCGTGTCCAACTCTTTGCGACCCCATGAACCGCAGCACGCCAGGCCTTCCTGTCCATCACCAACTTCCGGAGTCTACCCAAACTCATGTCCATTGAGTTGGTGATGCCATCTAACCATCTCATCCTCTGTCGTCCCCTTCTCCTCCTGCCTTCAATCTTTCCCAACATCAGGGTCTTTTCGAAGAGTCAGCTCTTCTCATCAGGTGGCCAAAATATTGGAGTTTCAGCTTCAACATCAGTCCTTCCAATGAACACCCAGGACTGATTTCCTTTAGGATGGACTGGTTGGATCCCCTTGCAGACTCAAGAGTCTTCTCCAACACCACAGTTCAAAAGCATCAATTCTTTGGTCCTCAGCTTTCTTTATAGTCCAACTCTCACATCCATACATGACTACTGAAAGAACCATAGCCTTGACTAGATGGACCTTTGTTGACAAAGTAATGTCTCTGCTTTTTAATATGCTGTCTATGTTGGTCATAACTTTCCTTCCAAGGAGTAAATGTCTTTGAATTTCATGGCTGCAGTCACCATCTGCAGTGATTTTGGAGCCCCCCCAAAATAAAGTCTGATACTGTTTCCACTATTTGCCCATCTATTTCCCATGAAGTGATGGGACCAGATGCCATGATCTTAGTTTTCTGAATGTTGAGCTTGAAGCCAACTTTTTCACTCTCCTCTTTCACTTTCATCAAGAGGCCCTTTAGTTCTTCTTCACTTTCTGCCATAAGGGTAGTGTCATGTGCATATCTGAGGTTATTGATATTTCTCCCAGCAATCTTGATTCCAGCTTGTGCTTCCTCCAGCCCAGCATTTCTCATGATGTACTCTGCATAGAAGTTAAATAAGCAGGCTGACAATATACAACCTTGACATACTCCTTTTCCTATTTGGAACCAGTCTGTTGTTCCATGTCCAGTTCTAACTGTTGCTTCCTGACCTGCATACAGGTTTCTGAAGAGGCAGGTCAGGTGGTCTGGTATTCCTATCTCTTTCAGAATTTTCCACAGTTTATTGTGATCCACACAGTCAAAGGGTCTCAGTGTGTGCCATTTCTGGTTCACATGTCAAGGTTGAGAAAACAGTTCATTTTCAGAGGAAGGAAACAAGGAGGAGACATATTAGAATAGATTTTAAATTGGGGTCTGATATATTATTATCTGGGCTTCCCTGGTGGCTCAGTGTTAAAGAACCCACCTGCCAATCTTTGATCCCTGATCTGGGAAAATCCCCTGGAAAAGGAAATGGCAACCCACTCTGGTATTCTTGCCTGGGAAATCCCATGAACAAAGGAGTCTGATGGGCTACAGTCTATGGGGTCAGAAAGAGTTGGACATGACTAAAAGAGTAACACTTTCACTTCATTTTTTCATATTATTATCTACGTGGACTGTCTGTGCAACAGTTTTCATTGGGGAATTTTCTACATAAAGCATGATCTTCTCAGTGGGGGTGGGGCCGACACTTGACATCCATTAACTCATTCAGTTTGCACAGTTAACTCAACTGGGTCAATACCACGATGCCTCACTGAGGTTATGTAATGCGGACAAAGCTGCCCGGATGGTGAACGGACAGACTTCAGATTCTGTCTACATCTACATGACTCCAGAGTCTGTAGTTTCTCCACTGAGCTGAGCTGCCCTAACCCTCAGATCCTGCAGATGCAGCGGTGTCCTTGATCGCAGAATGAAGGAAATGTGATCCGTTCTGCCTAAAACGCCATGCACTCCTTGAGGTCAGCGGCTGCGTTGTATCAACTCTCTGAACCCAGTGACTAGCACAATTACCAGACACTACAGTAGACACGCAGTAGATATACTTAAGTGGAATCGAATTACACACAATACCAAGTGGCCATCTGATGGCCACTCTGTCTTTTTCGGACGCTCTGTCTGAATCTGTCTGGAGGGAGTCGGCCAGAATTCCTCAGCCCAGGTGTTTGTCAGGGAAGGAAGGGCATGGACCTGAAGAATTTGCTTACAAGTTAATTTGGAGATCAGCAAGACTGACGCTCAGCACCGAGGGGAAGGAGAGGGATGCCTTCAGGCTGGCATTTTGAAACCAAACAATTAAGTTCATTAACAGTAATGGATCGCGGAAGGGGAGCGGGCAGGAAAAAGCACAAGTGTTATATGAATGATAACACCCCCTCACCCTTCTCCCCCCTCCTCTCTTTCCCTCTCCTCCGCTCAAAGTGAAAGTTGCTGACCCTCTGGGCTTTGTTTACCCCTGTGAACTGTGAGACTGCTGCGTGCCTGAATAATAGCAACTAATCGTGGGGAAAATAACCTTTAAAAAAGGCCTAATTTAAAGCAGCTTGGTATAAAAGGGCAGATCTTGCTTTTTGAAAATATAACTGGATGGATGCAGACTCTTAAGATCTCTGAGGACCAGGAGCAAATCATATGTGTGTGTGTGTGTATTTCTAGTGCTATGCCATGCTTGGCACAGAACAGGTGCCCAGATGATGTTCATCAAATCACATTGGAGAAACAAGTCTTGAGCTGCAGTGTGAATTGACCTCTGTGTTAAAGCTCCCATTAGGTCACAGTCATCAGCTGGGGGGCTGGCTTGGCAGAATGGAGGACCCAGACAAAAAGCAGCCGACATCTTTTTCAAAGATTCACCAGTAAAGCTGATGTGGAACAGGGAACTGGACCAGAGAGTGGGAGGGAGGGGGGCTGAGAAGAAGGTAAACTGGTCCCGCATGATTGCTGTGCTTCTAATGGGTGAAATAAAATTGTAGTCAACCCTGTAAAAGATTTCTGCTGCAATTTATTAATCAGGGTCTGGGGAGATGGATGACACTGAATGATTATGTAGCATTAGGCTAACCCCCTGGTCCTTTGGCAGAGCCGCTCTTTGGATGGGGTACAGATGCTCACATCTGCTTTTGTTCGCGACCCAAACTCCTGCATCCTGGTGGGAAGTTAATGAAGTCCCTTGCATTATTCCCCACATTCCTTCAGCAAAGGAAACCCTCTCTGGCCATCCAGGAAATCCAATGAGTTAATTAAGGGAGAATTGTCTATGATTTCCTTGTACATTATAACTGCCCCCCTCAACCCTTACCTACCCCCACGTGGACCTGGTCCCCCCCTCCTCCCTGCAAACCTAAGCAGTGAAACTGCCTCTTGCCCCATGTGCCAGAATGATTAATGGTGGGACTACAATGAGGTCAATTAGCCAGGGTCGGCTTGAAGCTGAAAGGTGGAGTGTGTTTCTTTATTGAACACTGCATTCACACTCTAAACAGTGACCCGCGCCACGGTGATTTATTACGAGGGCAGTCCTCTGATCACTTACCTTCAGTGCTTATACCTTGGCTTTGAAAACTGGGCTTTCACTGTCAATTAACGCCAGACAAGGAGATCCATTCAAAATCTGAAATGCATACCTAATAACAGGGTGGGGGAAGGGGTGGTGCAGGGAAGCACGGGGAAGGGGTTGGCCCCTACAGAGGCTCTGCGGTTCGCGGGACACCCAGGCTGCTAAGGGGCTGGGAACGTCTGGTTGGGCTTTCCGAGGGGAACAGAAATGCTTGGGTTTGAAAGCAGGTTACCCTGCCTAGCAACAGAGTCTCAGAGGGTAGCTTGTCAGCCCCTAAGGGCACGCTCTTCCACTCAATTTTGTAGACATCAGAGCGCTGCAGGAAAAACTTGGCAGTTCCTGCGTATTCTTAAAGCAATGTTTGTTTCTCGTAGGAGCCTTTGAAATGGGATTCTGGAGGGGAGTCATTTGCATTTGGGGACTTTTCAGACAGGGACTGTTAGCCTGGGTTGATGGGTTGATATCTGTATTAAGAATGCTAGGGCAAGGGCCTTCCCTGGTGGTCCAGTGGTTGGGAATCTGCCTACCAATGCAGAAGATGTGGGTTTGATCCCTGGTTGGGGAACCAAGATCCCAGGTGCCAAGGGGCAGCTAAGCCCACCAACCGCAAGAGAGCCTGCATGCTGCAACTAAGACCCCACACAGCCAAAAATAAATAATTATTAAAAGACAAAGAATATTAGGGCAAGAAAAAAAAAGCTTTCCCAGTGTAGTTGGGCATTTTAGTGGATGAACTGTGTTTCTTCCTCTGACCACGCACTGCATCCTCAGAACAAGCCAGTGGTGTGGACTCACCCTCCAGACTGTCCCAGGACAGTAAGTGAATGGGGAAGAGCAGGGGCCTCATCCTTTGGTCTCAAGCATGCACGGAAGGCTCTCCCCCAACGTCAGCACTCATCACACCTTGTCACCTCCAAGGTGACATTGTGGCGCCTTCTTAGCAAGACCTACCCTGACCGTGTATTCAGTTTGCAGTTCCCCATCCCCTTTCCCACTGTGCTTTTCTCCTTAGCTTTTGTCATCATCCGACATACTCTGTTTTCTAATAATGTATGTGTTCATCTCTGTGTCCACCCAGGAATGGAAGCTCCATCAGGGCAGAGAGTTGGGGGACCTGTTTTGTTCATTATTGTGTCCTAGTGCCAAGAATAAAAGAACGAACACAGGAAACCTCCCTTAACTCTGCAGTATTTCCCCCAAAGACTGTGTGTTTTATTGGTTCCCCAGGCTGGTTTAATTTATGTTTTAAAGCTATGTTTTATTAAATATTTAATTCTTATTTTTTAGACTCATCTAGAGCTGACAGAGCTAATGATAATAATGATGATAGTAATGCCTTTTATTTGATTATAGCTCCTTAAACCTGTCAAAGCACTTTGGCATACCTCTTCCCCTCTCCAAGCCTCAGTTTCCTTCTGTAGGATGGGGATAATAACTCCTTTCTGGTTGCAACTTTGCATGGATTAACTGAGCTGACTTTTTTTTTTTTTGAAAATTGAGTTATAGTTGCTTTGCTGACAAAGGTCCATATAGTCAAAGCTAAGGTTTTTCAAATAGTAATAAATGGATGTGAGAGTTGGACCATAAAGAAGGCTGAGCAATGAAGAATTGATGCTTTTGAACTGTGGTGCTGGAGAAGACTCTTGAAAATTCCTTGGACAGCAGGGATATCAAACCCAGTCAATCCTAAAGGAAGTCAACCCTGAATATTCATTGGAAGGACTGATGCTGAAGCTGAAGCTTTAGAAAAGACTCATTGGAAAAGACTCTGATGCTGGGAAAGATTGAGGGCAAGAGGAGAAGGGGACGACAGAGGATGAGGTGGTTGGATGGCATTACTGACTCAATGGACATGAGTTTGAACAAACTCCGGGTGATAGTGAAGGACAGGGAAGCCTGGAGAGCTGCAGTTCATAGGGTCGCAAAGAGTCGGACACAACTTAGGGACTGAACAATAGTTGCTTTTCAACGTTGTGTTGGTTTCTGCCATACAACAACATGATTCAGCCATATGTACCCTTACATAGCTTTCCTCTCAGATCTCCCTCCTATTCTCCCTCATCCCACCCCTGCAGGTCATCAGAGAGCATGGAGCTGAGCTCCTGCGCTATATAGCAGGTTCTCACTAGCTATCTATTCACACACAGTAGTGTGTATATGTCAGTGCTACTCTCCCAATCTACCTCCCTTCCCCTTCCCCCACCTTGTCCACATGGCTGATACATGTTTTGCATCTAGCAAGTGCATCTGTGACATGAGTGCTCAGTCTTTGCGACCCCATGGACTGAAGCCTGTCAGGCTCCTCTGTCCATAGAATTTTCCAGGCAAGAAATACTGGAGTGTGTTGCCATTTCCTTCTCCAGGTAAGTTACCTGAATAGCACTAACTCTTGTTACTTTGCATCTGCAAATCAGGGGACCCCATAACATGTATGGAGGTGGATAATAAATTCCCCACACCTTGGAGGTGAAATTTCTATAATCAGAGGCGTTAAATGACTGGCCCAGTGTCACCCCTTGAGTCCATGTAGGAAGTGGGTCTAAACTATTGCCTTTATGTCTTTATGTTTCTTGGCCATACATGGAAACTCCTACTCTTGGTTTTTATTTATTTATAAATAAAGAAATTACACTAAAAGATAAGTTATATTCAGCTTTGGAAAACTAAAGAGAGGCTGCTGATGGCATTGAGGAACGAGATAGTTTTAAGAATATATAGGACCTCACATGTTTTTGCATCTGGATAGAAGTGATAGAGTCACATTGCCAACACAGGGCCATGGGCTGCTCCCACGTCATTGACCTTGACTTCACTCCTTTCTTTCCTTCCTGTAAAAGCTTATTGGAATGAGAATGATGGGAAATTTTTGAGTTCTCTAAATTACAGGAAAAATTATTTGCAAACCCAAGGTTACCTTAACAGAAACAATTTGCCCTTCCCATCCACCATGGGGGACTAACCCTTTTCCTTCTCTGGGCTTGAAAGTCATCCTCACCTTGAATTTCTTCTCCAAAATTGACATGTGGAAGGGTTAGCACAGCGGTGAACAAGTTCCTCTCCTGGCAATTAACAGTGGTATCTCTCCACTGACTTAGAACTAGACAACTTCTATAATGAGGAAATAAAAAGAATTAGACCAACCTTTCCCCAAATCTGTTCTGGTTTCCCTGCCCCTTTTCCCCAGAAGAAACGTAACAACAGACATGTGAGTTTGGGGAAACCATTTCGGTTGTATCTCTCTTTATCTGTTACAGATTTGTTCCCGTGGAATGTTTCTGGAAGCTACATCTAGGTCACTTTAAATGCACAAGTCAGTGGGGATCCCCTGGATTTCTCTTGGGAGGTCGTTCTGCCAGCTTGAAAGTCTCTCATGATAAGCAGACAGTGGTTCCCTCTGCTTAGAATCAGCTTAGGAGCAGGAAACGCGGGGATGGCATTCCGTACCCTGATGCATTTAGCATGCTGGAGCCCAGCTGACAAAACCCTGTCACAGGCAGTTGTGTTACTGTCTACAGCTCAGTGTCATGAAGCGAGAGTGACATTTGGAGTCAGGTTGTTTAGCCTTGAAAGGCAGTTCCACTGCAACCACCTATGTGTGTTTCAACTCATTATGTTTTCAGTTTCGCAAAGAGTTGGACACGATTGAGTGACTTCACTTTCACTTTTCACTTTCACAACAAGATTAGCAAGACCCACTTTGTAGGAGTGTATGCAGGTGGCTCAGTGGTAAAGCATCCGCTTGCCAAGCAGGAGATGAGGGTTTGATCCCTGGGTTGGGAAGATTCCCTGGGAGAGGAAATGGCAACCCACCCCAGTACTCTTCCTGGGGAAATCTCATGGACAGAGGAGCTTGGCTGGGCTACAGACCATGGGGTTTCAGGCGAGTCAGACACGACTTAGCAACTAAATCATTACCACCAACCACCAGGAGGTGTATATGCAAAAACATCTTGACTGTGCTGTGGGACTTCAGAAAAAACGTGGGAGGAGAGGGCCTGCCCTCCTCCAACAAGTGTGACCCCCAAAAGCCATCTGTGCTCTGTGAACCTCTGGGTAACCGTGAATCTGTAGAAGGGGACAGGGGGATCTCTGGTGAAGGAATGGGGGCTGCAGGGGACATGTTCAGGTCTGTGTTCAGATGACACCTCCCCAGCTGTCAGTCCAACTGTGGGTGGCAGTGTTGTCGGCCAAGGGAAGTAGTTGTGGACAAAGTGAGGGGATCTATTGCCCTTGATCCCCCCATCAACAGCCACTGAGGGGTGCTGGAAGATGAACACAAGTAGCTGAAGGATGTGAACCCTAGGCCTAGGTTTGAGGCCTTCTCTGAAAGCCACGTGGAAACAAATTAGGAGAAGCAAGAGTTTGCTTTTTTGTCATTATAAAAATTGAGCAAACACTGGGACCAGATAACGGGATGGCCTGATAGTCTACAATGATGCCAGGCTTTCTTTCCCACACCTGCAGGGTCTCATGGTTCCTGAGAGTAAGGAGGGAAGATTGACCTTTGCCCACTGGGTATCATCCAAGAAGAAATGGGATCTACATCTTAAATAGATTAGGATAGAACAGAGAAGTCTAGAGCATCAAGTCCAAGCAAGAAGGCTGGGATTCAGGGGAACCCATTAAAGGGTCTACGAGGAAGGAAGGGGCTATGAAGGCCATTGGCTGGCTCACAGGACTGATGATGAAAGCTTGGCCCCTGGGCACTGGTGCTGAATCAAATCTTGGAGATGAGTTTGGATGAAGCAGAAAAGAATAACTTTATTGTTTTGCCAGGCAAAGGGGAACACAGTGGATTCATGCCCTGAAAAACTGTGTATCCCCACCTGGGAGGATTTGATGGGGAGTTTTATAGCAGTGGTTCATGGGCGGGGATGCTGATAAGATCAGGGTGTGCGCAAGGCCTGCACTCCTCAAAGGTGGTCTCAGATAATCTTCTTGATGAGCTTCTCTGGTTCCTAGCCTCATGTGATCTTTCTCTGATATGGAGAATGCTGACGCCTTAAACAGCTTAAAAGTATTGTTGTATGTATCTCTTAAAGTGGGAAAAAGTTAGACCTCATAGTCAAAGCTATGGTTTCCCCAGTAGTCATGTATGGATGTGAGAGTTGGACTGTAAAGAAAGCTGAGCACCAGAGAACTGATGCTTTTGAACTATGGTGTTGGAGAAGACTCTTGAGAGTTCCTTGGACTGCAAGGAGATCCAACCAGTCCATCCTAAAGGAAATAAGTCCTGAATATTCATTGGAAGGACTGATGCTGAAGCTGAAACCACAATACTTTGGCCACCTGATGCAAAGAACTGACTTATTGGAAAAGACCTTGATGCTGGGAAAGATTGAAGGCAGGAGGAGAAGGGGAAGACAGAAGATGAGATGGTTGGATGGCATCACCGACTCTATGGACATGAGTTTGATCAAGCTCTGGGAGTTGGTGATGGACAGGGAAGCCTGGTGCTGCATGCAGTCCATGGGGTCGCAAAGAGTTGGACACTGAGCAACTGGACTGAACTGAGGTGGAACCAGGACCCTGCCCCAAGGCTGCACTATTGTTTCCTGGCTGCCCCTCCCTTGTTTTTGCATCCCTTCCCTTCCTAGATTAACAACTCTTTGAATCCGCCCTTTGGAACTCAGGGAAGGTCATGGAGGCTGGAGTCAATAAACAGGGAACAGAAAGACCTCTGCTCAGTTTCAAGACTAATGGGATTAGGAGTAGAACTGGACAGACACTTATTCTCAGTGATTCCCCTCATTTCCCACGTATTTCTTCTTCTATCCTGCATTTGCAACAATTCAGGTCTAGGGCCCACTTCTATTAGCAAAATGTCCTTGTTCTTAAAAAGCCAAGTGACAACGTAGATGGAGTCTAGGGTGGTTTTTATCCATTTATGTGCATAAAATTTTCATTTAAAAAGGCTCTGTGTTCAACTAATTTGAAGAAATGTTGGGTTCCACAAAATCAGGCACATTTTCTTACGGGTGGATTTCTCAGGCTCTTTTATTGGGTTGGCCAAATAGTTTGGATTTTTCCATAACATGTTATGGAAAAATTTGAACGGGTATTTGGCCAACCCAGTGGATGCTGCATCAAAGGCTATCTATCATACCTCTTAGACCTTTCCCTGAGTTCTGAAGAGTGAATGCAAGCAGTTACTAATTAGGGAAATAAGGGAGTGCAGAAACAAAGGGAAAGCAGCCAAGAAGTAATAGTTCAGGGATAAAGCAGAGTCCTAGGTCCTCTTGAAGGGACACACATAACAACCCGATATATATCTTTGAGTTCTGCAGGAACTAAAGCTCCTACTCAGGTGGAGGAGGGTAACTGTTGAGACTGAAACCCCAAGCCTGGTTGGAACCAGAAGGCTGATGATTGAGATTCTTGGAATATCACCTTGTTACCTCACATCAACCAAACAGAAGAAGTCATACAACTTGAAGACTTTCCCCCCCAGTTTTGCTTTTAAAAGCTCTTTCCTGAAAACCATTGAGGTCTTCTGAGTGTGAGCTGCCCATTCTCCTTTCTTGGCTCTTCAATAAACCGTTTCTGCTCCAAACTCCGATGCTTTGGTTTGTTTGGCCTCACTATGTGTTGGACACACAAACTTGAGTTCAACAACATAGACACAAAACTGTGTCGTCACCTAGGTACACAAGGTGACTATACACAGTGCACACACAGACATTTGCAACCCAGCTTTCCACAGTCATAGAAACATGGAACAGTAACACGTGTCGTATGGATACAGAGCAGCCTATACTGAGACGTAAACGCAATCCTACTGACAATTGGAACATAATCTCTCCCCAGTTTTATAAAATGAAACAATCACAGACAAATAGTGAACTAGTCTCAGAATCAAAATCCATATCAGCTGAGGGGAGAAATTCTACTGCTCGTCTCGGGATTGGTCACAGATTGCTCCTTTTCTAATTTAAACCTGCAACTCTTAAAAGTTACAAATGAGAAGTATGTGGAGGGAGGGAAAGTAGATTAAGAGTCAAGAGACCTGGGTTTTCATCCCAAATCTGTGGCTAATTAGCTGTGTGACCTTGTCAAGTGATTTAATGTCTCTGGATCTCCCTTTGTAAAAAGAAGGAGGCTGCGGCAGATAATCTCGAAGGTCCTTTTCAGTTCTAAAAGGCTGCAAGTTTAATAACTAAATGAGCTGTTTAAGAGAACTTGATGGCTTCTAGAAATCGACAGCTTTTTCTTTACTGTTATAACAAGCACCTATCAAGAGCCTATTTGCATATACCAACCAACATATAATTAGCATATGCACCTTCCAGTGGGGGAGGCTGGCCGGCCCCTTCCAGGTTCTGGCCTCTCTTTGTGTTCGTGCGTGCTCAGTCGCTTCTGTCATGTCTGAGTCTTTGTTACCCTTTGGACTGCAGCCTGTCCTCTGTCCATGGGATTCTCCAGGCAAGAATCCTGGAGTGGATCACTGTGCCCTCCTCCAGGGGATCTTCCCAACCCAGGGTTGAACACAAGTCTCTTATGTCTCCTGCATTGGCAGGTAGATTCTTTACCACTGAGCCACCAGGAAAGCCCTTTAAGTCCTCTATCAGCTATTTAATATTTATTTATTATTTTAAAATTTAAGATTTATTGTTGCTAATTTTAATTGTAGTAAAATAACATAAAATTTACTGTCACTCCATTTTTAAGCATATAGTTCAGTGGCATCAAAGTACATTCACATTGTTATGTGTTATCACCCCCATCCATCTCAGAGGTCTTTCATCTTCCCAAACGAAAACTCTGTACCCACCAAACACCAGCTCTCCATTCCCTCCTCCTTGCAGCCCCAGATAGTCATCCTTCTACTTTCTGTCTCTATAAATTTGACTATTCTAGGTACTTTATATAAGTGGAATTATACAATATTTGCCTTTTCTTGTGACTAGTTTATTTCTCTTAGCATAATGTCCTTAAGTTCATCCATGCTGTAGCACCTGTCAGAATTTCCTTCCTTTTTAAAAGCTGGGTAATATTCTATATGGACTTCCCAGGCGTCTCAGTGATAAAGAATCCTCCTGCCAATGCAGGAGACTCAGGCTTAATCCCTGGGTCAGGAAGATCTGCTGGAGTAGGAAATAGCAACCCACTCCAGTATTCTTGCCTGGAAAATCCCATAGACAGAGGAGCCTAACAGTCTGCAGTCCATGGGGTCACAAAGAGTTGGACAGGACTTAGCAACTAAACAATAACAACAATTATTCCATTGCATATATACACTGCATTTTATTCATTCATCTGTGCGGACACTGGGGTTGCCTCCACTTCTTGGTTATTGTGAGTAATGCCGCTAAGAACCATGGGTGTACACACATCTCTTCCAGATTCTCCTAGTTCTTTTAGGTATGTACACTCAGAAGTGGAATTGTTAGATCATAATTCTCCTCTTTTTAATTTTTTGAGGAATAGCATAATATTTTCCACAACAGCTGTGTCATCTTACATTCCCACCAATAAACAGTGCACAAGGGTTCCTGTTTTCCCTATCTTCACTGACACGTTTTATTTCCTGTTTGTTTGTTTTTTTTGACAGCAGCCATCCTAGTGAGCAGACCTCTCTGGTGGTCCAGAGGTTAAGACTGTGCTCCCAATGAAGGGATCCTGGGTTCAATCCCTAGTCAGGGAATTAGATCCCACATCCTCAGGGCTTCCCAGGTGGCTCCTTGGTAAAGAATCCACCTGCCAATGCAAGAGGTGCAGGAGACACAGGTTTGACCCCTGGGTCAAGAAGGTCACCTGGAGGAGGAAATGGCAACCCACTCCAGTATTCTTATCTGGGGAATCCCATGGACAGAGGAGCCTGGCGGGATACAGTCCACAGGGTCTCAGAGAATTGGATGCAACTGAACAACTGAGCACACACGCAGCCTAGTGAGTAAGAGGCGGCAGTCCTTTTCCTTTGACAAAACGCAGTGACTGTGATGGTGTCTGGTAATGTAGACAACAGTTGACACAGGTAGAGGGCGATCCTTTCTGAGGACTCATATGATATTTAGTTCTTGGCTGGATTCTGGACCTAGGCTTCCATTCCCTTCTGGATTTTGACCAAGTAACTCAATCTTTTTTTGTCTCTATTTCCTCTGAAAAAGATGGTGGTGGTGCAGTGGGAGTAGGGGGGGAATAAAAATAGCTGCTTCCTCTCCACAGGGCTGATGAAACATCAGCTGGGATAATACATGTGAAAACACTATGAAATGAAAACATCTATTTAAATCCAAGAGATTGTTATTTACAGTCTTGAAATCTTATTTGCCCTGCTCTAGCTGCCTGCCTTTAGCACACTCCGCAGGAGCAACGGGGACTAAAAGAACTACAGAAAGTGATGATTAGATTCAGAAACTCAATCTGACCTGATCTGTTTGGGTTGGCAGTCTCCTGGTGCCGTAGTCTCCTTTCAGGCTGAAGAAGCTTTATAGATGGACTGTGAGGAGGAAGTCTGTTAGAGGCTGGTGGCAGGCTGGGCCTTTGGAGAGGGAAGCCTAGTTTTTGTTAAACCTGCTGACTGATTCCTTGTCATTTTCAGATGATTTAATGGCCATGCACTTGAACTGCCCCCTACCAAACACCCATCTGGTACTGTGTAGGAGAGAAGCGGTGAATTGTATATTGCCAGATGGAAGGGAACAGGGCAGACAGCAGAGAAATGTTTACCAAAGGCATGGACTCATTTTTAAGCATCAGTGCAACCCATTTATTGATGTATCTTATGGGAAGCCCTAAACATAGGAGTTAAACATGTGGACTCTGGAGTCAGGCAGTTGTTCAATCATGAAGCCGTGTCCGACTCTTTGCAACCCCATGGACTGCAGCACACCAGGCTCCTCTGTCCTCCACTCTCTCCCAGAGTTTGCTTAAATTCATTGAGTCAGTGATGCTATCTAACCATCTCATCCTCTGCTGTCCCCTTCTCCTTTTGCCTTCAATCTTTCCCAGGATCAGGGTCTTTTCCAGTGAGTCAGCTCTTAACAATCAGGTGGTCAAAGTATTGGAGCTTCAGCTTCAGCATCAGTCCCTTCCATGAGTATTCAGGGTTGATTTCCTTTAGGATTGACTGGTTTGATGTCCTTCCAGTCCAAGGGACTCTCAAGAGTCTTCTCCAGCACCTCAATTCAAAAGCTTAAGTTCTTTGGCACTCAGCCTTCTTTATGGCCCAACTCTCACAACTGTACATGACTACTGGAAATACCATAGCTTTGACTATATGGACCTTTGTTGGTAAGGTGATATCTCTGCTTTTTAATATGCTATCAGGTTTGTCATAACTTTCCTTCCAAGGAGCAAGCATCTTTTAATTTCATGACAGCAGACCGACTTGAGTTCAAATCTTGGAAACTCAGGAACCAGGAGAAATTCCTTTTCCTCTCTGTGACTAAGTTTCCTTATCAGAACAGTGATAATAAAGTACCTACCTCTATTGATTATTGCAAGGATCGAATGAAACCTATGTAAGTGTTCAGTAAATATAGGTATTATCATTCTTATTAGATATACAGTATCTTCTGTATTGGCACAACTATTTCTGTTGTTTGATAGTCTTGGCACTTCTGAACAGCATGGTGAAATAGCAGTAGGTCATAAAGGTAGGTAAGGGGACTGGATGCTCACAGATCTGTCACTAAACATCTCTGGGACCTCAGGCAGGTCCTTCTCTGGCCTTGCTTTGCTGGTCTGTAAAGTGAGGGCTGCATGTGTGTTCATGACACGTAGATGGTACAGAGAAGTGGCAGCTACAGCCATGGGCAAGCTGAGGGTTGATGAGAAGACTGGCAAAGGCAAGGACTCCTTGTATGTAAAACCCTAGCGATGGGCAGCACGGCTGTGGAGCAGGGTTGAGAGCTGTGAGCAGTTCCTCTGGTGGGTAGGAGGAAAGAGAAGAGGTAAGGCAGTTGTTTAGTTGCTCAGTTGTGTCCAGCTCTTCGTGACCCCATTGGTTTTACCCTGCCAGGCTCCTCTGCCCGTGGGATTTCCCAGGCAAGAATACTGGAGTGGGTTTACCTGCTTCCTCCTCTAGGGAATCCTCCCTACCCAGGGATCCTCTCCTTCATTGACAGGTGTATTCTTTACCACTGAGCCACAGGGGAAGCCCAGAGAGGGCAGTAGCAGTTGTTAAAGGTTGCTGAGTAAATGAGCACCGGAATGGCTGAGTCAACTATAAAATAGACATTGTAAGCCAGAATCTGGACCAGGTAGACTCTGCTGATGGCTCCATACTGGAGGTGAACACAAGAGTTACTCCTTTCAATTCTTGCCCTCCCACCCTCAGATTCCAGAGGAAAAGGAGAGAAGACCAGACAGCATCCCTGCAATGACAAGGAGAGTCCCTAGACCCCAAATCAAGTGTATTGGAGGCACCACCCCACCCACTAGGCGGGTGCCAGGCCCAGGTTGCAGAGGTGCCCACGGCACTTGATGATTGGCCAGTGGAGGGCCAGGTGCCCAGACCATAACTGCAAGGGCCCTGGTACAGCACTGGGTACTTTCCTTAGTGGAGAGCTGATGCTTGATGGGCCCCAAACCTCACACTGAGGTGGACCCCAGCTATTGAATTTCTGGCAGGGCATCAGCGGTTAGACACATGCTTCCCACAGACTCATTACCTGGATGGGAAGTTGCTGGGGATGCTCTCACCACCCCCACCATGTTCCTCCCCACCTCTCCCTCTCCTTCTTTATACCCTGCCCCCACCGGCCATCGTTTCCCCTTTCATTTCGCCCCTTTCCCTCCCTGCCAGGTCCACCCTGGCTTATAAAGAGGCGTCCTTTGAGGTTGACATCCTGGCATGAAGAGGCAGCGTGTGACCTTCCCGCATTACCATGCTGTTGATTCTACTGGTGGGGGCTGGTGGCGGTGGGGCAGGGGCAGGAGGCTCTCTCACACTCCTCCTTCTGTCTCTTAAAAAAAAAAAAAAAAAGAATTACTCACCTCCCCTTCCAAATTAAAAAAAAGAGAGAGAGAGAAAGAGACAGAGAGCGAGAGAGAATTTGACATTATTGTATAATTTAAAATTGCACAGCCTAGAGCCCACAAAACCGAGCATGTAATTACACACTTACTAGAGGTAACAGCGGTGCTGATAATTATTCTTTACACAGGAGAGACTCTGCTGATATCCCACAGTCAGAAAGTGGGAACTACAATATCTTTAATACCATCCTCAGAGACCCTCATAAGCAGAAGAAAAGTATGAGAAGGCTCACAGGGTCCAGAGCAATATCTTCATCGCGCCAGAATGTCAGGGGCTTTAGCACAACAGAAATCAATAGTTTCTAGTACGGTTTTTGGTATGATTTTTTTTTTTTTTTTTTTAATGCCCCAACCTGAGAAAGTACAGGCGAGGCAGAGATACGGAATAGTAGGAGACAAAACCTTCTTAAGGGAAGGCCTGTCTGTTTAGGCAGGTCATGCCAGGTCAGTTTGTGAGATACACATTCTTCTTTTTTTTTTTTTAATTTTTTATTTATTTAGTTATGGCTGTGCTAGGTTTTCATTGCTGTGCAGGCTTTTCTCTGGTTGCAGTGAGAGATGGCTATTCTCTAGTTGCAGTGTGCGGGCTCCTCATTACAGTGACTTCTCTTGTGGAGCAGGGGCTCTAGGGCGTGTGGGTTTCTGTAGTTGTGGTTCCCGGGCTGTAGAGCACAGGCTCAATAATTGTGGTTCCCAGGCCTAGTTGCTCCGAGGCGTGTGGGATCTTTCCAGATCAGGGATCGAACCCATGTCTCCTGCACTGGGAGGTGGGTTCTTTACCACTGAACCACCGGGGAAGCCCCGAGGCACACGTTCTTTATCAGGATAGCAAAACCATGCAGCTGGAGCAGGGCCCTCCTCCTGGAACACATTTGGTCATTGGTAAAGTCTTTTCATTTAAATCTTAAATTGTTCACCTCTCCCTATGTTTCCTGATTAAGGCAGCATCTTTGATAACTATGGGCTATAAACCTAGACAGTCTCACATCTTGAAGAAAGATAGGAGATAAATAAATGGGTTCTTGTTTCTAGGCACCCAACCCTCTTCTTCCCCTTTCTCCCTCTATACAGGAAAAGAGTTGATTACATTGATGACCCTGATGGGTGAGATGGGGTGAGGGGATGGGAGGAAGGTCCAAGAAGGAGGGGGATATATATATATATATACACACATGTAACTGATTCACTTTGTTCTACAGCAGAAACTAACACAACTTTGTAAAGCAATTATACTCCAGTTAAAACATATAAGTAAAGACCAAGCATTAGTTGAAATATTGAGAAGATTTAAAGCAACAGTCCATGACTCAGCACAGGGGCAAAAGGGTTTTGGATAGAGAAATCTAAGTGCAAAGTCTAACATCGTACTTGTTTTCGAAAGGAGACTCCTTTGATTTTAGCATCTCTGTGTTCACCACAGAAGCTGTGACGTGTGGCTACCTATTTCTACTCTGTGACCATCACCAAGTCTCAAAGTATGTCATTTGTTCTTTAAAATGTGCTGCTTTGATTGCTCACAGGTTGTGCTGATTTTCTGCTTGACATGTGCATGATTTCAGTTGGGCTCAGAAATCATTTTAATTGAGTCCATTGCTCAGTAGGAATGACAGCCAGTGTTTGCTGGAGGCTTGGGGAAGAGCCCTCTTGATTACTCGCTGTGTGCCAGTCATAGAGTTAGATGCACTTATGTGCATTAATAATCATAAGATACACTCACATTGTGCTAAGTAGTAGCCTCCCATTTTACAGGTGCAAAAACTGAGACTCAAGCTAGTGAACTTGGCCAAGGTCACACAACTAATAAACACCAAAGAGCTAAGCCTCAGTTTAAATGTATTGACTGTCGAGTACCAAGTGTGGTAACATCTCTCATTTTGTAATTCAGGTGATAACGGCCAGAGTCTGAAAGGATATGCAGCCCAGAGCAGGGAGCTCCTTGGAAATGACTTTATAAAATGCCTTTTAGTAAGGGCTTCCCAGGCTTCCCAGGTGGCACTAGTGGTAAAGAACTTGCCTGCCAACACAGGAGACATAAGACATGTGGGTTTGATCCTGGGTCAGGAAGATCTCCTGGAGGAGGGAGACCCACTCCAGTATTCTTGCCTGGAGAATCCTGTGGACAGAGGAGCCTGGTAGTCTACAGTTCATAGGGTCGCAAAGAGTTGGACATGACTTAATCAACTTAGCACACACACACACACACAAGGACATTGTAGCAACAAAGAAACACAATGGCAGAAGACCCTTCAATAACTCCCCAGAGGTCCAGTTACAGATTCTTGGGGAGGCTGACTCCGGGTCTGCTAGTCTGCACCTGGTGCCCCAAAAGAGCAGCAGTTAACCGTTGGTAACCTGAAGGTGGGGAGTTGGAGAACAGGCAGATGTTTGCAATGAGTTAGCAAAAAACAAGATAATGGTGAAAGTCCAAGAATCTGTGGTGATGAGTGAGTTCTATCCACTGGATAGAACTTTAGATTTGGATCTGTAAAACCAGACAGGCCATTTCTTTCTTTCTTTCTTTTTTAACTTTTTATTTTGCATTGGGGTATAGCTGATTAACAATGTTGTGATAGTTTCAGATGAATAGCAAAGGGAGTCAGCCATACATATACATGTATCTATTCTCCTCAAAACTCCCTTCCCATTCAGGCTGCCACATGACATTGAGCAGAGTTCCCTGTGCTATACAGTAGGTTCTTGTTGGTTATCTGTTTTAAATATAGCAGTGTGTACATGTCCATCCCGAACTCCCTCTCCCTTCCCGTTGGCAATCATAAGTTCATTCTTGAAGTCTATGAGTCTGTTTCTATTTTGTAGGTTCATTTGTATCATTTCTTTTTTAGATTCCACCTATAAGGGATGTCATGTGATATTTCCCCTTCTCTGTATGACTTACTTCACTTAGCATAACAATCTCTAGGTCCATCTATGTTGCTACAAATGGCATTATTTCATTCTTTTTTATGGCTGAGTAATATTCCATTGCATATATGTACCATATCTTCTTCATCCATTCCTCTGTTGGGGGACATTTAGGTTGCTTCCCTGTCTTGACTAACGTAAACAGTGCTGAATGAACATTGTGGTGCAGGTATCCTTTTGGCCTATGTTTTTCCTGGGTATATGCCCAGGAGTGGGATTGTGGGGTTATACAGTATCTCTGCTTTTAGTTTTTTAAGGAACCTCCCTACTGTTCTCCATAGTGACTGTACCAATTTACACCCCCACCAGTAGTATAGGAGGGTTCCCTTCTCTCCACACCCTCTCCAACATTTGTGATTTATGGATTTTTTGAGGATAACCATTCTGGGAAAACCAGCTGGGCGATTTCTGGTGAATAGTTGGCAACCCACCCAGATGTTTCCTGGCTTTTCTGTAGGGTCCGAAGGAGGGCAGGGTGTGGACCTACCTGGGGCAGGTCCCCATCACTGCTGATTAAAGGGGCTGTATTGGCTGATACAGGCAACAGGTGAGAGAAGGCCTTGCCGTGGCAACCATAGGCCACGGGCTTTATGATTGTACTGCCTGCAGAGACTGGCTCTTCTGCGACTCCCACTGGTAGACAAAGTGCTTGGGTTATGATTAGAGCTCATGCTGGAACCTCAGGACATGCTGGTGAAGAAATCAGAATTTGTCTTCTGGTTGGAATCTCTGCTTTCAGTCACTTCAGGGACCCCAGCTCGATCCTGGTGAACCAAGAACCTGGATGAAAATCTAAGGTGTAATCTGACTCACAGCTGGGACCCTGGGTGTTACTAAAGGCTTCTAGTCTCAAACCAATGGCACAATGAGGGAGACATGATAGACAGTGTGATGGATGTTTCAGGACAGAGATGGGGCCTTGCCCCATATCTTTGCCACTCAGTATCCTTACTGGATACAGATACTGTGTCTAGTATCAAGGATACAGTGGAGTATCCTTGCCACTCAGATGATTGGTGCCACTCAGATGATTGGTGTGCATTACCCAGCTGGCTTTTGGCATCTCCATTTCTATCTGTATGTTGAGGGAATGGTTTTCTGGAGAAGAAATGAAAGAGGGTTGTAAATGTCCATCAATAGAGGAATGGATAAGGAAGATGTGGTGCATAGATATGGTGGAATATTACTCAGCCATTAAAAAGAATGCAGTAATGCCATTTGCAGCAACACGAATGGACCTAGAGATTATCATACTAAGTGAAGTCAGACGCAGAAGAGAAATATCCTATGATAACCCTTATATGAGGAATCTGAAAAGAAATGATGCAAATAAACTTACTTATAAAACAGAAACAGACTTTCAGACTTAGGGAATTAACTTATGGTTGCTGGGGGGAAGGGAGGGAGGAAGAGACAGTTAGGGAGTTTGGACGTGTCCACACTGCTATATTTAAGATGGATAGCCAACAAGGACCTACTGTATAGCACAAGGAACTCTGCTCAATGTTATGCGGCAGCCTGGATAGGAGAGGGGTTGGGGGGAGGATGGATACATGTATACATATGGCTGAGTCCCTTTGATGTTCCCCTGAAACTATCACAATGTTGTTAATAGGCTGTATTCCAATATAAAATAAAAAGTTAAAAAAAAAAAAAAGTAATACAAAAGGGTCGCCTGCTTGGTAAAGGAGGGAGTATATGTTAGAGCCTTACTGTTGTTTAGTTGTTCAGTCTTTGTGACCCCATGGACTGTAACCCGCCAGGCTCCTCTGTCCATGGACTTTTCCAGGCAGGAGTCCTGGAGTGGGTTGCCATTTCCTTCTCCAGGGTATCTTCCTGACCCAGGGATTGTACCCACATTTCTTCATCTCCTGCATTGGCAGGCAGATTCTGTACCACTGCGCCACCTGGGAAGCCCACCCGAAGGTAAATAGGAGCCATCATGAATGCAGGAAAATAGCGTGGAGCAGTAACATGCATTTGAAGAAATAAAACTGCTAATATATCTCTTTGTCTACCTCCAAGATAGAGAAGGTATATGGGGACAGGTTGGAGAAGGAAATGACACCCCACTCCAGTATTCTTACCTGGAGAATCCCATGAACAGAGGAGCCTGGTGGGCTACAGTCTATGGGGTTGCAAAGTGTCAGACACGACTGAGCAACTAAACAACAAATGGGGACAGGTAATCTTAGACTCATTCATTGCTTTTGGCATTGTTATTGCGTGTTGGTGCCCAGGTCTTTAGATTGTCTGAAGCTGCAAGCCACTTATTCACCATAAAGTGGAGGAAGTGAAGTTGCTTAGTTGTGTCCAACTCTTTGCAACCCCATGGACTGTAGCCTGCCAGACTCCTCTGTCCATAGAATTTTCCAGGCAAAAATAACTGAAGTAGATTACTATTTCCTCCTCCAAGGGATCTTCCCGATCCAGGGATCAAACCCAGGTCTCCTGCATTGTAGGGGGATTCTTTACTGTCAGAGGAAAAGTGGAAGAAGTGAAGGTTATTTGTGGGCAGAACCACCCTGGGTGAATGTCTCCTTTTTCATTAATCGTTCAGAAAGGTGGCGCTTCTCCCTGCCTCCTTGCAGCCTTTTTGTGCTTCCCTGTGGCAGTGGGCAGATTAGAGGACATTGTAAAACACTTGACTTTGCTACTGTCTCAGGTCTTTTCATCCTCTGTCCATCTCCTGCCCCGCCTACCCCGAACCCTCTCTCCTTTGTGCAAATCTGTTTTCACCACAGGAACACATGCTGTGTCTTCTAGCTACAACACTACTTGCTAATTCAACGATTCATCTTTAATGAGGCCCCCTGCCAATGTTTAAATAGCATTCAGAACAAAGAGAAGGCAGTATTTCCAAAACAGCTGCTTCTGTAGCATTCTCGTAGCTCATCTCTTCAAAAAATCAAGAAAGGTACATCGATAGAGATAGATGTTAGAAAAATAGTTATTAAAGATAGAGATATCTATCTATATAAATTTATAGATGGATATAGATATAGATAAAATTCTTAGTCTTTGTGATGCTGGAAATTTTAAATATAAGCACTTTAAAAAGTTCTGTTGGCTTCAGATAGCGCTGCAGTAGGCAAGTTTTTAAAATATGGCTTTATTGTTTGTTTTTCAGAATTATATGGAATACATATGCAATAGTGGGAAGAGCATGGAATGTGGAATTAGATAAGTATGTAATGTTCTCAGTTGTGTCTGACTCTTTTGTGACCCCGTGGACTGTAACTCACCAGATTCTCTGTCCATGAAATTCTCCAGGCAAGAATACTGGAGTGGGTTGCCGTCCCCTTCTCCAAGGGATCTTCCCGACCCAGGGGGAGATTATAGGAATACTTATTATTTTATTACTATCGTTAAGCTACTTCTATCCTTGTCTATGTCTCTCATATTCTTTATTTCTTTTCCTCCAGATACTGTTAACCTCTTTCCTCTCAACCTCTTTTAAAACTTTGTTGCCAACAGAAACCTTTATAGTTGCTCTTTATTCCAAAAATTAAAAAGAGTTTTGCTGATTAAAAAAAAATTCATTAATGTTTTGAAAAGAAAAAGTCAGGAGTACAAAAATAGAAGTAGAAAGTGAGGGTCAACCACCCTCACTCCCTGTGGTAACCACTCTTACCAGTTTGGTGTATATGTGCTTCAAGTTTTTGTCTTTTTTATTTAACTAAAAAAGTATATTTATGTAATTGACATGTGTGTATGTGCATGGGTGCTCAGTCGTGTCTGACTCTTTGTGGAGTCAGGCTGCCAGGCTCCTCTGTCCATGGGATTTCCAGGCAAGAATACTGGAGTGGGTTCCCATTTCCTCCTCTCTGGGATCTTCCCAATCCTGGGATAAAACCTGTGTCTCCAGTATTGACAGAGAGACTCTTGACCACTGAGCCCCCTGGGAAGCCTAGATAAGTATAGTCCCATCTTTTCCCCCGTCACTTCCTAGCTGCGTAAGCAGGCACACTCCTTAAGCTCTCTGCCCATGTATTGTTTTACTGATAAAATGGAGATAATATCTTCCATTAAGGGAATGGATCAAAGTGACTAGTTCAGTGTTTGGCAAATAGAAGACAAGAGATAAATACTAGTGTCATTTCTTGTTTAAATCCAGGCCCTTCTAGAACCATCATGCCACCCCGGTGGCTCAGTGGTAAAGAATCCACCTGCAATTCAGGAGACCTGGGTTAGTCCTTGGGTGAGGAAGATCCCCTGAAGAAGGGGAAATGGCAACCCACTCCAGTATCAGAAACTGAAGGCTCTGTGTTTCCAGAAGCTGCTTCAAGGGGCCCTCGCCTGTAAGTCTTCATGTTAGCTACCCCTCACATGTATTAATACCCTTTCCATTTCATATCAGAGTAGTTCTTTCAGTTAGAAGGTGGAGAGTGGAGCATCATCTAAAGAAAGTGCCTTGCAAATGTTGACTTGTGCCTTTTCTTGTTTTTAAAACAAAGGTTGAAAATAACTGAGAACAGAGACTTCTCTGGTGGTCCAGTGGCTAAGACTCTGCACTCCCAATGCAGGAGGCCTGGGTTTGATCCCTGGTCAGGAAACTAGATCCCATATGCCAAACTAAGAGTTTGCATGCCACAGTGAAGATCTGGCATGCTACAACTAAGACCTGGCTCAGCCAAATAAATAAAAAAAATTATTTTTCAGAAAAAGAAAGAAAATAACAGATTAGAAAATGAATAACAAAGTGATCTCAAGGAAACTAGAAGGAAGGAATGAATAAATTCTAGTAAGTGAATGAACTCTGTAACAGGAAAATAAGATTTATTTGAAACGATTCAAGAAATGGTTCTTTTGAATGGGGGAAAAGGGCAAAGCTTGAAAAAAAAAAATGAGTCAAGAAAATAGAAGTACTCAACCTTAGGCCTGAGATAGATATAAATACAAAGAAACTTTTTAATTCTTAGTGAAGGGTGGAGCAGATGTTCAGAGAGAATTGTGGAAAGAAACCAAGAAGGCAAAGAAAGGGAGTGGACGGAGGAAGAAGCCAGGCCCAGGGTCTCCCATACTGGCTCCGCTGCTCTAAAAATCTTCCAATTTTCCATCTGATGCTTTACTTTCTTTTTTTTGCTTGAGCTGTTTTGAAGCTGATTTCTACTACTTACAATTAAGAGATCATTCCTAATAATAGCATAACTAAATAGAACATTACTAAAATAGCAATTACAAAGTAGTTTGTGTAGCCTGATTCTGTTTCTGTTAAAATGTGTGTAAATATCTATCAAATGGAGCCGGGGGAAGTACATACTCTCAAAATGGTAACAGTGGGTACTTGGGGAAGGGGATTATGGGTGCGTTTTCTTTTCTGCTTTCTGATTCTATAATTAATGACATTTGGGCTGCTCCTTTTCCACCTTCAGCAGCAGCTTAGTATGATATATGATAGAGTATGGTATAGTATGATTAGTATGGAGAAGGAAATGGCAGCTCACTCCAGTCTTCTTGCCTGGAGAATTCCATGGACAGAGGAGACTGGCGGGCTACAGTCCATAGGGCCACTAAGAGTAGGACATGACTGAGCTGGAGCAACCATGATATAGCCAATCAGATTAGCTAGATATCAGTGATTTCCTTGGGAGTTTAGACCCTGGCCCTCGAGGGAGGGGATGTAGGGCAGTGATGTTTCAACAGCAGGACAGTATGGCTCCAGAAAGAACCAAAGTGAGGTTGGACAGAGACCAATAGGTGATGTTAACGGACAAGAGGTTAAGGGGCAAGAGGGAGGAACTGTGCAGGTGATTTCAATGTTCACTGAGAAATCTTGAGAGAATAGAGTCTTATTGCCAAGAAAAAAGTGATTGCCGCAGCAGCTGTTGTAGTCAGGAATCATTTGGTTGCAAGGGACAGAGATTCCTTTATGCTTAAGCGTTACAAAGAAGGTTTCGTAAAAGGATATAGGGACATCTCATTGAAGTCCTGTGCACTAATGCAGCCTGCTATTCTCTCCATGTCTGTCCATCTGTCTGTCTCTTGGCCTGTTGGCCTCTCCTCACTTCCCTCTGCTCTTCTGTCCCTCATAGCCCAGATGTCTCTGCAAGCTTTAAAACCACCCCATGCAGAAACCAGAACAAGCCAGCCTCTCCCACCCTGAGCTTTCCGAGCACATTCCATTGTGTTGCTGTTTTCTGGTTTTGTTTTTTGCTGCTCTGAGTTCACTGATGGTAGGAACTAACTTTTTCCCTTTCTCTTTTGTTCATCACCAGAAAGCTGCTTAACTGATAAACATTAGTTTTGAGTAACAAATATGATGGTGTGCGTGCAAGTATTTATAAATGGAAGTGCCACGTAATTGTAAGATATTCTGTTGTGTTCATTCAAGACAGCCTTTATTGTGCTCTTCCTATAGGCCTGTTTCTAGTAGAATGTTTGGGCCCACCAGTAGCAGAACTTAAATTAATTTTATGCACTGCTTGCCTGAGAAATGTGAAAGTGCCTATACCATACCTGGCACATAAAGAAGTGAAAGTGTTAGTTGCTCAGTTGTGTCTGACTTTTTGCAACCCTGTAGCCTGCCAGGATCCTCTGTCCATGGGATTTTCCAGGCAAGAATGCTGGAGTGGGCAAGCCATTCTCTTCTTCAGAGAATCTTCCCAACCCAGGGGCGAACTGGATCTCCTGCACTGCAGGCATATTCTTTACCATCTGAGCCACTGGGGAAGTCCTGATAGTAGCCTCTTGCGTGCTTAGTCACTTCAGTCATGTCTGACTCTTGGTGACCCCATGGATGGTAGCCTGCCAGGCTCCTCTGTCCATGGAATTCTTCAGGCAAGAATACTGGAATGGGTTGCCATTTCCTCCTGCAGGGTATCCTCCCAACCCAGGGATCAAACCCATATCTCCAGCATCTCCTGCACTGGCAGGCAGATTCTTTACCACGGCACCAGGGAAGCCGGGAATTAGGTTGCTAAGTCGTGTCAGTCGTGTCTGAGTCTGTGCAACCCCATAGACGGCAGCCCACCAGGCTCTGCCGTCCCTGGGATTCTCCAGGCAAGAACACTGGAGTGGGTTACCATTTCCTTCTCCAATGCATGAAAGTGAAAAGTGAGAGTGAAGTCGCTCAGTCATGTCCAACTCTTTGCAACCCCATGGACTGTAGCCTACCAGGCTCCTCCGTCCATGGGATTTTCCAGGCAAGAGTACTGGAGTGGGTTGCCATTGCCTTCTCCGGGGAATTAGGTTAGGTGAGAATAAATCCCCATTTAAATAGCTATTCCACTACAGTCTTGCTCACTGGCTTAAATTTAATTAAAAAAATTTTTTGGCTGTGCTGCACAACCAAACAACAGGTGGGATATTAGTTCCCCGACCAGGGATCAAACCTGTGCCGCCAGCAATGGAAGCATGGTCTTAACCACTGGACTGCCAGCAAAGTCCCTCAGTGGCTTTTAAGAACATTTTCTGTTGAGCTAGACTTGTCCTGGCTATCACCTTTTACCTCTCAGGCCCTATTTTCCATCATTTTTTTTCAGTGGGACATTAATTGAACAAATATTTGTTCAATTATTTGAACAAATATCCCAAGTTTCTGTGTTTGCTTGTTTGGAGATGATTAAACCAGTGCTTTCAGGGAGCTCAGAATGTAGATGAAAGACAGGCAACAGTAAAACCTGTTTCAATTCAGCTGTGGCAGGTATGGACGCTCATGTCCAGCCACTTCTCCTTTGCCTTTCTCTGGTTGAGAGTTTGGAACACTGAATGAATCATCCATGTTCTCCTGCAGCCAGGAGTGACTATGTCCTGGCTAGACTTGTGGCTGATGAAGCATAAGCAGAAGTGAAGCCTCCTCATTGGCCATTCCCCTGCCTCGAATGAGTGTGGGGCCTGAGGCATGGCAGTGATCTTTAGGGCTGGTGGAGAGGGAGAGCGAGAGTTCTATCTCTCTCTTTTAGAAAGTAGGTTTTTTTTTTTTTTTTAATTTATTTTTAATTAGAGGATAATTGCTTTACAATTACAATATTGTGTTGTCTTCTGCCATATATCAACATGAAGCAGCATGTGTGTGTGTGTTAGTCACTCAGTCGTGTCTGACTCTTTGTGACCTGATGGACTATAGCCCACCAGGCTCCTCTGTCCATGGGATTCTCCAGGCAAAAATACTGGAGTGGGTTGCCATTCCTTTTTCGAGGGGATCTTCCCAACCCAGGGATCAAACCTGGGTCTCCCACATTGCGGGCAGATTCTTTACCACTGAGCCACCAGGGACCCCTATCAGCCATAGGTATACATATGTCCCCTCCCTCTTGACTCTCCCTCCCACTGCCCACCCCATCCCACCCATCTAGGTTGTTACATACACTCCCATTTGTAAAATAGATAGCCAGTGGGAATTTGCTGTATGACTCAGGGATCTCTCTCTCTTTCTTTTTTAAAAAAGTACTTATTTATTTGGCTTCATCTGCTCTTAGTTGTGGCATACAGACTTAAGGCAGCATGGCCTCTCTAGCTGTGGCATGCTGGCTCTGTAGTTTTGGCTTGAGGGCTTAGTTTGCCCCAAGGCATGTGGAATCTTAGTTCTCTGACTAAGATCAAACCGATGCCCCCTGCATTGGAAGATGGATTCTTAACCCCTGGACTGCCAGGGAACTGCTGAGAGCTTGGTCTCCTGATGGCACACAGCAGCCCTGGACTGCTGATGCTCATGTGTTGTTTGGTGAGACAGATCAACTCCTTACTATCTAAGCCATCGTTGATGTCTGGGAGCTCACAGGCCAGGGCAATCCCAGTGCACAGATCCACTTTCTCACCAGAGCTTGATTCCAGCTACCTCCCCACACAGAGGGAGTTTGGACTGTCCACTTTAACAGAGATCCTTCCAGATGGACTGGCTGGACTTAGCCTAAATGAAGTGAGATGTCTGGAACCTAGACTCCTCACTCCTCTGGACCATTCAGAGTCCCCCAGACACACCACCCATGTGTATTTGCATGCATTCTCTCTTTCACTTGGAACTTGCTTCTTCTCTTCTTGGTCTGAAAAAATAATCCTCTATCTACCCTCCCTGTCCCGCTGTGAACATTAAATTCACTCCAAAGCTTTTTCTAATCCAGCACCCCACTGCCAGGCATAAGTCATTGCTGCTCAGTCCTGTTTCCTGGCACCTGGTCCACATTTCCGTGTAAGTGTCACACTTTACCTCTTACCACTTAGCTCTGTGACCCAGGTAAAAGTAAAGCCGCCAGACCAGCATCAGGGAGATAGTTCACTGGGACATGTGCCTCACGACTAGTAAAGGGCTTCTTCCAGCAGAGGGCGACAGGACTTCCTTGGTGGTCCGCGGTTAAAAATCTGCCTTGCAATGCAGGGGACATGGGTTCAATCCCTGGTCAGGGAGCTATGATCCCTTGTGCTACGGGGCAACTAAGCCCTCACTTGCTAAAACAAAAGATCTCGCATGACTCAATAGAGATTCTGATTGCAGAAACTATGACCCAAGGGTATATGCAGGTCAGGAAGCAACAGTTAGAACTGGACATGGAACAACAGGCTGGTTCCAAATAGGAAAAGGAGTATGTCCAGGCTGTATATTTTCACCCTGCTTATTTAACTTCTATGCAGAGTACATCATGAGAAACGCTGGGCTGGAAGAAGCACAATCTGGAATCAAGATTGCCGGGAGAAATATCAATAACCTCAGATATGCGGATGACACCACCCTTATGGCAGAAAGTGAAGAGGAACTAAAAAGCCTCTTGATGAAAGTGAAAGAGGAGAGTGAAAAAGTTGGCTTAAAGCTCAACATTCAGAAAACTAAAATCATGGCATCTGGTCCCATCACTTTATGGGAAGTAGATGGGGAAACAGTGGAAACAGTGTCAGACTTTATTTTTGGGGGCTCCAAAATCACTGCAGATGATGATTGCAGCCATGAAATTAAAAGACACTTACTTTTTGGAAGGAAAGCTATGACCAACCTAGATAGCATATTGAAAAGCAGAGACATTACTTTGCCAACAAAGGTCCGTTGAGTCAAGGCTATGGTTTTTTCCAGTGGTCATGTATGGATGTGAGAGTTGGACTGTGAAGGAAGCTGAGTGCCAAAGAATTGATGCTTTTGAACTGTGGTGTTGGAGAAGACTCTTGAGAGTCCCTTGGACTGCAAGGAGATCCAACCAGTCTATTCTAAAGGAGATCAGTCCTGGGTGTTCATTGGAAGGACTGATGTTGAAGCTGAAACTCCAATATTTTGGCCACCTCATGCAAAGAGTTGACTCATTGGAAAAGAGGCCCTCAAACCCTAGTCCCCCCACTCCTTGTCCAGCGCTCTCTGTGCTGAGTCTTCTCATTGACAATACAATTTCCTCTTGTACTTGTGGATAAGAAAGCCTACATGGAAATCAGCAGTGCTTCTCCCCATATTTCTGATTCTTCTATCCTTGGGACACTGGAATAGTGTTCATCTTCATCCCCTTGAATAGCCATGACCATGTGACTTGTTTTAAACAGCGTGATGTGAATGAGTGTGTAGTTCTCTCTACATTGGCAACCTTGCAAAAGAGAGAACGATAAGATGGAAGCTGCTTGAATGTGGCTAGACCTGTCTAGAGAATTCTCTAAAATTCTAGAATTGTCTAGAGAATTGCTTGAACCCAGAGCCGACATGGAGTGATTGAGAAATAAACTTAAGTGCCTGATATTTGGGGATTGTTTACAGCTGCATAGGGCTTCCCAGATGGTGCTAGTGATAAAGAACCTGCCTGCCAATGCAGGAGATGTAAGAAATGAAGGTTCAGTCAGTAGGTTGGGAAGATCCCCTGGAGGTGGGCATGGCGACCTACTCCAGTATTCTTGCCTGAGAATCCCATGGACAGAGGAGCCTGGTGGGCTGCAGTCCATGGGGTCACCAATAGGCAAACTGAAGCGACTCACTACTACCACCACCGCAGCAGCATGATCTCGTCTACACAGATGAAGACCAACAGAATCTTCCCCATAGAGAAAGAATGCCCTGGTGTCTTATAGATAGCCCTATCCCAAAGAGGCAAGCATCTTCCCAGGATAACTAGGAAATTAAACATCCCCCTCATAGTTAAAATGCCATCAGAACTTTTATAAAAGAGGCTATATTGGATGGTGAGTTTTTATTAGGAGGTTCAGTTGTGGGCTTGAGGAGAAAATGTTTTTACAGATGTTCAGGGCGTGTTATGAGGAAATGGCCTTTTACAGGCGGTTTGGATTGATGGGTTCTCTAGGGATGTTCTCTGACTACATGCACAGAGGAAGTAGGGAGGGGTCTGCAGAGGCCTAGAAGGACACAATGGAGTTTGAAGAAGACCATGAAAGGGCGGCAGCTGAGTCCATGAGATAGAGCAAGATTTGGAGTCACATAGATTTGGGTTTGATTCTCGGCTCTGCTGCTCATTACCCAGATTTCTTACTCTGTCAGAATGGTGTTCTACAAGATGAGACGAATGATACCTCGGTCTTAGAGTTATGATGAAACTTGATATTGTCATAATTGTTCTCATACTTTTGTTGTTATTCTTGTTGTTACCTTACAATGGGGACCCAGTGGTTCAGAAGTTTACTTTTTCTTCCTAAGCTTCACGGGCTCTGGGCAAAGGGTGGAGTTGGGAGAGAGGATTATACTTCCCATCAATTTTTTAAAATTCTTATTTTATGTTTTTTTAAGCTGTGCTGCGTCTTTGTTGCTACCCTGGCTTTCCTCTGGTTGCTGCGATGGAGGGCTACTCTTCCCTTGCAGAGCTTGGGCTTCTCATTGCAGTGGCCTCTCTTGTTGGAGAGCACAGGCCCTAGGGAGGCAGACTTCATTAGTTGTGGCCCATGGGCTCTAGAGCGCAGGCTCAGTAGTTGCTCCACATGGACTTTGTTGCTCTGCAGCATGTGGGATCTTCCTGGACCAGGGGTCAAACCCATGTAACTTGCATTGGCTGGTGGATTCCTCACCACTGGACCAGCAGGGAAGTCCTCCTATTTTTATTTCTTCCTTTGTGACAACACTTTGGGGTGGTGTGATCCTGGGAACCAGAGGAACCAGAGATTAAATTGCCAACATACATTTGATCATCAAAAAAGCACATACTAGTAAAGTGATGCCTAAAATTCTCCAAGCCAGGCTTCAGCAATATCTGAACAGAAGTGAACCGTGAACTTCCAGATGTGAAAGTTGGTTTTAGAAAAGGCAGAGAAACCAGAGATCAAATTGCCAACATCTGCTGGATCATCGAAAAGGCAAGAGAGTTCCAGAAAAACATCTATTTCTGCTTTATTGACTATGCCAAAGCCTTTGACTGTGTGGATCACAATAAACTGTGGAAAATTCTGAAAGAGATGGGAATACCAGACCACTTGACCTGCCTCTTGAGAAACCTGTATGCAGGCCAGGAAGCAACAGTTAGAACTGGACATGGAACAACAGACTGGTTCCAAATAGGAAAAGGAGTACGTCAAGGCTGTATATTGTCACCCTGCTTATTTAACTTCTATGCAGAGTACATCATGAGAAACGCTGGGCTGGAGGAAGCACAAGCTGGAATCAAGACTGCCTGGAGAAATATCAATAACCTCAGATATGCAGATGACACCACCTTTATGGCAGAAAGTGAAGAAGAATTAAAGGGCCTCTTGATGAAAGTGAAAGAGGAGAGTGAAAAAGTTGGCTTAAAGCTCAACATTCAGAAAACGAAGATTGTGGCGTCTGGTCCCATCACTTCATGGCAAATAGATGGGGAAACAGTGGAAACAGAGTCAGACTTTATTTTGGAGGGCTCCAAAATCACTGCAGATAGTGATTGCAGCCATGAAATTAAAAGATGCGTACTCCTTGTAAGGCAAGTTATGACCAACCTAGATAGCATATTAAAAAGTAATATGCTAAAGTAATATGACAAAGTAATACTTTGTCAACAAAGGTCCATCTAGTCAAGGCTGTGGTCTTCCAATAGTCATGTATGGATGTGAGAATTGGACTATAAAGAAAGCTGAGCACCTGAAGAATTGATGCTTTTGAACTGTGGTGTTGGAGAAGACTCTTGAGAGTCCCTTGGACTGCAAGGAGATCCAACCAGTCCATCCTAAAGGAGATCAGTCCTGGGTGTTCATTGGAAGGACTGATGAAGCTGAAACTCCAGTACTTTGGCCACCTGATGCAAAGAACTGACTCATTTGAAAAGACCCTGATGCTGGGAAAGATTGAGGGCAGGAGGAGAAGGGGATGACAGAGGATAAGATGGTTGGATGGCATCACAACTCAATGGACATGGGTTTGGGTGGATTCCAGGAGTTGGTGATGGACAGGGAGGCCTGGCATGCTGCAGTCCATGGGGTCACAGAGTCGGACACGACTGAGCGACTGAACTGAACTGAACTGACCTTGGGATGTGCTTTTGGGGGCTGGAGATGCCTTCTATTTAGAAGTTGCATTTAAGTTTTAAAAGCTAAGAAGAGCCAGGTGAGGCTGAGGGGAAAGAAGCAGAGTCCTGGTTGCTTAGAACTGGCCCCAGGCTAATGGTTCTAAGTGGGATGACAAAGAGGCCTTTCTACAGACTGACCTTCTGCATTGTCCAGCCTAGTTGGCCAGAGAACCCATCCAGGGTAGAATCCTTGTTAATATTAAATAGGACTGAATGGACTGAAAGTCTTAACTGTCTCTTATCTGTCTCATCTCTAGGGAACCTCAACCAACTGCTAGGTGGAGACATTAGATACAATCAAAGAGATAGGAAGGAAACCCCCAGTGCATTGATAGGCCAAAATGAAGAGTAGTCAGGTGAGTCCACATCTGATCCCATGGTCATGTCAGTAATTTTTTTTCTTCCTGTTTGAAAAGTTACTCAGTTTTGAGAGAGGACATTGGAATCTTTCCTTTCACTCAGATTTCCCAAACTTTATTTACCGACATAAATTTTCATGGTTGTGTGTATGTGTGTGTGATAACTATGCAATAGCTACCCAATTATTTACTTAATTCCTTACAGTTGACTTATTTTTTTAAACACCCACTTTCATTTGATGCTGAATATCCATGGAATTACAGCTTTTGCAGGTTTTCTTTTCTAGCAGGTTTTCTTTTGTAGCACGTATGACAATAAATAAGTGACTCAAATTTTTTCAAGAGTATTGGCTCAGGGTCTACCTGCAGTCATCTGGCAGACCCCTAGGAGTGCACAGGCCACGTTTTGGGGTCCCTACTCTGGAAGCCAAGGAAAGCCAGGTGGGGGGTCTTGCCTGTGAGGTTGGTGGGGAGCACCACCCAGAAGGGGGGCTCCATCTTGGTTCCTCTGCTGCCATCTGCTCCAAGCGAGCATCCTTTTGTGAAAAGCCCTGAATGGATCAGCCTGGCTGATTGGCTGGAGCTGTGCCCAGAGTGCCCAGATGTACACGCGCCTGGAAGATGGGGCACAGCTGGGGTTCGCTGCCTCCCCTGAGGCCTGGCTTTGCTGGGGAGGCTTGACTGTGCCTCCCCCTCAACTGTGGGGCTTCCTGCAGGGTGGGTGGGCAGCGTGGGACAGACCCCCCTTGTGCTGCAGCTCCCGGGCCGCCTCTGCCTGCCATGTGCTGCCACTGGGGACCCTCGGGTGCTTCCATGGCAACAGAACCATGGATTGTGCTTCCAAAAAACGTCTCAATCTCCTGTGTGTAGAGCTGGGCTGGGTGTGTGGAGCACATGGCAGTCACCGAGGAGGGGCAAGAAGAGGAAAGGAAGGGTTTGCAGGGCTCCCCCTCCCCCCTGCCCCACTCCATTTTCCTGAATTCCAGGGACTTCATTGTTTTGGATGCATGTCGGAAGTCGTGGGGACTGGGCTCATCAAGAAGCCGTGTTTGGAAGGCGATCTCATTTGGAAGTTCTCAGGGGCTATGTGCCCTGCCCCCTTCCTATCTTGAGAGTGGAGTTGCCTTATGCTGCCCTTCAGAAGCGTAGCTGGTCAGAGAGAGAGATGAGAAAGAAACATCCAATGGGGAGAAAAATAGAAAGGTAGAGTTGCCACAATAGCTTGGGGATTCTTACCACTCTGAATTCTTACCACTTTGGCTTAGAGGAAAAAAGTGAGCAAAGAAGAAAAGGTACCAAGATATCAAAACCTTGAACCTGGGACTCCTCACATAAGTGTTGCACTGGGATGAAGATACAACATTTTTGTGTGCCCTGTGAACTTATGTTCCATCAGATGCTCCAGCCAGTAAAATGGTCATCCAAAAGAATGTTCTGGAATTGAAACAATCTAGTCTATGACAGTCCATTCTCCTTCTTGGGAATGGACTGTCTTGCCTCCAGAGAGAAGAGAGTGTTCTTAACCAGCCTCCTCCTTTTCCCTGTAAGGAAGGGAAATGGAAAACTTCTCCCATAGAGTGGTCAGACTTCTTTTTAGTATGTCTCACTTTTTCCCTTTGAGGACAATGACTTTGGGTTTGCCTTGTGTATGTAAAAGTTAGTCATGGTGCATCTGGGTCTCTATGGGTACTAATAAAAGTAACTTCAATTGACTAGTATGAGATTCCTGGAGTCTTGCTCATGGCTCTCACTCTGCATTTAGAAGACCAGACACACATCTGTGCATTTAGAAGAACAGACACACATCTGTGCTCTGTAGTTGGGTAGGTGTCTCAGACTACAGTCCTATGTCACCTCTTGCTGCTTCAGTCATGTCTGACTCTTTGCAACTCTATGGACCATAGCCCACCAGGCTCCTCTGTCCATGGGATTCTCTAGGCAAAAATACTGGAGTGAGTATGCCCTCCTCCAGGGGATCTTCCTGACCCAAGGATTGAAGCCCCATCTCTTACATCTCCTGCCTTGGCAGCCAGGTTCCTTACCACTAGCGCTACCTTGGAAACCCTTGTCACCTCTTAAGAGACTGGAATCTGTTACCCTGTGGCAGGAGGCTGAGCTTTTGGCAGTGTGCCAGGCCTTGTGGTGTGCCTTGGGGTGTTTGGCCCAAAGCAAGCAAGCAAATAGTTGTTGAATAGCCAAATATTATTTTCCTTATTATATTCTAGGATTAGAATTCCTTTAGGAGTAAAAAGGATTCGGACAAGTTTACAGTGCTTAACTTTAGAATTTGGGATTATCACAATATCTTCAAAGAAAAATCATGAGTGGCCTTTGTACCACCTGTCAGCTCTGGGCCACCCTTTCCCCTCATGATGCAATGAAGATCCCCAGTGCTAAAAGTAAATAAGTAATAAACATAAAAACTAATTTAAAAATCAACCTGAGGAAATTTCCTCTCCGGTAAAGTCAGGATCATCCCAAAATCTGTTCCCACATGATGTTATGAGGACTAGATGGGATGCTATCATGGAACTCCTAGACCCTGGCGCATAGTACTGCCTCCATCAGTGTTGGTCTTCCCCCTTCCTTTGGGGCAAGGAGTCCAGCTTTGACTTACTGAATCATAAGCAAGTCATTTTTAACCCTTGCTGCTGTGCTGTGCTTAGTTGCTCAGTTGTGTCCAACCCTTTGCAACCCCGTGGACTATAGCCTGCCAGGCTCCTCTGTCCATGGGGATTCTCTAGGCAGGAATACTGGAGAGGGTAGCTGTTCCCTTCTCCAGGGGATCTTCCCAACCCAGGGATCAAACCCAGGTCTCCCGCACTGCAGGCGGATTCTTTACTGTCTGAGCCACCAGAGAAGCCCTTATTAACCCTTATAAAAGAAAAATATGGTATTCCCTTACTCATTTTACTGCAGTTTTAAGGAAACTCAAAAGACCTGTGTTTGGTTCTACAACCTCTATGCCTTGAATTTCCTGTCTTTTTCAGAGCTGTGGTTCTTTATACTGTTTTTGCTTCCTCCACCCCCTACCTCCCCAATACTGCATGGCATGCATTTACTTCCCAAGTGAACCACATTTCAATTCTGTTTCAAGAGTTTCAGTATCTCTCCGCACGTCTCTGGAGACCCATGGGATGGCTCCCAGCCCCAGACTTCAGTGACTGCTGTGAAACATCAACCATCATTCAAGCCTAGCTCCGCAGAGCTGCCCACTTCCAGCACGTCTGTGCTCCCCATTGGCACTGCCTGCCTGGCACTCACCCAATCCAGTCTGACACTTGCTGCTGAGGATGGGGAGGGGACCCAGGCAGACTTCCAGCTCTTTCGTGAGCTGGGTGCTGCCTGTAGCCAGCAACCATGCAGCACTGTTCTGCAGGCATCAGAGGTCCCCAGCATAGTGGACTGGGGCTCTGAGCCACGGAAATGTATAAGCAGAGAGCGCTGAGGAAAGTAAATTAGCTCCTGGCATTGAGTCCTGCTGATGGAAGTGCTTAATTTTTTTTTTTCACTCCTCAAGTACCACTTACCCCTCTGAGCCTGCTTCCTCACAAACAATGGAGCCGAATGTTCATTTGTTTGCTTGGAGCAGCTTGGGTTTTTCCCCCGTCTCAGTTCCAAAGGCTTGCTCAGCTGTCCTCTTTTCAGAAACCTGCCCCCCTTGGCTTTAGTGTCTTCTGTGTTTAATTGCAAATTATTGATTTGAAGGGAATTAATTTTTAGCTCTTGCCAGATTCAGTCGCTCCTGGGTTGGACTCTCCGGCAGGATACTCTAGGGATCCTGGCTGGGGCAGGGGGAGGACCGCTCAGGGCTCGGCTGGACTGTGCTGGGCTGGAGGCCACATGCCTCTTACAGGCTGATCAGATAGATGCTGGGGCTGATGTTGTCTAGCCCAGTGTTTGCTCTATTTTGCTAGAGAGGAAACTGACGGCCAGTGAGTGCCGCTGATACGCAGAAGCACCTGGGAGTTTAAAAAATTACTAACGTTTGCATCCCATCCCCAGAAATTCTGATTTATTTGTGGGGTGCCCTGGACAATGGGACTTTGAGAACCTTCCCAGGTGTTTCGCCTGTTTAGCTTATCAGTTTCATTAGGGAGCAACGAACTCCCTGAGCCTTCCTAAATTGTGTACAAATATGCATTCATTTGCATAGCTGTACCCTCATACATGGGGCTTCCCTGGTGGCTCAGTTGGAAAGAATCTGCCTGCCAAGGCAGGAAACTTGGGTTTGATCCCTGGGTCTGGAAGATCCCCTGGAGAAGGAAATGGCAACCTATTCTAGTATTCTTGCCTGGAGAATCCCATGGGCAGAGGAACCCAGTGGGCTATAGTCTATAGGTCATAAAGAGTTGGACACATCTGAGCAACTAAGCATATACTCCCTGATACACACACACACACACACACACACGTGTGTGCCTGATTTTCATATTGGTGATCTTAGAACCAAAGGAATCAAATAATTATTATAATAATATAATAATATTTTCCCTGAGCATCTACTCTGCACCTAGCATTTTACATGCATTATCTCACTTAATGTATCACAAAAACCCTGCAAGAAGATGATGCTTTAATGGCTAGGAAAGATCAGCTGATTCTAGTTACCATTCTTCTGTCAGGTTTGGCATAACCATGCCTACTCTATTAATGAAGCGTCTGAGACTTAAAGGTCATTATTCCTGTGTGTCATGTGAGGCCACCACCCACCCAGGTGAGGAGGTGCGGAGTTCCTTTTGTGATTCTCAAGGTGGGGCCTCCTTCTGGGGAGTGGCAGCAGCAGGAGTTGAAGGACCAGAGGAAGCAGCTGTGGAAACAGAGAGCAGGAAAGTGTTAAGCAAGTTGTGGCCCGATTTCATTGAGCTGATTCATGGGTATGGATGTCACAGTTGTGCAAAAATGAACCTTTTTTTCTGTCATCGTTTGGGCATCATGTGTGCACATGTGTGTGTGGACACTGGTGTGCCTTGGTTCTGTGATGTATCACATCCCCCCACTCCCAACACACACACACACATACACACACAGGTCCCTGCAGAGGTCTCTGCATCATCTTTCTCTCACCTGTGAGGTTCTACAAGTCCCCCAGCCTCTCAGAAGCAATTTGAGGAAGCATTTCCTGTGTATTGGACTCCATTATGAGCACTTTACTAATATGAACTTACTTAGTTCTCATAAAATCCTAAAAGGCAGGTGTTATTATCATCCCCATTTTACTGATGAAGACTCGGAGACAAAGAGCGGTTAAGTTACTTGCTCAAACTCACACGGTAGGAGCCATGATTCCAAGTGTCACTTTGGCTCTGAAACTCACACTCTTACTGATATCATTAATTTGAGATCCTGAGTGTCCTGGAGTACAACTGCGCTGGTGAAGGGATTTGATTAGTTGATTTCTTAATACTTTTCTTTTTAAAAAAATTTTATTGGAGTATAGTTGCTTTCCAATATTGTGTTAGTTTCTGCTGTATAGCAAAGTGAATTAGTTATACATACATCCATCTTTTGTGGATTTCCTTCCCATTTAGATCACTACAGAGCACTGAGTAGAGTTCCTTGTGCTATACAGTAGTTCTCATTAGTTATCTATTTTATACAGAGTATCAATAGTTATCTATTAGTTCTCATCAGTTATCTGTTTTATACATAGTGTCAATAATGTTTATGTGTCAGTCCCAATCTCCCAAATTATCTCATCCCTCCCTTTCCCGCATGGTGTCCACTGTTTTCTAGATGATTCCTTAATACTTTTCAACCCCGACTATATCTCCTCCCATCATATTGACCAATAACGTTGTAAAGAAATCTTCCACTATCCGTGGTCTGTACTTCCTCCTTTCTTGCACCACTGGGGCCGTGGATCTGTTCAGATCTGAGACACGTGGCTGTTTTCTCCTTATTACATCTTTTATGAGCATACTGTATTCCCCTTTGTAGATATTAAATGCTTGACATGTCATAGCTGCTCAGCTGGTTGTAAGAGACCTGAGTAACACTGAGGAATAGTAGCCCAAAGACTTGGAGAAGGCAATGGCAACCCACTCCAGTACTCTTGCCTAGGAAATCCCATGGATGGAGGAGCCTGGTAGGCTGCAGTCCATGGGGTATCGAAGAGTCAGACACGACTGAGCGACTTCACTTTCACTTTTCACTTTCTTGCATTGAAGAAGGCAATGGCAACCCACTCCAGTGGACCAGGGAGCCTGGTGGGCTGCCGTCTATGGGGTCGCACAGAGTCAGACACAACTGAAGTGACACAGCAGCAGCCCAAAGACTTCCCAGGTGGCCCTAGTTGTAAAGAACCTACCTGCCCAATCCAGGAGCTGCAGGAGACCATGGTTTGATCCCTGGGTTAAGAAGATCCCCTGGAGGAGTACATGGCAACCCACTCCAGTATTCTTGCCTGGAGAATCCCATAGACAGAGAAGCCTGGTGGGCTACAGTCCGTAGGGTTGAAAAGAGCTGGGCATGACTGAACGACTTGGCACACACACACAGCCCAAAGACTAAGTTTTCTTGATGAAAGCAATGGGAGAAGGAGGACAAGTGGAAGGGAGGTGACAGGCTGCATGGAGGACAATTCCAGGATCAAGTTCAGCATTTTCCTTGCACTTGATTCATATTAACCTTCTGATCTGTAGTACTTTGGAAGAAGTTTACTAGAAGAGTGTATTTAGAATTTTTCCATTATCACAATGGCTAGAGCTCTCTAAGCCAAGCTGCCACCGTGCACTCTACTCCTTCTCTTTCAGTTTCCCAAAGCTGTAGAAGGAGCTCTGGACCCACCGCGTCCTGAGTCACAGAATGATTCATTTTACACGGGCTCTGTCTCCACAGCCCCTCCCTGCCACAATTAACACCTCAGGGAGGGAATCTAAAATCAAGTGCTCCTTTTTCAATTACCACTTAGAAAACTGTGTAATAAAACACCACGGCAAGACTGCTTGCTCTTTTGGAAAGTCTAATTAATTCATTTGCGGAGGTTGCGTCTTGCCTGGCACTGTGTCACTGGCTCATTTAGAAAGGTGCTAAGGCTTGGAATCTGTGGGTTACCACTTGAACAAATCCATTTTCATGTCCCGATTTTGGAGGCTGACAGAAGAGCAGTGGAGGCTGAGATAGCCTGGGGGTCAGCACAAGTATCCTGTGATCCAACAAGAGAGGCTGCTTTTGGCTTTTCAAAGAATCCACCATCGGCCTCACTCTCTATCCTGGGAGGCAGGAGGCCTGGGTCTCAGCCTGGCTTGGCCACTGAATGGTCCTGTGACCTTTAGCAGTTACCACTCTTCCTTTTTCTTTAAAAAAAAATTAATTCATAATTGACGTATTATATTAGTTTCAAGAATATAACATAAAGCCTCAATAGTTGTATATATTGTGAAATGAACACCAACAGTAAGTCTAGGGGTCTTCCCTGGCAGTCCAGTAGTTGGGACTCTGCCTTCCAATGCCGGGGACGTGGGTTCAATCCTTGACTGGGGGGCTAAGATCCCACATGCCTTGCAGCCAAAAAAACCAACATAAAACAAAAGCAATAGTGTAACAAATTCAATAGAGTCTTTAAAAATGGTCCACATCAAAAAAAAAAACTTAAAAAACCCCAGTAAATCTAGTTGACATCCATCACTACACATAGTTAAAACTTTTTTTCTTGTAATGAGAAATTTTTGTTTTTGAGAACTTTTAAGATCTACTCACTTAGCAACTTTTTAAAAAAGTTTTTGTTGGAGTATAATTGATTTACAATGGTTCTTTGTTGTTGTTGTTTAGTTGATAAGTTCTGTCCAACACTTTGCAACCCTGTGGACTCTAGCCTGCCAGGCTCCTCTGTCCATGGGAATCTCCAGACAAGAATACTGGAGTAGGTTGCCATGACCTCCTCTAGGGGATCTTCCCGACCCAGGGATTGAACCTGGGTCTCTTATGTCTCCTGCATTGCCAGGCGTGTTCTTTACCACTAGCGTCACCTGGGAAGCCTTTTCAAGGATTAAATGTGTATTATCAGCCACCACGCTTATCCTTTGGTTTTTTGAGCCTTCAACTTCTTGAATCATTCCCTCTAAACTCTAATATTATAAGTTAGACCTACCTCCAGCTATCACTTTGCTCACTGAATGTGCTTTTAGCTGATTAACCTAAAACCAACTGGATTCATTGCATCTCATTTATAATGTGCCTCCTTCACAGATTTTTGGTGAAATAATTTGTAGGGGGGACAAAGATGAAAAGAAGTCAGTTGATTCATGAAATTTGGCGTCTCCTTGCTTCCCCAAATAGTTTGTGTATATTCAGAGAATTCTAGCCTACAAGGTGTTATCTAGATGGGTTTTCTCTGGGGCTTTGATTTCTCTAACCTGGTCCTCATATTGCAATAAGAACTAACCTGTGTATTGTTTAATTCCCTGTAATATCTTCTCATTAAAAAATTTCCCACATTGCCAATCAAGCTCTTCTAAGTATTTTTTCTTCCTGATAAAGGGCACAGGATATTATAGCCATGTTCTGAGACTCACTGATCCTCCAGGGGATCTTTCCAACTCAGGGATCATCTCCTGTGTTGGCAGGTGATTCTTTACCACTAGCACCACCTGGGAAGCCCTGTGTTTTGTAAGGAAAAAAAAACCCATATCCTTACTCTGAGTTGAGCTGCACTGGGGTGGATAAAAAGTTCACATTGTTTGATGGATGCAGAGTTTCAGTTTGAAGTGATGAGAAAGTTCTGGAGATGGATGAAAGTGATGGTTGTACAGCAGTGTGAATGTACTTAATGCCACTGAACTGCACACTTAAAAACAGTTAAAATGGTCAATTTTATGTGGTGTGTATTTTACTGCAATAAAAAGTGCACATAAGTTTGGGAGTGTTACTCAAGGAAACTGTCAACCTTATCCAGCCTTATCCTGAATTCAGTAGTTAGAGAACAATGAACCATCAATTGCTGAGAAAGTCAGATGGGCCAGATATGGATGCAGGACGAGCAGAGACCTCTCAGTCTCCCTGAGATTCGTCACTGTCCAGACATGGACGGTATCCACCATATGTCTTGCTGGGAGTAGTGACCTCAGCTGGATGCAGTGAGTCTAGAGACTGCCCAAGAAAGACCAGGTGGGATGAAGTTCATGTCCATGGATACTTGAGAAGAACAGAGGGAAGCTGTATAGACGAGCTCCTTCCTCTGAAGTCATGTGCACTTAGCGCATCTAGAGCTGGTCCCTAGAGAAGGGAAAGAGCAGGCCCTTGAATGGGCTGACAAAATCCTGACTTCACCAGGGCAACGCCATCCAATAGAAATACAAGGTGGGGGCACATAAGGATTTTTACATTTTCTAATAGTCACATTAAACAGAGTAAAAAGAAACAGGTAAATTTTTTTTTAGTAATATATTTCTCCAATATATCTAAAATATTTTCATTTCAACATGTCATCAATATTAAGAATGATTAAGATATTTTACATTCTTATTTGTACTGAGTCTAAAATCCAGTGTGTAATTTGTACTTCTGGCACATCTCAATTTGGACCAGCACATTTCAAGAGCTCCTTAGCTACATGTGGTTAATGATGAATATATTGGGAAGTGAAGGAGTAGAGGTTAAGCCAGAAACAGCCAAACAAACACACAAAAAAAGTCATGAATATGACAAGATTTGCTTGGATGTGGTTACATTATGGTTTTTTTTTTTTTTTTTTGGCTATGCTGTATGGCATGTGGGATCTTAGTTCCCCAACCAGGGATCAAACCCAGGCCCACGGCAGTGAAAGCTCTGAGTCTTAATCACTGGACTGCCAAGGAATTCCTTCCATTATGTTCTTAATCAATGACATAGAAATGGAAGTGATGTGTGTTTTGGCTAAGGGGAGAGGCACTTAGTTGCCAGTGGGTACACAGCTGTTCTCTACAGTCATTCATGTGGTGAGTGTGGAAGCATTGGCCTCCATCAGACTGAGCCCTGAGAGTGATTAAATGGCAGAGCCGAGCCACCTAACTACTCATATTGGACAGGTGATAAGAGAAAGAGTTAAATTGTCCGAGATTCAGGAGATGTTTGTTACTGTAGCATACTTTAGTTTGTCCTGACCCATACCCGTGCTTTTGTACTGTTTTGACTAATTAAAATTCTAAATATAATAAGTATAACCTTGTAGTAAAAGGGCATGTCTTCTGTTTTAAATCTTTACAGCCTTTCTAGTTAAAAGATATAGGAAATATGCCACTTAAGAATACTGTGAACTCATTTACCTAGGTATATTAATGAAGAATTGTATGAAGGGAGATATTACACAAACAGGTAGAATATGTGTTCCCAAAGAGAATTTTATCTATCAGTGTTTGTTGGGGGATAAAAAGTTGGCTTAAAGCTCAATGTTCAGAAAACGAAGATCATGGCATCCGGTCCCATTACTTCATGGGAAACAGATGGAGAAACAGTGGAAAAAGTGTCAGACTTTATTTATTGGGGCTCCAAAATCACTGCAGATGGTGACTGCAGCCATGAAATTAAAAGACGCTTACTCCTTGGAAGGAAAGTTATGACCAACCTAGATAGCATATTCAAAAGCAGAGACATTACTTTGCCAACAAAGGTTCATCTAGTCAAGGCTATGGTTTTTCCTGTGGTCATGTATGGATGTGAGAGTTGGACTGTGAAGAAGGCTGAGCACCGAAGAATTGATGCTTTTGAACTGTGGTGTTGGAGAAGACTCTTGAGAGTCCCTTGGACTGCAAGGAGATCCAACCAGTTCCTTCTGAAGGAGATCAGCCCTGGGATTTCTTTGGAAGGAATGATGCTAAAGCTGAAAATCCAGTACTTTGGCCACCTCATGCGAAAGAGTTGACTCATTGGAAAAGACTCTGATGCTGGGAGGGATTGGGGGCAAGAGGAGAAGGGGACGACAGAGGATGAGATGGCTGGATGGCATCACTGACTCGACGGACATGAGTCTGGGTGAACTCCGGGAGTTGGTGATGGACAGGGAGGCCTGGCGTGCTGGATTCATGGGGTCACAAAGAGTCGGACATGACTGAGCGACTGAACTGAACTGAACTGACAGGCAAACTAAAATTTTAATCCTGGAAATACCAAAAAATTACTTCTATTTCAAACGTTGTGATGTAGAAAAGAAAAAATACCTGGCATTGGTGAATGCTTTTCTCTAAAGAATTTGAAACATTTTCCATTTATTTAGAAATTGATGCTTTAAACACAAGAGATTGTAGCATCATGGACAATCTGAATGTTCCATCCATTCTTAAATAAATGGAAATAATAAAGTCCAGTTTTACCACCTTTCTCAGCATTTGTACTTGTCAGCACTAGTCATTTATGGAACATATATGAGCTCATGTAAATTTATTTAAAGTGCTTTGAAACTATATGTAGAATAGTAACATTGTAAAGACAATTGGAATTTTTCATAATGAGTAATAAAAAAATTTAAAAACTCAATTCCTAAGCCTTCCTTCCACAGGTCAGAATTTTAAATTGTCTATCTCATTTTCTCTGAAATTCCCTCTGCGTGAGTATGCTTCTTTTAGAACAGAGAATTACCTTTAATTATTTCTTAGTATTCAGATAGATACAAAGAAATTAGTGCATTTCTGAAAACTTTACTTTCTCTATACTGAGTGCCTTTTTGCTTTATTTTTTAAAATTAATTTTTATTGGCATATAGTTGCTTTACAATGTTGTGTTAGTTTCCATTGTACAGCAAAGTGAATCAGCTATACATATACCTATATCCCCTCTTCTTTGGGATTTCCTTCCCATTTAGGTTAAACACATGGGAAGATGCTCAACATCACTAAGTATTAGAGAAATGCAAATTGAAATTACAATGAGGTACTACCTCACACTCGTCAGAATGGCCATCATTAAAAAAATCTACAAACAATGAATGCTGGAGAGGATCTGGAGAAAAAGGAACACTCTTGCACTGTAGGTGGGAGGATAAATTGTACAACCACTATGGAAAACAGTATGGAGTTTCCTTAAAAAACTAAAATTAGAACTATCATAATACCCAGAAATCCCACTACTGGGCATATACCCAGAGAAAACTGTAATTCAAAAGACACATGCACCCCAATGTTCACTGAGTACCTTTTTTTTCAGTTGACTTTGGAAATAAATTCCATTTCGTTGAGTCTTTTTCAAATACTTTGTTGTTGTTCAGTCACCCAGTTGTGTCCAACTGTTTGCAACCCCATGGACTACAGCATGCCAGGCCTCCCTGTCCCTCACTGTCTCCCAGAGCTTGCCCAAGTCCATGTTCATTGCATCCGGTGATACCAATCAGCCATCTCATCCTCTGATGCCCTCTTGTGCTTGGGTGCTGTGAGGAAAAAATGGATGTAGAAGGTATATTCTACCCCTGGTGTATTCTCCTGATGCTGGAAAGATTTGAGGGCAGGAGGAGAAGAGGGTGACAGAGGATGAGATGGTTAGATAGCATCACCGACTCACTGGACATGAGTTTGAGCAAACTCAGGGAGATAGTGCAGGACAGCAAAGCCTAGCATGCTGCAGTCGCAAAGAGTCAGACATTACTGAGCATGCACACACACACACACACACACCACTGTGGGAGTGCCTCTGTAAATAGTAGCTCCTTAGAGAGGTGTGAGGAGAAGGCAATGGCAACCCACTCCAGTGTTCTTGCCTGGAGAATCCCAGGGATGGGGAATTCTGGTGGGCTGCCATCTACGGGGTCGCACAGAGTCGGACAAGACTAAAGCGACTTAGCAGCAGCAGCAGCAGCAGCAGAGAGGTGTGAAAACATTAGGGAGTTAATGCATTAGGGCCAGAACCAAATCTCCTCATTGACTTCAATGAGACAGTGAAGAAAGAGGTAGTTCTAATAGAGGAAATCAACATTGAGCTTAAAAGAAATGTTAAGTTGGTGAATGTGATCTTTCAACAAGAGAGTTTTCTTAGGGAAATGAGCTAAACTGACAGAATGCCAGGTACAGCAACTTGATGAGTTGGTCCAGCAGGTTATTAATATGTAGCCAAACCAAGAAAGAAAGCTGAGCACCAAGAAATTGATGCTTTTGAACTGTGGTGTCGGAGAAGACTCTTGAGAATCCCTTGAACTGCAGGAAGATCAAACCTAAAGGAAATCAGTCCTGAATATTCATTAGAAGGGCTGATGCTGAAGCTGAAACTCCAGTACTTTGGCCACCTGATGTGAAGAACTGACTCATTGGAAAAGACCCTGATGCTGGGAAAGATTGAAGGCAGGAGGAGAAGGAGATGACAGAGGATCAGATGATTGGATGGCATCACCAACTGGATGGACATGAGGTTGAGCAAGTTCCGGGTGTTGGTGATGGACAGGGAGGCCTGGCGTGCTGCAGTCCATGGGGTCGAACATGACTGAATGACTAAACTGAACTGAAACCAAGTCTCATGGTCAAGATCAAGTAATCTATAACACTAACCATAGAGGACAAACATGGATAGAACTACTCAGCTGCTACTATGCTCTCATTTTCTCCAACACAGAGGAAGTGGAGTGGGGAATATCACAAGAGAAAAATAAAGACAGAGATGAAAACTAGCCAACTTCTTTTACATTTTAGATCTCTTAGGTAGAAATAATTTTCAGTGGCTCTCAGAGGAAAAACCAAACCTGGAATCTTGTTCTCTGGATAAAAGGAAGAAAGAAAGGGAAAAAAAGAAGAGTGAATTGATATAGTATATACCAGGAACTGAGCAACTAGCACACACACATACCAGGACTAATACTAGACAGCTTCACATAGATAAGCTTACATTTGCATTTAAAAAAAAATGAAGAATTAGCTTTTGTCTTTTCCATGTTTAAGAAGAAAAATGACATATACTGTTATGCTTAAAGTAAACCAGCTATAAAATGACAAAAATGGAATTTGACATGTCTCTGTGACTTCAAGTCAGTATCAGTTCAGTTGCTTAGTCTTGTTGGACTCTTTGCGACCCCATGGACTGCAGCACACCAGGCCTCCCTGTCCATTGCCAGCTCCCAGAGTTTATTCAAACTCTTGTTCATTGAATTGGTGATGCCATCCAACCATCTCATCCTCTGTCGTCCCCTTCTCCTTCTGCCTTCAATCTTGCCCAGTATTAGGGTCTATTCCAATAAGTCAGCTCTTTGCATCAGGTGGCCAAAGTATTGCAGTTTCAGCTTCAGCATCAGTCCTTCCAATGAATATTCAGGACTGATTTCCTTTAGGATGGACTGGTTAGATCTCCTTGCAGTCCAAGGGACGCTCAAGAGTCTTCTCCAATGCCACAGTTCAAAAGCATCAATTCTTCGGCACTCAGCTTTCTTTATAGTCCAAGTCTCATATCCATACATGACTACTGGAAAAATCATAGCCTTGACTAGACAGGCCTCTTAGCAAAGTAATGTCTCTGGCTTTTGAATATGCTATCTAGGTTGGTCATAACTTTCCTTCCAAGGAGCAAGCATCTTTTAATTTCATGGCTGCAGTCACCAACTGCAGTGATTTTTGGAGCCCCAAAAAAGTCTGCCACTGTTTCCACTGTTTCCCCATCTATTTGCAATGAAGTAATGGGACTGGATGCCATGATCTTCGTTTTCTGAATGTTGAGCTTTAAGCCAACTTTTTCACTCTCCTCTTTCACTTTCATCAAGAGGCTCTTTAGTTCTTCTTCACTTTCTGCCATAAGGGTGATATCATGTGCATATCTGAGGTTATTGATATTTCTCCCAGCAGTCTTGATTCCAGCTTGTGCTTCATCCAGCCCAGCATTTCTCATGATGTACTCTGAATGAAGTTAAATAAGCAGGGCTTTGACTGTGACTTCAAAACCTATATTTATTCTGTCATTGTCGTTTAGTTGCTAAGTTGCATCTGACTCTTTGTCTGACTCTTTGTACCGACCCCATGGACTGTAGCCCACCAGGCTCCTCTGTCCATGGGATTTCTCAGGCAAGAATACTGGAGTGGGTTGCCATTTCCTTCTCCAGGAGATCTTCCAGGACTGGGGAATAAAACTCATGTCTCTTGCATTGGCAAGTGGATTCTTTACTGGGGAGACACCAGGGAAGCCCATGTTTATTCTACTTAATTGTAATGTAGAGTTGTAAAACTGAATGTATGGCTGTGGACTAGCATGGGAAGGTCCATAAATGAATGGAATAAAGCTTCATAAAGGAGGGAAGTTTTGACCTCTTCAAATTTCTTGGAATGATTAAGCTAAGCAAAAAAGGAATTCATCAAAACTGGTGCTTCAGGAGAACTGTATAGCCTGACATAATTTCATTAGAAATAAAGATAGCTTTAAATTGATGACCTAAGTATCTATCATCAGAAGTTGTATAAATGAACAATAGAGTGAACTCAAAGAAAGTAGAAAGTAATAATTAAAATAAGAGTAGAAATTAATGAAGTAAACAAAAATAACAAAGGGTCAAAGATAATCAACAAAGCCAAAAGTTGACCCTTTGACACAAAAACACTAGACAAATCTTTGGAAAAGCTTTTCAAGAGAGTAAGAATACAAATAAATAATGTTACCAATTGCAAAAGAGTACATAACCATATATATAGTAAAAATACTGTAAACAACTATGTAGTAACATTTTGAAACTTACCAAGACCATATGAAAAGCTTCTATACCTCAATAAGACAAGCACAAACAATCTAGCATAAAAATGGGCAAAAGACACGAACAGGCATTTGAGAATAGGAAGCCCATGTAACCAATAAAAACTTGAAGATATGTTTAACACCATTAGTAATCTAGGGAATGTGAATTGAGATCACAACACCTATTGAGTTGGCTAAAAATGACAATGCTGCTGCTGCTGCTAAGTCGCTTCAGTCGTGTCCGACTCTGTGTGACCCCATAGACGGCAGCCCACCAGGCTACCCCGTCCCTGGGATTCTCCAGGCAAGAACACTGGAGTGGGTTGCCATTCCTTCTCCAATACATGAAAGTGAAAAGTGAAAGTGAAGTCGCTCAGTTGTGTCCGACTCTTAGCGACTCCATGGACTGCAGCCCACCAGGCTCCTCCATCCATGGGATTTTCCAGGCAAGAGTACTGGAGTGGGGTGCCATTGCCTTCTCCGAAAAATGACAATACCACATGCTATAAAGGATGTGACTCCATAGGATTTCCTTTGCCTGGCTTGTTGGAGTAAAATGGCAAAACCCCTTTGGAAAACAATTTGTTTATTTCCTGAAGTCGAACATTCATGTATCTTATGACCAATAATTCTACTCTTTGGTACACACCCAAGAGAAACTCCTGCACGTTTACAATAGGAAATATGTATAAGGATGTTCACAGGTACTTTCCTGGTAGTCTAGTGGATAAGAATCTGCCTTCCAGTGCAGGGGATGCAGGTTCAATCCCTGGTCAGGGAACGAAGATCCAATGTGCCGTCGGTCAACTTAGCTCACACGCCGCAACTGGAGAAGCCTGCACCCGGCAAAGGACACCCAGTACAGCCAAAAAACGGGGAAGAAAAGAATGTTCATAGGTGAACTAACCATTCACAATAGCAAAAGCCTATAGTGACCCAAAACACCCATCAACAGGAGAGTAAGTGAAAAACCTGCGGTATAGTCACACAATGAATAGCATATTATATATCAGAAAAGCAAACTATTGCACCATCAACAGTATTATGCTTGATTTTAAAAGTCTTCCAAAATTATATTTAACATATTTTCTTAAAGTTAAAAACCAACAGAATTATGCACATGCACAAGAATGTGAATATATGAAAAGGAAATACATGAAGTTAATGAAAAGGAAAGTGAGGGTGTGGATCAACAGAGGAACCACAACGGTAGTAATTTCAGGTGTGAGGAGACAGCAGAATGGTAGGTGGAGGAGGACACATGATCATATGTAAGTTATTTTCAAGGTCCTGACTCTAATTTTGAATTGTGGTTTCATGGATATTTATTACAGAATTAACAGAAACAAATAAATGTTGGACCATGCATAGATCAATGATGAAAACTGTTATGAAATAAGATTACAATTGATCCATTTAATCATAATTAGAGCAGAACAAGGAACACTGGAGGTCTCTGGAGCAGCTCGGTCCATAGAACTCTCTGAGATGTTGGAAATGTTTTGTGTCTATATTGTTTTTTTTTTTTTTTAATTTTATTTTATTTTTAAACTTTACATAACTGTATTAGTTTTGCCAAATATCAAAATGAATCCGCCACCGGTATACATGTGTTCCCCATCCTGAACCCTCCTCCCTCCTCCCTCCCCATTCCATCCCTCTGGGTCGTCCCAGTGCACCAGCCCCAAGCATCCAGTATCGTGCGTCGAACCTAGACTGGCAACTCATTTCATACATGATATTTTACATGTTTCAATGCCATTCTCCCAAATCTTCCCACCCTCTCCCTCTCCCACAGAGTCCATAAGACTGTTCTATACATCAGTGTTTCTTTTGCTGTCTCGTACACAGGGTTATTGTTACCATCTTTCTAAATTCCATATATATGCGTTAGTATACTGTATTGGTGTTTTTCTTTCTGGCTTACTTCACTCTGTATAATAGGCCCCAGTTTCATCCACCTCATTAGAACTGATTCAAATGTATTCTTTTTAATGGCTGAATAATACTCCATTGTGTATATGTACCACAGCTTTCTTATCCATTCATCTGCTGATGGACATCTAGGTTGCTTCCATGTCCTGGCTATTATAAACAGTGCTGCGATGAACATTGGGGTACTCGTGTCTCTTTCCCTTCTGGTTTCTCAGTGTGTATGCCCAGCAGTGGGATTGCTGGATCATAAGGCATGTCTATTTCCAGTGCGCCGGTTTTACACCCAGATAACCGAGTGGCGGGGAGGCGATAAGTCGCAGCATTGGCGCCCGCCAAACACCTCATCACCTGAGCTGCTCGGATCTGGGAAGAACACAAAACGCAGGCCCAACCGAGTCTGCGCCTCTGAGGACTACCCGAGTGCCTGAACCTGAGCGGCTTGGACCTGGGAGCTCAGCCCAGGGCCGGCCTCTGATTGTTCCCGGCGGAACAACCTAGTGTCTATATTGTTTAGTGGCTTCCCAGGTGGCTCAGCGGCAAAGAATTTGCCTGCCAATGCAGTAGACATGGGTTCGATTCCTGGGTTGGGACGATCCCTGGGAGAAGGAAATGGGGATTTTCACTCCAGTATTCTTGCTTGGAAAATTTCATGGACAGGGGAGCCTGGTGGGCTAATATAGTCCATGGAGTCACCATGGTAGCCGCTAGCCTATGTTGAGTACTTGAAACATGACTGCATGTTTCAAAACAATGCAGCTGAGAAACTAAATTTTCAGTATTAATTTGAATTAATTTATATTTAAATGTGTAAGTAGCCACACAGTATGATTTTCAGTGGTGGGAGAAAATAAGTAAAGTTTGAATGCCAATGAGGAAGTTGGTGTGGCTTAACTAAAATGGTTCTTAATAGAAAGTGGCCCAGAATAAGGCCGGCCAAAGACTTAAGTTCCTTTCCTTGTGGAAAACCCAGTTCAACATCTCCAAAGTGTAGATAATGTACTTTTCCTTCCTCTTCTTGTCTTTCTGCTTTGAGGAGTATGAGAAGCCTTCTTTAATACCATAGAACTCAACTGCCTGTTACTGTATTCATTTTTCATGCATTCATTCATTCATCATTTAATTTTTATTTCTCGCTTCCCAAGCCTCTTATTTTGGTAAACAAACAAGTCTCCCGAAGACATAAGTTGGTTATTATTTGAGGAAAGTCTAAGGCTGTGGGTTTAAATGTATTTACCTCCTTCTTGTTAATAGCATCATTCAATCACAGTTTAGTAGCTTCCAAGTGAGAGGATTAGACGTGCCATGGGAATTGCTCACTCAAACCAGGAAACGTGGGGTTTTTAGTTCAAACAGTATCTGAAGGAAGCTGGTAAGCAACAGCTGAGAAGATGAAAGATCAAATCAACGCCTCCCTTTGAAGTAAAGACTACTCAGGCTGTGAGTATAACAATGTTCATTACTGCCAGAACTCCAAGTGGCTGTTCCTGATGCAAGCTTTAGAATGTATCATAAAATCTATAAAAATATCAACAAGATGCTTTCAAGTGACACAAAACAGCTAGAGTGCCCTATTTGCAGGGACACTGCTGTTTAAAGGCAATTTGCTGGATTGCTTTCCATCTGGGACCCACGCAAATGCCTTCCAATCTTTTTCTCCCTACTCCCCCCATCCTTCTTCACTCCCTCCTCCTATCCCCAGTTAGAAACTAAGATTTTTTTTTAATGTTTCATTTCTGCTTCCTTTGAGGGCCAGGAGGAGAAAATGAAGCTTTTCTTGGCTTGCGTCTCAACTCCTAAGAGATTTAGAGACAAAAAGATTGCTTTGGGAAAATAATAATGCCAAATGAGCATTAAAATAATAAATGGGTTTTCTGGAAATTAGGTTCTCAGAGGTCATGCAATTAAAAGTTAGGAGGAAAACACACCTCAGGCTTGATTGGAGGAGACAGCCAAGAGCCAGGGCAGGTACTTCCACCACACTTAAAGTTCCATTCAAAGTTTTAAGCACGGAGCTGGTTGATTAATCTATTTGCATACATCCAGGACTTGATAACAAGTCAGAGTGTAGTATAATTTCATAAGCACTGATTATTAATAATAATGAGGAGTGTGATTAGAGCCCTGAATATCGAGAGGTCACAGCAGGGCACAAGGCAAACATGAGTCAGCAGCACAACATTATTTGAAAAACAACAAACAAAAGCTCTCAACTGCCTGAGGAGATGCACACGTGCCTGTCCTTTATGAATGTTGATATATTAGACTTTGTCATGGCATAATTAAAATCAAGGAACTTATTTCTCATGGACTGTCCTCAGAAATGGAGAAAGGAAACGGCCACCCACTCCAGTATTCTTACCTGGGAAATCCCATGGGTGGATAAGCCTGGTCGGCTACAGTCCGTGGGGTCACAAAGAATTGGACACAACTCAGTGACTGAGCATGCATGCATCTCCTTCAGGGAATGAGTCTGGTCAGTTCTCCAAAATGTCTCTCACCTGTTGATTGAATGCCCTAGTCCTCACTGCCGTTAAACTATCTGTGGATGATTATACTTTTCCTGGAATTGGTAGTCTTGCTTCTCTTCCAATCCATTTTGAGCATTTCTTCACAAACCCTGGATGTGTCTTTTCAGTATGTTGCCTTTTTTCCATCACAGCTGTCTCAAAATTCTTCAGTGGCCGGTGGCCCCAGGATCAGGTTTCATGGATTAGTTTTGTGAATCTGTTGGGATGCTTTCAACTACAGGTAAAAAGAAGCTTGTACTGATTCATTTATTTTTTTAGCTGCCTTGGCTCTTAGTTGTGGCACATGGAACCGCCAGTATGGTGCATGGACTCTCTAGCTGTGGTGCTCAGGTTCAGTAGTTGCCACGTAGAGGCTTAGTTGCCTCATGGCATGTGGGATCTTAGGGCCACCCCCCTCCTCCTGCCAGGGATCAAACTTGTGTCCTCTGCATTGCAAGACGGATTATTAATCACTGGACCACCAGAGGAGTCCCTGCACTGGTTTAAATAAGGAAATCTGGAGTTCAGAAGTAGGATCCAGTGGCTCAGGATATTAAGGATCTAGTTTGTTTCCATTTCTCCAGCGTTGGTTTCATGCTGAGCCTGGTCTCTCTCATGATTTAGGTTGGCTGGTGATGGCATCAGGGGTCACATGTGCCCTCAGTAACTCTTAATAGGAGATTTACTCGTCATGCCTTTTTTTTAAGGATTCAGGAAAGCTTTTCCAAGAGCATCCAGCAGATCTTTTCTTTCATTTCCTTATCACATTAAATTTGCCATGGCTTACAACAGGGGTTTATTTCTTGCTCATTACACATGTCTGATATGGCTTGAGTGCAGTTCTGCATCTTGTCATCCTCACTCTGGGATCCAGATTGAGGAACAGCCCTCATCTGGGATGTTGCCAGAACCACACCTGGGCTCATTTTTATTCATCAGAATGAGCCTCAGGACCAAACATGACATCAGTGGGGCCAGGGAATCAGTGGCATCCACAGAGAAGGCAGCTAGTATTATGAGTGATCATAGATCTATTACACAGGTTCAATCCCTGGGTCGGGAAGATCCCTTGGAGAAGTAAATGGCAACCCACTCCAGTATTCTTGCTTGGGAAATTTCATGTACAGAGGAACTTGACAGGCTATAGTCCATGGCATCACAAAAGAGATGGACACGACTTAGCAGGTAAACAACAACTGGGGAAAGGAAGTTTGGGACTTGCCATTATATATACATTTTTTTTCAAGGCTTTAATCCATTTTGTCTTGATTTTTGTGTATAGTCTAAGACAGTGGCTTCATTCTTTTGCATGTAGCTATCCAGTTTTCCCAATACCACTTATTGAAGAGATTATCCTTTCCCCATTGTATATTCTTGGCTCCTTTGTCTTAATTAATTGACATACATAACTCATTTTTTCTTGAGTTTATTCCTAAATGTTTTACATTTCTCTTACTAGTCTGGATAGAATCTCTTCTTTAAAGTAAAAAAAAATTCTTTTTCTATTAATTAAAAAAGTCATACATATTCATCACAAAAAATACAAAACAGTGCTAAATTAAAAAAAAAAAACATTCATAATCTCATCACTCAGAGATAATTCCTGAGAGTTACTGTATGTGTTTCTTTCTAGATAATTTCCTCTATGTGCATATTTATACATACTTTTATTCCCTACACAGTGGTTTTATGCTCTGTATAAATTTTTATAATTCTGTTGGTTTTACTTGCAATGTATAACCAGTATTTCTCCATGGGAAAACAATATTCACCTACAACATTCTTAAAAGACTGCATTTTGTTTAATCAACTTACAATTGCTCACATTTTTTCATTTTACTATTAGAAACAATATTGTTATTAATATTCTTGTAACAAAAATCTTTGTACACATTTTAAAATAATTTCCTTAGGAAAGATTTCCAGAAATTGAATTGCTGGTTATGGGGTATGTTTTGCATTTAAGATTTAATATATTCAGATTCAGATTAGTCGCTCAGTCGTGTCCAACTCTTTGCGACCCCATGAATCGCAGCACACCAGGCCTCCCTGTCCATCACCAACTCTCACTGAGACTCACGTCCATCGAGTCAGTGATGCCAGCCAGCCATCTCATCCTCTGTCGTCCCCTTCTCCTCCTGCCCCCAATCCCTCCCAGGATCAGAGTCTATTCCAATGAGTCAACTCTTCGCATGAGGTGGCCAAAGTACTGGAGTTTCAGCTTTAGCATCATTCCTTCCAAAGAAATCCCAGGGCTGATCTCCTTCAGAATGGACTGGTTGGATCTCCTTGCAGTCCAAGGGACTCTCAAGAGTTTTCTCCAACACCACAGTTCAAAAGCATCAATTCTTCGGCACTCAGCTTTCTTCACAGTCCAACTCTCACATCCATACATGACCACAGGAAAAACCACAGCCTTGACTAGACGAACCTTTGTTGGCAAAGTAATGTCTCTGCTTTTGAATATGTTATCTAGGTTGGTCATAACTTTCCTTCCAAGGAGTAAGCGTCTTTTAATTTCATGGCTGCAGTCACCAGATTGCTAAATTACCCCAAAGAAAGTTGAACCAAATTTATATTTCCATGAGAATAGTCAGTTGCCTTCACCATTGTTAGTCATTAGGTATTGTTCTTAAAGAAAAGAAAATTAGCCACTTACAGAACAAAAGTATATAGGTTTTACATTTTTTATTTATTTTTTGAACCTGCTTGGCATTTGGGATCTTAGTTCCCCAGCCAGGAATTGAACCTGCACACCCTGCAGTGAAAGCACCAAGTCTTAACCACTGGACCATCAGGGAAATCCCAAAAGTATATAGGTTTAATTAGAATTTATTAGTTACAAAAAAGCTCAACGATTTACAGTTATTTTGTTTACCATTTATATTCCTTTCTGTGAGCCACTTTTTCATGTCTTTTATTTTAAAATTAGGTTATCTTTTTTTTCCTCTTATTCATAGAAGTATTTTGTGCCTTAAGGACATTAATCTGCATTGACCAGGTATATTAGAAATATTTCTAGTATTTTTTATTTTGTTTGCCTTAATTTTGTCATTCAGAAATTTCACACTTTCTAGCTTTGTCAAGATATCACTGACAAATAACATTGTGTATATCTAAGGTGTATAACATGATGATTTGATATATGTAGATATTATGAAATGATTACCACCTTAAGGTTGGTTAACACATCCATCACCTTACATAGTTAGCTTTTGTTGTGTGTGTGTGTTGACACACACGTTTAAGATCCACCCTATACCTAACTGAGTACTCCAGCCTTTCTCACTGATTTGAAATACCACCTCTGAACTTTTGATTAAACATGGCAAAATGAACACACAGTTCAATTTGTGTGTTCGCACAAAGAAGTGAATACAGTTATCTCCCCATTCTCCTAAAAGCCCAATTAAAATGGCAATAAAAGAATAGAGAGGCGTAATGCCCCCAAAAATTGGAAGGGGAAATTTATAGGAGTTGAAAGATGTCAACCAGAAAAGCTCATAATTTACACATGCACTTGGAGCTTCCAGTTAGCATTTCTGAAAAATCAGCTTCATTGAAGTAAAATGTAAAGTGAGGTGTAATGTAACATACAATAAAATATACCCTTTTATTTTAATATTTATTTATTTGGCTGTGTCAGGTCTTACTTGCAGTATGCCAACTCTTAGTTGTGGCATATGGGATCTAGTTCCCTGACCAGGGGTTAAACCCAGGCCGTCTGGATTGGAAGCTCAGAGTCCTAGCCACTGGACCACTAGGGAAGTCCCAGTGATAGTTGTTACTTAATCTGATGGCTCTGCTTTCTTCTTGGGTGAAGATAAAAATAATACCTACCTCACAGCATTGTTATGCATGAGAAAAAATTAGTTAATGTATGTAATTCACTTACATACCTCGAAGCTTCGAAGAACTGACTCATTGGAAAAGACCCTGATGCTTGGAAAGATTGAAGGCAGGAGAAGAAGGGGATGACAGAGGATGAGAGGTTGGATGACATCACTGACTGGATGGACATGAGTTTAAGTAAACTCCAGGAGTTGGTGATGGACAGGGAGGCCTGGTGTGCTGCAGTCCAAGGGGTCACAAAGAGTCGGACACGACTGAGCAACTGAACTGAACTGAATGCACTTGACAGTGTATGTAACAAAAGGAAACAACTAATAAATGCTGGCTGCTGCTGCTGCTGCTGCTAAGTTGCTTCAGTCATTTCCGACTCTATGCGACCCCATCGACGGCAGCCCACCAGGCTCCTCTTAATACAGGAGGAGTGCCTTGGGTTTCACATAGTACAGCTTGTATTTACTTAATGCAAGTTGGACGAATTAGCTGTCATTATTCTTCTATTTTTTGTGCGAAATTTCATGAGTTTTTTTCTTCGAAATAAATTGAAGAATCATTTTATATTCCCCAGAAGAAATATATTTGGTTTCTGAACTTATTTAAGCCTTTTGTCCAAGAGCAAAGACAAAGACTTTCTTTATCAAGGTTTGCACATTTCTTATTCAGTTTAAGATCATGCCACTAAGATCAAGGCTTCCAGTCCCATCACTTCATGGCAAATAGATGGGGAAACAATAGAAACAGTGACAGACTTTATTTTCTTGGGCTCCAAAATCACTGCAGATGGTGACTGCAGCCATCAAATTAAAAGACGCTTGCTCTTTGGAAGAAAAGCTATGACAAACCTAGACAGCATATTAAAAAGCAGAAACATTACTTTGCCAACAAAGGTCTGTCTGGTCAAAGCTATGGTTTTTCCAGTAGTCATGAATGGATGTGAGAGTTGGACAATAAAGAAAACTGAGCACTGAAGAATTGACTTTTCTGAACTGTGGTGTTGGAGAAGACTCTTGAAAGTCCTTGGACTGCAAGGTGATCCAACCAGTCTATCCTAAAGGAAATCAGTCCTGAATATTCATTGGAAGGACTGTTGCTGAAGCTGAAACTGCAATACTTTGGCCACCTGATGTGAAGAACTGACTCATTTGAAGACTCTGATGCTGGGCTAGATTGAAGGCAGGAGAAGAAGGGGATGACAGAGGATGAGATGGTTGGCTGGCATCACCAACTGAATGGACATGAGTTTGAGCAAGCTCCAGGAGATGGTGATGGACAGGGAGGCCCGGTGTGCTGCAGTCCATGGGGTCACAAAGAGTCAAACATGACTGAACGACTGAATTGACTGAACTGTTCAGTTTATTTCAAGACAGCATGAGTGAATCAGTAAATATACATTTTAATCTCTAACTTTTATCCTTGCTCTAAATCTAGTTCTATTTTTTACACTATGATATATGAGATCTTCTGTCTTTACGTATTCTTTATATATCTTTGTATATAAAAACAATCTTTATTTTTGCCATCTTATTTTTTAACTTTTCTGAAATTTCTAGTCAGTTTTAATAATATCTTAGTTGATACTCTTGTGTGTTCCTATTGTACAATCATACTATTTGCAAATTATATTTTCTCCTCATTTCTAACATGTGATTAATTTATTTTTTATTTTTTCTTGTTTCACTTTCTGGTTTTAATTTATGGTATATAGTTATTTTGTATGGAAGTTGAACTTTTGTCTTACTTATTGTTACTTTGATCTTGTTTTTGCATTGTCTTCTTATTTTCTGTCTTTTCATTTATGATATCTTTTCTTTGTTTTTATTCTTTTTTTTAAATTTTATTTTATTTTTAAACTTTACAATATTGTATTAGTTTTGCCAAATATCAAAATGAATCCACCACAGGTATACATGTGTTCCCCATCCTGAACCCTCCTCCCTCCTCCCTCCTCCCTCCCCATACCATCCCTCCGGGTCGTCCCAGTGCACCAGCCCCAAGCATCCAGTATCATGCATTGAACCTGGACTGGCAACTCGTTTCATACATGATATTATACATGTTTCAATGCCATTCTCCCAAATCTTCTCACCCTCTCCCTCTCCCACAGAGTCCATAAGACTGATCTATACATCAGTGTCTCTTTTGCTGTCTCGTACACAGGGTTATTGTTACCATCTTTCTAAATTCCATATATATGCGTTAGTATACTGTATTGGTGTTTTTCTTTCTGGCTTACTTCACTCTGTATAATAGGCTCCAGTTTCATCCACCTCATTAGAACTGATTCAAATGTATTCTTTTTAATGGCTGAGTAATACTCCATTGTGTATGTGTACCACAGCTTTCTTATCCATTCATCTGCTGATGGACATCTAGGTTGCTTCCATGTCCTGGCTATTATGAACAGTGCTGTGATGAACATTGGGGTACACGTGTCTCTTTCCCTTCTGGTTTCCTCAGTGTGTATGCCCAGCAGTGGGATTGCTGGATCATAAGGCAGTTCTATTTCCAGTTTTTTAAGGAATCTCCACACTGTTGTCCATAGTGGCTGTACTAGTTTGCATTCCCACCAACAGTGTAAGAGGGTTCCCTTTTCTCCACACCCTCTCCAGCATTTATTGCTTGTAGACTTTTGGATTGCAGCCATTCTGACTGGTGTGAAATGGTACCTCGTTGTGGTTTTGATTTGCATTTCTCTGATAATGAGTGATGTTGAGCATCTTTTCATGTGTTTGTTAGCCATCTGTATGTCTTCTTTGGAGAAATGCCTATTTAGTTCTTTGGCCCATTTTTTGATTGGGTCATTTATTTTTCTGGAGTTGAGCTGTAGGAGTTGCTTGTATATTTTTGAGATTAGTTGTTTGTCAGTTGCTTCATTTGCTATTATTTCCTCCCATTCTGAAGGCTGCCTTTTCACCTTGCTAATAGTTTCCTTTGTTGTGCAGAAGCTTTTAAGTTTAATTAGGTCCCATTTGTTTATTTTTGCTTTTATTTCCGATATTCTGGGAGGTGGGTCATAGAGGATCCTGCTGTGATGTATGTCAGAGAGTGTTTTGCCTATGTTCTCCTCTAGGAGTTTTATAGTTTCTGGTCTTACATTTAGATCTTTAATCCATTTTGAGTTTATTTTTGTGTATGGTGTTAGAAAGTGTTCTAGTTTCATTCTTTTACAAGTGGTTGACCAGTTTTCCCAGCACCACTTGTTAAAGAGATTGTCTTTAATCCATTGTATATTCTTGCCTCCTTTGTCAAAGATAAGGTGTCCATATGTGCGTGGATTTATCTCTGGGCTTTCTATTTTGTTCCATTGATCTATATTTCTGTCTTTGTGCCAGTACCATACTGTCTTGATAACTGTGGCTTTGTAGTAGAGCCTGAAGTCAGGTAGGTTGATTCCTCCAGTTCCATTCTTCTTTCTCAAGATCGCTTTGGCTATTCGAGGTTTTTTGTATTTCCATACAAATTGTGAAATTATTTGTTCTAGCTCTGTGAAGAATACCATTGGTAGCTTGATAGGGATTGCATTGAATCTATAAATTGCTTTGGGTAGTATACTCATTTTCACTATATTGATTCTTCCAATCCATGAACATGGTCTATTTCTCCATCTATTAGTGTCCTCTTTGATTTCTTTCACCAGTGTTTTATAGTTTTCTATATATAGGTCTTTAGTTTCTTTAGGTAGATATATTCCTAAGTATTTTATTCTTTCCATTACAATAGTGAATGGAATTGTTTCCTTAATTTCTCATTCTGTTTTCTCATTATTAGTGTATAGGAATGCAAGGGATTTCTGTGTGTTGATTTTATATCCTGCAACTTTACTATAATCATTGATTAGTTCTAGTAATTTTCTGGTGGAGTCTTTAGGGTTTTCTACATAGAGGATCATGTCATCTGCAAATAGTGAGAGTTTTACTTCTTTTTTTCCAATTTGGATTCCTTTTATTTCTTTTTCTGCTCTGATTGCTGTGGCCAAAACTTCCAAAACTATGTTGAATAGTAATGGTGAAAGTGGGCACCCTTGTCTTGTTCCTGATTTTAGAGGAAATGCTTTCAATTTTTCACCATTGAGGAAATGTTTGCTGTGGGTTTGTCATATATAGCTTTTATTATGCTGAGGTATGTTCCTTCTATTCCTACTTTCTGGAGAGTTTTTGTCATAAATGGATGTTGAATTTTGTCAAAGGCTTTCTCTGCATCTATTGAGATAATCATATGGTTTTTATTTTTCAATTTGTTAGTAGAAGGAAAGAAATCTTAAAAATTAGAGCAGAAATAAATGCAAAAGAAACAAAAGAGATCATAGCAAAATTCAACAAAGCCAAAAGCTGGTTCTTTGAAAGGATAAATAAAATTGACAAACTATTAGCCAGACTCATCAAGAAACAAAGGGAGAAAAATCAAATCAATAAAATTAGAAATGAAAATGGAGAGATCACAACAGACAATACAGAAATACAAAGGATCATAAGAGACTACTATCAACAATTATATGCCAATAAAATGGACAACGTGGAAGAAATGGACAAATTCTTAGAAAAGTACAACTTTCCAAAACTCGACCAGAAAGAAATAGAAAATCTTAACAGACCCATCACAAGCATGGAAATTGAAACTGTAATCAAAAATCTTCCAGCAAACAAAAGCCCAGGTCCAGACGGCTCCACAGCTGAATTCTACCAAAAATTTAGAGAAGAACTGACACCTATCCTGCTCAAACTCTTCCAGAAAATTGCAGAGGAAGGTAAACTTCCAAACTCATTCTATGAGGCCACCATCACCCTAATACCAAACCTGACAAAGATCCCACAAAAAAAGAAAACTACAGGCCAATATCACTGATGAACATAGATGCAAAAATCCTTAACAAAATTCTAGCAATCAGAATCCAACAACACATTAAAAGATCATACAACATGACTAAGTGGACTTTATCCCAGGGATGCAAGGATTCTTCAATATCAGCAAATCAATCAATGTAATACACCACATTAACAAATTGAAAAATAAAAACCATATGTTTTTATTCTTTAATGTTTTAATTATGTTTGTGTCCCATTTTTATTTAAATAGCAATAACAATGGTAGCAATAACTCTATTATTGTCATGTGTGTATGCTCAGTTGCTAAATCATGTTCAACTCTTCGTGATACCATGGACAAGGAGCCAGCCAGGCTCCTCTGTCCATGGGATTCTCCGGGCAAGAATACTGGAGTGGGTTGCCATTTCCTCCACTTTTATTGTCATAGTAGTCATTTATTAAAAACTTACATGCACCTAGTGATATTTGGTACTTTATAGATGTTTCAATCATCCTAGTATTACTGCTAACAACATAAACAACGGTTACAGTTGCTAACAATATTGAACTTTCTATGTGCTAGATATGTTTTTAGTATTATATTTATTCATTAACTCCCTTAGTTCTGACAACACTTTATGAAAAAAATGGTGTTATATTAGTCTAGCAAAATCCCATGAAGATTGTGTACAATCACCTCCATTTTATAATGAGAAAACGTGGTGCTCGGGTATGACACCAACACCTAACAATAATCCATGGTCTCTCATACTTATCTTTAAGAGTAGTATAAGATTAGTATCTTTAAGATAAGTATCTCTCATAATTATCTTTAAGCATCAGAAATGCTTTTCTTTTTTTTACCATTTTTTTTTCTGAATCTTGTTGCTGCTGCTTCTTCTCCCTCTTCTTCCTCTCCCTCTTCTTCCTCTTTTTGTCCTCCTCCTCCTCTGTATTTTCCATCTATAGAAACTTTCTCATCTTCTTTCCCCTCTATCACAGACAGTTCCACTCAACATTTCCTTCTCCTTTTCCTTCTTCAAGGACCAGCAGTTCAACATCTATTTTAAAAAGAAAAGAAGGAAGAAGAGACAAGGAAAAAGAAAAGCAAGGAAAGGAAGGGAAATGTTAGAGAAGAGAACCTGTTCAAGGCTGTGACTTCAGGTTATTCCCGGGAACAATCTTCCTTATTCCAAGATCAAGAATCCTCACCCTTGTAAAGGTTCTGCCCAGGCAGTGGAGACAGCACACACTCAGTACACAGTGTGTGATGGCTCCTACAGAGGGTGGATCCTTCTGGGTTCAGGGGCCTGAAAACAGCCACAGATGGTGCAAGCCATTACTCACTACCCTAAGGCAGTGCAGCCCAACCCTCGCTGTTCACGGCTGTAACAAAGTACTGGGATCAAGCCGGTGACAAAGGCATTCTCTCTGAGCACTAATTAGCCTCTGAGTAATTTCTCTCTGACTCCAATTTCAACCATATGTACATACAGATGCACTGTACTTTGCACTTCTTGTCTACTTTTCCCCATCATTCTTAGATCCTCTTGCTATCCTCCTCCCCTTTCTGCATCTTTTTGATTCTGTTCATCACTTTTCTTCCATGAGATATTTAAACATTTAATTTGGGACTTGAAAGCTGATGACTTTGGGGAGCCTACATATTCTTCCATACAACTGTGAGGGGCTCTTAGGAACCAATTGCTAGAGAATTCCTTTTTTTCCAAAGTGACAGTCTATAGGCATAGATGCAACTGAGGCAGGTGTTGTGTCTGCTGACTGTGACATTATTATTTATTTTCTTATATTTCATGTTCTTTATATTTTTTAATGTTTTCCTAAAGTTACCTATAAAAAGACCATTTTGTTATCTTGAGTTCTTTTATTTCATCAGTGAAAACATGCCCAAGGTTCTTAGAGAGATCTTCTTCCTCATTTGTTCATTTTTTAAAATAATATCAGAGACTTTCTTGGGTTATGAATTTCTTTAGATGATTGCATGTATATTTCTATCTGATATTAGCTATGACTGTATTGTCACAACCTTACTTTGGGAACTTGTAGTTCTTTTTCTCTGTCCCATGGGTTGACTCCTTTATTTTTTCCTTTTTTATTTTCTGTTTTCAAAAATCTGCTTCTCCAATGGCATGGCACATACTAACGATGCCTTTCACTGGCTTCCTGACTGGCATGGATTCCAAGAAGACAGTGGCATTCTGCTGCAGGTTCTCCTTGCTTCCATGTCCACTCCAAACTTGTCTTAACTAAGGTCAGTGTGGTTATTAACTCTGCCAGGAAGTTGCATGGAGCTATGAAAAGGCATGGCTTTAGAAAGAGGTAAGCCTGTTAAAATCTTGGCTCTATACTTTCCTAGCCATGTGATGTTGAGAAAGTTTCTTAGCCTACCTAAACCTCAGTCTCCTGATGTTTAAAAATGAAGAGAACAACACCTACATTGTAATGTTGTTGTGAGCATTGAAGGTCATGTAAATTGCCTTGTGTGTGATAAGGATGCAATTAATGAAAATTACTTTCATTTTGAGTCAGTTAAATATGGGATTCAAATCCAAATTCTTCTACCTCTAGGACTTTTTAAAAGGAAATTTTTATGTATGCTGAGTCATTTCAGTCATGTCTGACTCTTTGCGACCCTATGGACAATAGCCCACCAAAGTCCTCTGTTTATGGGATTCTCCAAGCAAGAATATTGGAATAGATTGCCATGCCCTCCTCTAGGAGGTCTTTCCAACCCAGGGACTGAGCCGGCATCTCTTATGTCTCTTGCGTTGGGAGACAGGTTCTTTACCATTAGCACCACCTGGGAAGCCCCAAAGGAAGTTTACTTAACTGGTTTTGAGCTTATTTGTAGGCTCAAATGAGAATAAAGGTCCCTATTTTTTAAGTCCTGGGAAGACTGCAGCATCAGACAAGGTATAAGACAGTTGCAGATGCTCTCAATGAACATTCATTCTCTTCCGTCTTCTGGACAAAGACATACTCTGGTGGACTTTTCTGAACTTTACCTGGAGCATTGCTTTTTCACAAAACAAAACTTCTAATAGGTATTACCCTAGTGTGAAGGACTCATGTTTAGCTCAAAAGAATGCTTGTTTTGATCTCTTGGAAAAGTGGATCCATTTTCTCCTTCTGATCAATGGGAATGTTTTCATAAAAATAGTACTTTTGATTTTCTCTTTTTACAAGTAGGTACATCTTTTAACCCCAGAGCACCATGTGAATGAAACAGAAGGAACAAGAGAGAGAAGAACCACAATTTAGTGAAGGTGGTATGTTCAGATGGTATGTAAAACAAAAGATTTGGGACTTCCCAGGTGGCTCAGTGGTTAAGAATCTGCCTGCCAAGCAGGAAACTCAAGTCCAATCCCTGGGTCATGAAGATCCTCTGGAGAAAGAAATGGCAACCCTCTCCAGTATTCCTAACTGAAAAATCCCATGGAGAGAGGAGCCTGGTGGGCCACAGTCACAAAGAGTCGAACGCAACTTAGTAACTAAACAACAACGACAAACCAGGAGATTTAGAAAAAATCTCATTGCAGTCAAGAGATATCCGTGCATTTTGATGAATTCATTTTTCACTGGGAGATAAATTTTTATTCATTTTTTTCAAGGATTTGGAAAATGCTAAATAAAAGAGAACCAATAAATTGGAGGAAACATTGCTCTCTTTAGACTACACGTAGAGATTCTTTCTCACAGGACTCTGAAAAAGAAATGCTCTTCAAATGCAAACTGCCTCCCATCTTTTGTAATCCTGAAGGAACACCTCAGTCTCCGACGAATGGGGTGTGTGGGCTTTGAAATCTGACGTTACCCTGATTTTAACCCAAGCTCTGCCACATACCATCGGCAATGCCTTTAACTTCCGCAAACCTCAGTTTCCTATGTTATTGTTGTTTAGTTGCCAAGTCATGTCTCTTTTGTGATCCTGTGGACTGTAGCCTGCCAGGTTCCCCTGTCCCTGGGATTTCCCAGGCAAGAATACTGGAATGGGTTGCCATTCCCTTCTCCAGGGGATCTTCCCGACCCAGGGATCAAACCAGTGTCTTGGGATTGGCAGGTGGATTCTTTACCAATGAGCCGCCAGGGAAGCCTCTCAGTTTCCTTTAGGTGTAAATAATAAAATGGTCAGCTTAGTTCTTCCTTTGTATAGTTTTTAGTAGGAACATATAACACAATTGATGTGTGTTGAAGCTTGTAGCCCAGTGCCTTGTATAGAGTAGAAAATAAATGTCAGAGCCCCTTTTGTTTTTCCTTTAGAGCTATCCAATAGTGTGAACTTGATAATCATAGATGATCAATATAAGTAAATAATGGAACCTGTTGGAAGAATGTATCAGTGGAATTAATCTTATTTTTAATCATTGAGGAAGCATCTAGTCAAGAGAAGCAAAATTGACTGAATTGTTCTAGTACTTGGTGTAACTTGGTTTTAATTTTGATGAACAAAATAAGGATCCCACCTGTGTTATGATGATTAATTATATCATTATTTATAAAAATAAATGCTATCATTTGTCGACTTAGTGTGAATCAGGTGCTTATGCCTTAAGGAAGGTAAGATTCATCTTACAACTGAGAAGACAAAGGCTCAGAATTAAGAAACTGTTTACTCAAGGTTGGGGCTTCCCTGCTGGCTCAGACAGTAAAGTATCCGCCTGCCATGCGGGAGACCTGGGTTCAATACCTGGGTCAGGAAGATCCCCTGGAGAAGTAAATGGCAAAGTACTCCGATATACTTGCCTGGAGAATCCCATGGACATAGGAGTCAGGTGGGCTACAGTCCATGGGGTCGCAAAGAATCGGACACGGCTAAGCGACTAACGCTTTCACTTTCCTCAAGGTTACAAAGCTAATGAGTAGAACCAGAACATATGAACCTCCACAAATGTTTAACGTTTTTGTATTGTATAATAACAGAAATAGACTATTTGCTGCAAATAGGCACTTTATTTGGTTCACACTATAATTGAATCCATGATCAGATCTTAAAATTTTTTATTTTCATTTATTCTCTGGAAGAAGCATCAACAACCTAGGGGCATAATTTCATTTTTTCCACTTTTGGCATCTAACTCTATTTTATTAAGTTTATCTAAGTAAGCGATTACAATTTTCTACCCTTAGATATAAGGTGTCATCTTACTGGCAAATGAGGCCAGCCTGTGGCCGAGGCATCAATACTACATATTTACTGACAAGTCAGGGAAGTAAGGTATGGTACTAGTGGTAAAGAGCTTTCCTGCAAATGCAGGAGACACAAGACATACAGGTTTGATCCCTGGGTTGGGAAGAACCCCTGGAGGAGGGCTTGGCACCCACTCCAGTATTCTTGCCTGGAGAATCCCATGGACAGAGGAGCCTGGCAGGCTACAGTCCATGGGTTGCAAAGAGTCAGACACGACTGAAGCGACTTAGCAACCACACACGCAGGGAAGTAAGAGATTTATATGTATTTTTTCCCTTGGAGTTTTGATACTTTCAGAGTTTAGGGAAGTGAATTAACATTCAAAGTGTATTGTGGCTGGAAGTGTAGGTATAGACATTGTCTGTGTTTTTTCATTTAATACTCATAACAGTGGGTGAAAGAGACGTCATCAACGCCATCTTAGAGCTGGGGAGTGGAGGCTTTGTAAGCTTAAGTAACTTATGTAAAATAGGAAGTATAACTAAGTTTTGAGCCCCGGAAAGCACTCTTATATTGTGGATCTCATTTCATGATGATGCTAGTAAATGAAGTGTTAGAATTCTCTGTTCTAATTTCCTGTTTACCTTGACAAGAAAGTATCCATTACTTTCCCCGATGGTGCCATGCCTCATCCCAGGGTCAGGCTTTCTTTCAACTGAATAATGTACAATTGGAGAAGCACACATTACTGGACATATTCTGAAAACTCAGGGAGGTGGGGGGATATGGAGGAGAGATGATGGATGGGAATAAAGGAAACAATATAATGTTGTGGAAATTTAGATTTGGAAATGATTTTTAATCAAGTTCGGCCAGAAGAGCCTCTCTCTAGGTGTGACCTAGATGTAATCAATAACCAACATTGCAAGCCCTCTTGTCTCCCATGTGATGTTATTGAACGCAGGTTTAATTGACCTCAGAAAGAACTTACTTTTTTGAAAAGCCATGTGCACTGCCAGCAAAATAAACTTTCCTCAGTTCTTGCCATGTGGGGAGCTTTGCTGGACTATTTCACATGGTCATTTCTGAGTAGAAAGCTGTCAGGTCATCAAGCTATAAATGCTTGGGAAACAAGTCTATGAGGCCACTTTGATAATGAATGAAGCTATAAAATGTGGTAAGGATTTCCTTTCACTGGGTTTTCTCATAGCAGCAATAGAATTGGATAGGTTACCATGGAAGGATTCCATTACATCCACGCTCAAGACAGGCAAGGTGGCACAGGACCAGATTCGTGCAGGAAAAAATCTTACCTCCCTTTTATTGTATAATCTATGAAGACCCTACCCTGAAGGAGTGAACTAGAAGTGACTGCTCAAGGGAAAATTTCATTTCTTTGTTGAATCAGACTATGCATTTTGTCTTGATGAACCCTAATTTCTGTGGCTCAGATGGTAAAAAATCTGCCTGAAATGCAGGAGACCCAGGTTTGATCCCTGGTCTGGAGAGATCCCCTGGAGGAGGGCTTAGAACCCATTCCAGTATTCTTGCCTGGAGAACTCCATAGACAGAGGAGCCTGGTAGACTACAGTCCATGGGGTTGCAAAAAGTCAGACATGACTGAGTGACTAACACTTTCACTTTTCAAGATGAAATAGATCCTTCCTTGTCAGAATGATACAAAGACTTCTGAACCTCAGCAGCTGAAGAAAGTTTAAGCTAAGCTTTCTATTGATGAAATTCTTCTCTTGTCCACTTAATATTTTGGTGGCCTGAAAAGTCTTTTCTGAGCTTCACATTACTTGGATGTACAATAAGAGGGTTGAGCTAGATTATCTGCAAAGTCCTTCCTTTCTGTAATGCCAAATACCTCCATTTCCACTAATACCCTAAGAATAAGGGAGCCTTGCATTTACAAAATACCCTAGGCTCAAGAGAACTGCTTTAGAAGGCAGCCATGGTACAAAGGAAGGACCTGAGTCAGAAGACCTGTGGTCCCTTCTCACTTTGGCCACATCCTTGTATATGAACTTGATTGTTGTTTTTTTTTAATTTATTTATTTGGCTGTGCCAGGTCATAGTTGCCCCTGTGGGATCTTCAGTCTCCATTCTGACGTGCAGAGCATGCTGGACCTTTAGCTGTGGCCTGTGGCGTCTTCAGCTGTGGCATGTGAACTCTTAGTTGTGGCACGTGGGATCTGACCGGGGATGGAACCCGGACCCCCTGCATTGGGAGTGCGGAGTCTTAGTCACTGGACCACTAGGGAAGTCCCGAGTGTGAACTTTGACAAAGCATTTCACATCCCTAAACTTGAATTTCTTAACATATAACACGAGGGTGGTAATAACCTATCACAGGGAAAAGTTGGTAGAATTTTGTCAGATTGTGTATGTGAAAGTAAACTTTTTACACTCAGAATCCAGGTATGCACTTAAATATTTTGACTGTCATCTGGCGAAGCCCTCTCACTTATTTTTTCCTCCAACCAAGAGCTTTTAAAATCCAGATTTTTTAAAAGATCTAGTTTTAATCAAAGTTAGGTATGTTCATAAAGTATCAACCATCTCTACAGAAGGTATTATGTAACACAAAATTTCATGCCCCTTCTCTATACCGTCGCTGATACCCTGTTTCCCAGAGGTGACCACTTTCAACTCTAAGTTTTGCGTTTGTTTTTTTTTTAGAGTATTTGCCTCCCTGGGAATCATGATGAACCTCACCTTCCAGTGCAGGGGCTGTGGGTCAGTGCCTGGTCATGGAGCTAAGATACCATGTGCCTTGCAGCCAAAAGAAGTGAAAATTAAAACAGAAACTATATTGTAACAAATTCAATAAAGACTAAAAATGATCCACTTTAAAAATAGTCTTAAAAAATATTTACCACCATGTATCTAAGTAATCTGTGCATAGTACCATTTTTGATTTTTCAGTTTAACACATAAAGTGTGCTTAGTCACTCAGTCTTGTCTGACTCTTTGTGGCCCCATGGACTGCAGCCAACCAGGCTCCTTTGTCCATGGGGATTCTCTAGGCAAGAATACTGGAGTGGGTTGCCATGCCCTCCTCCAGAGGATCTTCCCAACCCAGGGATCGAACCCAGGTCTCCTGCATTGCAGGCAGATTCTTTACTGACTGAGCCAGCAGGGAAGCATACACATTATAATAATCTGCCACTTATGGAAGATGTAGATTTCACCCCTGTCACTCTTCTACCAGCAAATATATGCACAATATTAATATTTCCATCCTCCCAAAACAAACATATAATTTTGGTTGGCTCTATCATCAGTCTTTAAATTAATGTGAGTCCGTAAATCCTATTCATGGCAGAGTCACATAAAGTACTGTAATTTTTTTCTTTCCTCGCACAAGTATGTATTTTTCTGAGATTTAACCATTGTTTTGTTTATCTGCTACATTTTTCTTTTTTTAATTAATGTATTTATTTTAACTGGGGGCTAATTACTTTACAATATTGCAATGTTTTCTTTTGAGAAGCTTTTATAAGCCTCTCTTTCCCCCGGTGTTCTGAAATCCATGGTGATGTACCTGGGTCTATATTCACTTATTGTGCTGGTCCCTAGGTTGTCCAGTCCTGACGTGTACTGAGCCTCTTCTTGGGTGTTTTTAACTGAGTACTTTAATGTCCCTATTGTATAGCTCCACAGGCACATTTCTATGACAGTTCTTATTACATTATCTTATAGTTAGTTATAAGTTCCAAAGAATAACAAGGAGAGATAAGAAAGCCTTCCTCAATGATCAGTGCAAAGAAATAGAGGAAAAGAATAGAATGGGAAAGATTAGCGATCTCTTCAAGAATATTAGAGATACCAAGGGAATATTTCATGCAAAGATGGGCTCGATAAAGGACAGAAATGGTATGGGCCTAACAGAAGCAGAAGATACTAAGAAGAGGTGGCAAGAATACACTGAAGAACTGTACAAAAAAGATCTTCATGACCCAGATAATCATGATGGTGTGATCACGCACCTAGAGCCAGATATCCTGGAATGTGAAGTCAAGTGGGCCTTAAGAAGCATCACTATGAACAAAGCTAGTGGAGGTGATGGAATTCCAGTTGAGCTATTTCAAATCCTAAAAGATGATGCTGTGAAAGTGCTGCACTCAATATGCCAGCAAATTTGGAAAACTCAGCAGTGGCCACAGGACTGGAAAATGTCAGTTTTCATTCCAATCCCAAAGAAAGGCAATGCCAAAGAATGCTCAAACTACTGCACAATTGCACTCATCTCACACACTAGCAAAGTAATGCTCAAAATTCTCCAAGCCAGGCTTCAGCAATACGTGAACTGTGAACTTCCAGATGTTCAAGCTGGATTTAGAAAAGGCAGAGGAACCAGAGATCAAATTGCCAACATCTGCTGGATCATTGAAAGAGCAAGAGAGTTCCAGAAAAACATCTATTTCTGCTTTATTGACTATGACAAAGCCTTTGACTGTGTGGATCACAATAAACTGTGGAAAATTCTAAAAGAGATGGGAATACCAGACCACCTGACCTGCCTCTTGAGAAATCTGTATGCAGGTCAGGAAGCAATAGTTAGAACTGGACATGGAACAACAGACTGGTTCCAAACAGGGAAAGGAGTACGTCAAGGCTGCTTATTGTCACCCTGCTTATTTAACTTATATGCAGAGTATATCGTGAGAAACACTGAGCTGGATGAAGCACAAGCTGGAATCAAGATTGCCAGGAGAAATATCAATAACCTCAGATATGCAGATGACACCACCCTTATGGCAGAAAGTGAAGAAGAACTAAAGAAACTTTTGATGAAAGTGAAAGAGGAGAGTGAAAAAGTTGTCTTAAAGCTCAACATTCACAAAATGAAGATCATGGCATCCAGTCCCATCACTTCATGACAAATAGATAGGGAAACAGTGGAAACAGTGGCCGACTTTATTCTGGGGGGCTCCAAAATCACTTCAGATGGTGACTGCAGCCATGAAATTAATAGACACTTACTCCTTGGAAGGAAAGTTATGACCAACCTAGACAGTATATTAAAAAGCAGAGACATTACTTTGCCAACAAAGGTCCATCTAGTCAAGGCTATGGTTTTTCCAGTGGTCATGTATGGATGTGAGAGTTTGACTATAAAGAAAACTGAGCGCCAAATAATTGATGCTTTTGAACTGTGGTGTTGGAGAAAACTCTTGAGAGTCCCTTGGACTACAAGGAGATTCAACCAGTCCATATAAAGAAGATCAGTCCTAAATATTCATTGGAAGGACTGATGTGAAACTGAAACTCCAATACTTTGGCCACCTGATGTGATACAGCTGACTCATTTGAAAAGACCCTGATGCTGGGAAAGATTGGACAGGAGGAGAAGAGGATGACAGAGGATGAGATGGTTGGATGGCATCACCGACTCAATGGACATGAGTTTGAGTAGACTCCAGGAGTTGGTGATGGACAGGGAAGCCTGGCATGCTGCAGTCCATGGGGTTTCAAAGAGTCAGACACGACTGAGCGACTGAACTGATAGTTATTATGAACATCCATAGCATAAACATACCATGCCCCATTATGGAAGAGCCACTGATTTTTATTTTATAAATTAAAAAAATTACTCATGATTGGGACTTCCCTGGTGATCCAATGGCTAAGACTGTGCACACCCAATGCAGGGGCCCTGAGAATGGTCTCTGTTCAGGGAACTAGATCCCATTTGCTTCAAACTGAGTTCACATGCCGAAACTAAAGTTCTTGCATGCTGCAATGAAGATCGAAGATCCCACGCTGCAGCTAAGACCTGGTACAGCCAAAAAGATACATAAAATATTAAAAAAAATACTTGTGATCATCTGGCAGTATGGACATAGAAGCATAGTATGTTATATGGATTTGAAAAATTAATAGCAGCTAGAATTGTACTAGTTTTCTGAAAATATACCTGTACTTTGTAGATTTTACAGTTTGCCATACATTTTTTAACTCTTTGTAATGAATGACTTTGCTATTAACCTGAACAAATTCTAGACTGCTCTCCACAATGACTTGAAACTTGAACGGAGAGAAATAAAAATAGTTTGATATTCTTGAGGTTTCTAAGGACCTTTAAACACCCATTGTTAGTTATAGCCAGTATGTTTATGACCCAGGAAAAGGAAAAGTTGTGGAAATAAGCTCTCTTTTAGTATTTGTGGGGCCCAAGACAAGAATATAAATGGTGGCCCACATACATATGTCTAAATATTTAAAATTTATAACTCAGCCTTTAAAAATGTTGAATAAAATATGCTCTAGCTTCATACTTTAACGAGTACATTTTTATCAGGGCCTGGAAGGCTAGATTGTATTTAAATTCTGGGATTCCTTAGCAGCCAGAAGGAGCCAGTCTTCAGCTTGTCTCTCATCTTCTTGCGTGCGTGTGTGCTCAGTCATTCAGTCATGTCCAACTCTTTGTGACCCCATGAACTATAGTCCACCAGTCTCCTCTGTCCTTGGGATTTCCCAGGCAAGAATACTGGAGTGGGTTGCCATGCCCTCCTCCAGCGGATCTTCCCAACCCAGGGATTGAACACAGGTCTCCTGAATTGCAGGCGAATTTTTTACCACTGAGCCACCTGGGAAGCCCCCTGTCATCTTCTTACCTTTAACCAGATCTATGTCATCTTTGAGACCTTCAACTGGCACACATATTGTTACATAGACACAACCCATGACCAAGTTCCAGTCACATATTCTGATTACAGGCATTCTTTGCTCAGTGGTTGGGTAATTGGTAACCATATTTGTGGTTCGGTCAACATTTGGGAGGAGAGTCTTGGAAGAAAACTGTGCAAGACCTGAAAGTGGTCTCAGGGGCATTTGTGCCAGGAATTACAGGGTTCCATGGAGAAATGTCTAGAGGGCAGGCATGGGTTCCAGGTGGGCATATTCCCCTTGACCCTATGTCCTCCCCCTTAGTGGTAGGGTCAGAACATGGCCCTCTAAGTGCAGGGTCCAAGGCAGAGTCTCCTCCTGACTGGGGCTGGAGGTAGGGACTCTAAGACAGTAAGAGGAATCTGATTGTGGTCATTTTATGTGTATGTGTGAGCATACTGAGTTGTGTCCTACTCTTTGTGACCCTATGGACTGCAGCCCACCAGGCTCTTCTGTCCATGGGATTTCCCAGGCAAGAATACTGGAGTGGGTAGCCATTTCTTCCTCCAGAAGATCTTCCTGACCCAGGGATCAAACCTGCATCTCCTGCATTGGCAGATGAATTCTTTACCACTGTGCCACCTGGGAAGTGTGATCATTTTGCAGTTGTGGGCAAATCTGAGAAGGAAACATAAGTTGTGCTGGTCTGTTCCTTTGACCTCCAACTACTTCTGCCAGCTCCACAATCTATTCCATTAACCAGGCAGGTTCAGTCCTTTGACTTTAACTTTACATTTATAAAAACAGGGATGGAACATGAGACTTCTTGATAGCTTGTGCTGATCCAGCCTACATCATAAATCAGAATTTAAATGTCTCGTGGTTTGAGGTAAGTCCTAAGCTGACGTTATCCTCTCACTTTATGAAGCCTTGGAGGCCTACAAACACAGATTCAGACTTGGTGGTTTGGGTATTAAAAACTGGTTCCTTTCCCTGGGTTTTATGTTACCACTTCGAATTCCACCAAGCAAGGAGTGACGGATACAGCAGGAAAGCTCAGTAGACAAAGAATGCCCACCAAGGGCTCTGGGAAGGGCCCTCAAGGAGAATTTGGAAACTCAAAATCTCTTTGCTCCTAATTAGGCTGACTGATGAACCTGGAAAAGGCCAAATCTTAAATTTCAAAAACTGTATAAATAACTGATGTCTTGAAAACATGTCTTTACCCACTCCCACCTCCCACCAGCTGCCTTTGTTATGCTCCAGTATTTATAAAGCACCTGTAATTGCCTTCATTTCTTCTACTCTTTTTGCCAGGCTACAGGAGTGCAAAGGAAAGATAAACCAAAATAACTAAGCCATGGGGGTAATTTTCAAATAGGAATTGCCCTTTCAGTGCATAATAGGGTTTGGTTGTTCAATAAATATTATTCTCTCTCTCAATCTCTGTTCCAGCTCCATCCCCATAAACTGTTCATCAAGATGGTGGATAAATTAAGTGCTGACTGTTTAGTTCACAGGGTGAGATACTGAGTCTAGGAAGTTCTAGGTGTACGGCCAGCTAAAGCAGAGGGAGAGCTGGACAACAGCCTAGTGTAAGTGTTGGCTTCTCTGTCCTTTTCTAGTGGTTCAGATCTCGAATTGGATCCTAGAATCTGCTTCTCCTAGTTGCTCCAGTTTGAACTTGGCGTCATACGCTGATTAACTCTTTCTGATCTCAGCCCTCACTCCTTTTACCTACACAGCTCTGCTTTCCCATCTGTATTCATCCTGTTAATTTATTTTGGTAATCATTGTGGTAAGACAGCCTGCAGGAACACTCTCAGGTTTCTGCCTGAGACAGGACACTGCTGTTGCTAAGTCGCTTCAGTTGTGTCCAACTCTGTGCGAGCCCACAGACAGCGGCCCACCAGGCTTCCCCGTCCCTGGGATTCTCCAGGCAAGAACGCTGGACACTACCCACCTTTAAATTAGAATAGGGAAATACTCTCACCTCTCAATTCATTACCTCCAGGGTCATTTCACACCTATCAGTTCTTTTTAAAGAATCATTTATTTCTTTGGCTGCATTGCGTCTTAGCTGCCTCATGGGAGATCTTTCTTTGCAGCATACAGACTCGCTAGTTGTGGTGCATGGGCTTAGTTGCTCTGAACTACATGGGAACTTAGTTCCCCAGCCAGGCATAGAACCTGTTTCCCCTGTATTGGAAGGCAGATTCTTAACCATTGGACCACCAGGGAAGTCCCTCATGCCCATCAATTCTCACTGCTTCCTTCAGAGTTGCGTTCTTTTTGTAAAAGTTGACTGTGCCCTAAAGCTTTTTGAAAAGCAAATACAAGAGTACTTACACATACCTATTGACTTGGTTCCTTGGTGTACTTTTCCCTGAGAAGCCCAAGGCTCCCTTCCCTGGTGCTGCTTTGCTCAGCACTTTTTAGGAGTTACTTCTTTTGGGGCACTGCCTCAAGAACTAGTTTTTTATTGTTATTTCTAAGCAACTGAAATTCCTTGGGAAAAAAAAATTTTTTCCACTGTGCTTCAGGAAGGAATATTGAAAAAAAAATGTATATCAGGCATGATATTATCTAGACTGACATTTTATTCTTTTCACAGAATTTGTTTCTGCAGGACTTTACCAATTTGAAAAAAAAAAAAAAAAAAAACAACAAACCCAGCCATAAAAGCATAAACTGCACAGCTACAAATAACAATATTAAAAATAATATGCAGAGTTCTGCTTCTGGTTAGCATGTTGATACACACTGAAAGACCTGCTAAAACAACAGGAAATCACAAGATAATACAAAAAGTATAGTCTTATTTAATGTCATTAAAGAGCTATGGACACAAGGAAATCTAAAAGAACTAAATTCTTGAGGGGTGAGCTCCTCCAAGATGATCACGGAGGAAAGATGCTCTGTATTTGGGTTCATTTGCTGGGGATGGAGGTAGAGTGGGTGGGGAGGCAAGCTGCCAGAAAAGGACTGGTGTAAAATTCTTGTATTACAAGGGAAGTAGAATGTCATTAATTTAAAATGGACTGTGACAAATTAAGGATGAGTAATGTAATCTCTAAAACAACAGCTATAAAAAATACAAAGGATGATAGCTGAAAAGCCAGTAGAAGTGATGGAATAGAATACCAAAATATAGTTGGTTAGCCCAGAAGAAGAGAGGAAAGGATGAGAAAAGGCACAAAGAAGAGAAATGACAAATAAAACCAATTAGAATAATTATAGAATTAAGCCTAGCCATATTGATAAATGCATTAAAGAGAATATTTTCAGACTGGTTAAATAAATAAGGCCCAACTGTATTGTTTACATAAGAGACACTTTAAATATAAAGACACAGAGGCTAAAAGTAAAGGTTGATAAAAGATACACCATGCAAATACTAAGGATAAGAAAGTCGGTTTGGCTATATGAATATCAAATAAAAGACTTAAAGACAAGGAGTATTACCAGAGACAAGAGAGGGTAATTTTATAAAGAAAAAAAGACACAACCCTAGCACAACTATGTGAACATACTGCTGCTGCTGCTGCTAAGTCGATTCAGTCGTGTCCGACTCTGTGCGACCACATAGACGGCAGCCCACCAGGCTCCGCCGTCCCTGGGATTCTCCAGGCAAGAACACTGGAGTGGGTTGCCATTTCCTTCTCCAATGCATGAAAGTGAAAAGTGAAAGTGAAGTCACTCAATCGTGTCCAACTCTTAGCGACCCCATGGATTACAGCCTAACGGGCTCCTCCGTCCATGGGATTCTCCAGGCAAGAACACTGGAGTGGGTTGCCATTTCCTTCTCCAATGCATGAAAGTGGAAAGTGAAAGTGAAGTCAATCAGTTGTGTCCGACTCGTAGCAACCCCCATGGACTGCAGCCCACCAGGCTCCTCACTCCATGGGATTTTCCAGGCAAGAGTACTGGAGTGGAGTTCCATTGCCTTTTCTGTGTGAATATACTAAAACCCATTAAACTTTATACTTTAAATGTAAGAACTATATGGTAGCTAAATTATATCTTAATAAAGCTATTACAAATTTTATTGAAATGATTAATACACTATATCATTGTGGAATTCCAGCTGAGCTGGAATTATAGTATATAATTAATACACTATATCATTGTGGAATTCCATCAATCCTGAAAGATGATGCTGTTAAAGTGCTGCACTCAATATGCCCACAAATTTGGAAAACTCAGCAATGGTCATAGGACTGGAAAAGGTCAGTTTTCACTCCAACCCAAAGAAGGGCAATGCCAAAGAATGTTCAAATTACTACACAATTGCATCATTTCACATGCTGCTAAAATCATGCTCAAAATCCTCTAAGCTGGACTCCAATAGTATGTGAACAGAGAACTTCCAGATGTACAAGCTAGACTTAGAAAAGGCAGAGGAACCAGAGATCAAATTGCCAACATCCGTTGGATCATAGAAAAAGCAAGAGGATTCCAGAAGAACATCTACTTCTACTTCTGCTTCATTAACTATGCTGAAGCGACTGTGTGGATCACAACAAACTGTGGAAAATTCTTAAAGAGATGGAAATACCAGACCACCTTTCCTGCCTCCTGAGAAATCTGTATGCAGGTCAGGAAGCAACAGTTAGAACTGAACATGGAACAACAGACTGGTTCAAAATTGGGACAGGAGTGTGTTGAGACTGTATATTGTCACCCTGCTTATTTAACTTATATGCAGAATACATCAGGCAGAATGCTGAGCTGAATAAATCACAAGCTAGAATCAAGATTTCTGGGAGAAACATCAATAAGCATAGATATGCAGATGACACCACCCTTATAGCAGAAAGTGAAAAGGAACTAAAGAGCCTCTTGATGAAGGTAAAAGACGAGAGTGAAAAAAGCCGGCTTAAAACTCAACATTCAGAAAACTAAGATCATGGCATCCTGTCCCATCACTTCATGACATATAGATGGGGAAACAATGGAAACAGTGAAAGACTTTATTTTCTTCAGCTCCAAAATCACTGCAGATGGTGACGTCAGCCATGAAATTAAAAGACTCTTGCTCCTTGGAAGAAAAGCTATGACAAACTTAGCATATTAAAAGACAGAGACATTACTTTAATGACAAAACTCTGTATAGTCAAAGCTATGGTTTTTCCAGTAGTCATGTGTGAATATGAGAGTTGGACCATAAAGAAGGCTGAACACCGAAGAATTGGTGCTTTCGAACTGTGGTGTTGGAGAAGACTCTTGAGAGTCCCCTGGACTGCAAGGAGATCAAAACTGTCAATCCTAAAGCTAATCAACCCTGAATATTCATTGGAAGGACTGATGCGGAAGCTGAAGCTCCAGAAGTTTGGCCACCTGATGCAAAGAGTTGACTCTTTGCTAAAGACCCTGATGCTGGGAAAGATAGAAGGCAGGAGGAGAAAGGGATGACAGAGGATGAGATAGTTGGGTGGCATCACCAAAAACTCAATGGATATGAGTTTGAGCGAGCTCCTGGAAATGGTGAAGGACAGGGAAGCCTGGCCTGCTGCAGTCCATGGGGTCACAAAGAGTCAGACATGACTGAGCGACTGAACAATGAACAACAACAAAATGATACACTGTTTCATTGATTAATACACTATATCACAGTCTTATTAGTTCAGCCATTTTTTTTCTGTTAGTCATGGAATGTGTTGAAGTAAATTAATTAAGAGCTCATCTATTTAATGTTATTCATGTTAAATGTTTGTTTCTAAAGACATCATGCTAGTGGTGGTGTGGCTGAGAGGTCTAAGGTGCTGGATTAAGGCTCCAGTCTCTTTGGGGGCATGGGTTTGAATCCCATCACTGCCAATCCTTTTAGGACGTCCCTGTAGCTCAAATGGTAAAGAACCTGCCTGCAATGCAGGAGACCAGAATTTGATCCCTGGGTTGGGAAGTTCCTCTGGAGAAGGGAATGGCAATCCACTCCAGTATTCTTCCCTGGAGAATCCCATAGACAGAGAAGCCTGGCAGGCCACAGTCTGTGGGGTTGCAAAGAGTTGAACACAACTGAGCGACTAACACACACACACATGCTAATGTTATGTGTCTATTCATCTGTTCATTTTTTAATTCATCTGTTTATCTACATAATACTATATATGGTATTTAAACTTTTGTTTATATAATATCGTTAACTTTTATAGTATGTTTGAAAGATAACAAAAACATGCTTATCTTTATATTTTGTCATATTATAATCTTGATAAAAATTAAAAATTTCTCACCATAGGAGGAAAAAAGACATAACAATCCTAGTATGTACACACTTTATAACAAAGTTTTAAAACAGAAATGAAAATTGACAGAACTAATAGAAAAAATTGAAAATGTTACAATTATAGTTAAATTAATATTTTAATATCTATCAGTAATTGCTAGAACAAGTAGGAAAAATATCAGTGAGGGTATGGGAAATTTGAACAATATCAACCATCTTGGTCTAATTGAAATTTATAGATTATTATATCCAGTAACCACATAATATACATTCTTTTTCAAGTGTATATGGAATTCTCAATAATAGAACATATACAGGGCCATAATGTCTATTACATTTTTATGAATTAATTATGCAGAGTGTTTCTAGAACATGACATAATTAAACTAGAAATCCATGACAAAAAGCTATCTAGAAAATTCATCAAAATTTGAAAAATGAAACACTTCATTTCATAAATCCTTAAAATCTGTTTTTAAAAGAAAAAATTAAAACAAATTAGAAAATATTGTGAATGAAATAATAATGAAAATATATCAAAATATGTGGAATGCTACTAAAATAATTCTGAAGGGAAATATACAGCCTGAATGCTGATGGATTAGTCACTAAGTTGTATGTGACTCTTTCAACCCCATGACATGGGCTGTAGCCCACTAGGTTCCTCTGTTCATGGGATTTTCCAAGCAAAGACTGGAGTGGCTTGCCATTTCTTTCTCCAGGGGCTCTTCCCAATCTAGGGATGGAGCCTGTGTTTCCTGTGTTGCAGGCGGATTCTTGACCACTGAGCCACCAGGGAAGCCCTATAGCCTAAATACATACTCATGTTAGAGATGAATGAGATAAAAATCAATTACCTAATCCTCTGCCATGAGTAATTGGATAAAAAGAAACAAATCAAATTCAAAATAAGTAGAAAAAAGCAATTGAGATGAAAACATATAAATAAAGTGGGAAAAAATAAAGTAAATACATAATACAAAGTTGCCTTTTAGAAATAAATTGATAAAATTGATAGGCTTTTATCTAGACTGATGAAAAAAAGAGAACAGTACCAGGAATTTTAAAAGGAAAATTGAATGTTGACTGTTCTGGGTCTTCATTGCTCCGTGGGCTTTTCTCTAGTTGCGGCAAGTGGGGACTACTTTCTAGCTGCAGTGAGTGGGCTTCTCACTGCAGTGGCTTCTCTTGTTGCATGGAGCACGTGGTCTAGGGCTCGTGGGCTTCAGTGGTCATGGTTCCCAGGCTCTAGAACATAGGCTCAATAATTGTGGCACATGGTCTTAATTGCCCCGTGACATGTGGGATCAAGGGATCAAGCCTGTGTCTCCTGTATTGGCAGGTTTATTCATTGCTACTGAGCCATCAGGGAAACCTTAGAAAAATACCAGGAATTTTTTAAATGGGATAGATTTACAGACCCTCAAATTTCAAAATAAAAGGATACTGTATGCAAGTATGTGTTAAAAATTGTGATGACTTAAATTTATAAATTGTTAATGATAATCCTGTATGCGAGACAGCAAGAGACACAGATGTATAGAACAGTCTTTTGGACTCTGTAGGAGAGGGCGAGGGTGGGATGATTTGGGAGAATGGCATTGAAATATGTATAAAATCATATGTGAAACAAATCGCCAGTCCAGGTTTGATGCATGACACATGACATCATGACACATGATGCAGGACGCTTGGGGCTGGTGCACTGGGATGACCCAGAGGGATGGTGCAGGGAGGGAGGTGAGAAGGGGGTTCAGGATGGGGAACACGTGTACACCCGTGGTGGATTCATGTTGATGTATGGCAAAACCAATATAATATTGTAAAGTAATTAGCCTCTAATTAAAATAAATAAATTTATATTTAAAAAAAAAGGATTTAGATAAAATAGTATATCCATAGTGGTTTATAAAAGACGCCAAGGATGTTTATAACAAATATCCTCTTTTAAGATTGTAAATAAAAGTGATTTGAAAATATATGTATATAAATTGTTTAGAATCAGAATGTTCTACAAAGAAGCTTCAGGGACAGATGGTTTCTCTGGAAAATTCTATAAACACTTGAGAAATATAATATCAAGCTCTTTCCGAAAATAGAGGGCAGAACTCATTTATTGAGTCCAGGATTATCTTCATATCAAATCCAAACAAGGCACAAGAAAGAAAATTGCAGACCAATGTGCCGCATGACTGTGGATGGACAAATCCTTTAAAAAATGTTAGCAAGTCTAATCTATTAATATATAAAAGTGCTAATGCATTGTAAAACAGTGGGAATGACCTCACAAATATTAGTTGGGTTCAACAGGGTTCAACCGTTTAAAAATTCTATTGATAATACAATATACCACGTTAGCAGAATATAGGAGAGAATTATGTAATAATTTAAATTCATGGAGAAATGCACCCATCCATGATAAACGCTCTCAGAAATCTAGAGAGGGAAATAAATGTTCTCAATCTGATCAAGGGCACCTATGAAATCTATGAAAACCCTGTTATTGTTGTTGTTCAGTCACTAAGTTGTATCCAACTTTGCGACCCCATGGACTGCAGCATGCCAGTCTCCTGTCTTCACTTTCTCCTGGAGTTTGCTCAGATTCATGTCCATTGAGCTGGTGATGCTATCTAACCATCTCATCCTCTGCTATCCACTTCTCCTTTTGCCTTCAGTCTTTCCCAGCATCAGAGTCTTTTCCAATGAGTCAGCTCTTCGCATCAGGTGGCCAAAGTATTGGAGTTTCAGCTTCAGCATCAGTCCTTCCAATGAGTATTCAGGGTTGATTTCCTTTAGGATTGATTGGTATAGTTAACACATACTTGATGTTGTACTGAAGGTTTTTATCTCCTCAGATTGGGAACAAAGCCAGGATGTATGACCTCAGTCAGTCAGTCAGTTCAGTCACTCAGTCGTGTCCGACTCTTTGTGACCCCATGAATTGCAGCATGCCAGGCCTCCCTGTCCATCACCAACTCCCGGAGTTCACCCAAACTCATGTCCATCGAGTCAGTGATGCCATCCAGCCATCTCATCCTCTGTTGTCCCCTTCTCCTCCTGCCCCCAATCCCTCCCAGCATCAGAGTCTTTTCCAATGAGACAACTCTTCGCATGAGGTGGCCGAAGTATTGGAGTTTCAGCTTCGGCATCAGTCCTTCCAAAGAACACCCAGGACTGATCTCCTTTAGAATGGACTGGTTGGATCTCCTTGCAGTCCAAGGGACTCTCAAGAGTCTTCTCCAACACCACAGTTCAAAAGCATCAATTCTTTGATGCTCAGCCTTCTTCACAGTCCAACTCTCACATCCATACATGACCACTGGAAAAACCATAGCCTTGACTAGATGGACCTTTGTTGGCAAAGTAATGTCTCTGCTTTTGAATATGCTATCTAGGTTGGTCATAACTTTTCTTCCAAGGAGTAAGCATTTTTTAATTTCATGGCTGCAATCACCATCTGCAGTGAGTTTGGAACCCAAAAAAATAAAGTTTGCCACTGTTTCCACTGTTTCCCCATCTATTTCCCATGAAGTGATGGGACCAGAGGCCATGAACTTAGTTTTCTGAATGTTGAGCTTTAAGCCAACTTTTTCACTCTCCTCTTTCACTTTCATCAAGAGGCTCTTTAGTTCCTCTTCACTTTCTACCATAACGATGGTGTCATCTGCATATCTGAGGTTATTGATATTTCTCCTGGCAATCTTGATTCCAGCTTGTGCTTCTTCCAGCCCAGCATTTCTCATGATGTACTGTGCATATAAGTTAAATAAGCAGGGTGACAATATACAGCCTTGACGTACTCCTTTTCCTATTTGGAACCAGTCTGTTGTTCCATGTCCAGTTCTAACTGTTGACCTGCATATAGGTTTCTCAAGAGGCAGGTCAGGTGTTCTGGTATTCCCATCTCTTTCAGAATTTCCTACAGTTTATTGTGATCCACACACTCAAAGGCTTTGGCATAGTCAATAAAGCAGTAGATGTTTTTCTGGAACTCTCTTGCTTTTTCAATGATCCAGTGGATGTTGGCAATTTGATCTCTGGTTCCTCTGCCTTTTCTAAAACCAGCTTGAACATCTGGAAGTTCATGGTTCACGTATTGCTGAAGCCTTGCTTGGAGAATGTTGAGCATTAATTTACTAGCATGTGAGATGAGTGCAATTGTGTGGTAGTTTGAGCATTCTTTGGCATTGCCTTTCTTTGGGATTGGAAAGAAAATGGACCTTTTCTAGGCCTGTGGCCACTTCTGAGTTTTCCAAATTTTCTGGCATATTGAGTGCAGCACTTTCACAGCATCATCTTTCAGGAATTGAAATAGCTCAAAAGTACTTCTTTTCAAAATTGTTCTGGAGGTCATAGCCAATGCATGAAGAATGAAATAGAAATAAACAGCATGTGCATTAGAACAGGAGAGATAAAACTGTATTTATTTGTTTATGAAGAAAATGGAGAAGGCAAAGGCACCCCACTCCAGTACTCTTGCTTGGAAATTCCCATGAATGGAGGAGCCTGGTAGGCTGTGGTCCATGGGGTCGCGAAGAGTCAGACACCACTGAGCGACTTCACTTTCATGTTTCACTTTCATGCATTGGAGAAGGAAATGGCAACCTTTTCCAGTGTTCTTGCCTGGAGGATCCCAGGGACGGGGGAGCCTGGTGGGCTGCTGTCTATGGCGTCGCACAGAGTCGGACACGACTGAAGCGACTTAGCAGCAGTAGCAGCATGAAGAAAATAACCTGTGTAGAAAATTCTTAAAAAGCTATATAAAATAAATATAGTTAAAAAGTTTATCACGTTCTCAGGATACAAATGCAATATATCAAAATTGTCTTTTTCATATTGGAAGATAAAATATTTTAAAAATCACTTTCAATAGCATCGAAGAAAACACAAAATACTTAGGAATAAATTTAATGAAGAGGGTGCAAGACCTCCTTTTTGAAAACAAAAACAACAACAACAAAAAAGAAATTTGCAGAGAGAAATAAAAAGAAGCCTAACTGAATGGGTAGATTCACTTGTAGATTGGGAGGTTCAGTTTTGTTACAATTTCAAACCTTTCCAAATTGCTTGTACAGATTTAGCATACTTCTACTGAAGTCTTAACAATATTTTTATGTAGAAGTAGACAATCTGAACCTGAAATTTATATGAAGATGTAAAGATCTAAACATGTCAAAACATCTTTGAGGAAAAAAGTTCTGAGATTTATTCTACCTGATTTTAAGACCTACTAGTTTTTTGGTTTTGTTTTTTTTGTTTTTTTTAAGTCACTCAGTTGTGTCTAACTTTTTGTGGCCCTGTGGACTGTAGCCCACCAGGCTGTTCTGTCCTTGGAGTTCTCCAGGCAAGAATACTGGAGTGGGTAGACAATCCCTTCTCCTGGGGATCTTCCTGACCCAGGGATTAAAGCCAGGTCTCCCTCATTGCAAGCAGATTCTTTATTGTCTGAACCACCAGGGAAGCCCCATGCCAAAACAAATTTGAAAAAACAGTTCCAAAATTTACTGTACCTGATTTTAAGACCTACTATAGAACTCCAATAATCAAGACAGTGTGGTATTGGCAGGAGGACAGATAAATAGATCAGTGGAAATGAATAGAGAGTCAGGAAGTAGGTCTACACACATACAGGCAATTTGATTTCTGACAAAGTTGACAGGTTAATTGAATGAGCGAAGGACAGTCTTTTCAACAAACTGTGTTGGATCAATTGGATACCATATGAAAAAAATCTAACTTCAATCACTTCTTCACACAGTACACAAAAATTAATTCAAGGTAGTTCATAGAACCTAAACATAAAAATGAAACTTATAAAACTTCTAGAAAAAAAACTTTGATCTTGAGACAGGCAAAATATTTTTGAATTAACACAAAAAGCATTTACCAGGGATAAAAATAAATAGGACTTCAGCAAAATTCAAAATTGTTTTTCAAAATGTGGTTGGCTGTTTTCCTCTCATGCTAATATGTCTACCCCTTTGCAGTGTGACTTTGCCATTCCTCACTTTCAGAGAAAGAGCCTTTTTCTCAGCCCCTTGAATAAACCCTGGTCTTGTGACTTGTTTGGGCCAAGAGAATGTGGCAGAAGTGATGTTTGCAAGTAGCAGAGCCAACTTCCACACATATGATTGAGGACATCTTGAACCTTCCAGCCCAGTCAACCCTCCAGCTGAATCAAGCCTCATGAATAATCCCAGACCAAAGAGGAGATGCTTAGACAAACCATGCAATTGTGAGAAAGAATAAATGAACTTTTTAAGCCATGAACTGTTTGGTGTGTTTTGTAATACAGCAAAGGCTAAATGAAAGAAAAATTGCTACATGGGGGTGGTTAACAAAAACCTTAACCATGCGCCAGTAACTTGGGGATCAGATGGAAGATGCAAGCCAAAGGGATACAGGAAGGAACAGATAATGAAGACTGAGCCATCACAGGAAAGTTCTGTTGGAGGCTGGAGAAAGATTCACATTAGGTAATGTTGGAAAGACTGGCAAACTTCATGAAAGTATTAGGTTCTCAGTCATGTCCAACTCTTTGTGGCCCCATAGACTGTAGCCCACCAGACTCCTCTGTCCATGGAATTCTCCAGGCAAGAATAGTTGAGTGGGTTGCCATGCTCTCCTCTAGGAGATCTTCCCGGCCCAGGGATCAAACCCAGCTCTCCTGCACTGCAGGCAGATTCTTTACCATCTGGACCACCAAGGAAGCCCAAACTTCATACCTGTAGCAATTTAAAAGTTAGAAATATATTTAATTAACTTATGGCAATGAACAAGGAGATTTCCAGGCAGAATGTGGAAAGTATTGTTGCCAATTTTTAGCTGTATATAAGATACCTGGAGTGATAAATGAACTGAGGAAAGAACTGCTTGGCTTTCAAGGAGAAATTAGGATATCTAATGGAAAATTAGGCTCAGTAGTGGAAAGTAAAGTTAACTTGGAAATGAAACTTAGAAAATGAAAGTATTTCTTATCCTAAGTCTTTCCCAGGAAAAAAATCTTAAAGTAGGAAAATGGGTAAAGATCGAACTATGGGTGTGGCTATAAGATAGTTTTTTAAGAGTACAATTTAAAATGATGCCTTGAAGACCCTCTGGCCTTGGCAAAGGACTTTGACGAACCATAAGAGCTTTGTCCCCAAGGAGCCCAACAGTGCCTAAATACAGAGAGGACTCTCAAAAATTACAGATGTAATTTGGGAGCACTTAATGAATTCCAATCAAATTCATAGGAAGCCATAATTTTTTTAACAAGTTATATTAGAAAGAACACCACCAACTTTACATACATTGTGGCTCTTCTTTTTATTTTATTATTGGAGCATAATTGTTTTGCAGTGTTGTGTTCATTTCTGCTGTACAACAGAGTGAATCAGCTATATGTATTCATTTATCCTCTCTCTCTTGAGCCTTCTTACCATCCCCACCCCACCCCTCTAGGTCATCGCAGAGGACCAAGCTGGGCTCCCTGTGCTATACAGCAGCTTCCCACTAGCTGTCTATTTTATAACATGTGGCTCTTCTGCTTCCTCATATTCATCATTTTGTCTCCTTAAACAAGACTTCCGCAACTGTCACTATAGAGAAACTGCTCTCTTAGCGCATGACAGTCAATGCCCGCCTAGTTGCACATCAAATAAACTTTTACTATTTCCTTGTTCACCTTGAACTTTTGGGAGTATCTCACATTGTGTCTGCTTTTCCTTTTCCTGAAGTTCTTCTCTCAGTTTGACTGTACGCAAACCTATTTCTTGTTTTATTTTTCCGGTTACTTCTCTAGACATGATTTTGCTTCCTCTTGCTCACTACATAAATGTAGTTCTTGGCCATCTTTTCTTCTTTCTGTATATTCACTTCCAGGCTAATCTCATATATAATCCCCTGACCTAAACTATCATTTCTACATGGAAATTTTAATCTACATCTTCACATCTTGCCCTCATTCTAACAGAACTCTAGCCTTGTCATTTCAATCACTTTTAGATCACTAAGTCTACACTTGAAGCCCACCATTTAAAGATAATTTTATTTGCAAAACAGAAGTTTAGACATAGACTTAGAGGACAAATGTATGGATACCAAGGGGGGAAGGGGGTGGGTGGGAGGAACTGGGAGATTGGGATTGATACATATGCACTATTGATACTGTGTATAAAAAAGACAACTAAGGAGAAAATACAGTGTAGCATGGGAACTGTACTTAATGTAGGGACCTGAATGGGAAGGAAATCCAGAAATGAGAGGATTTATGTATATGTATTGGAGAAGGCAATGGCACCCCACTCCAGTACTCTTGCCTGGAAAATCCCATGGGCGGAGGAGCCTGGTGGGCTGCAGTCCATGGGGTCGCTAAGAGTCGGACACAACTGAGCGACTTCACTTTCCCGTTTCACTTTCATGCATTGGAGAAGGAAATGGCAACCCACTCCAGCGTTCTTGCCTGGAGAATCCCAGGGACAGGGGAGCCTGGTGGGCTGCCGTCTATGGGGTTGCACAGAGTCGGACACGACTGAGGCGACGCAGCAGCAGCAGCAGCATAGCTGATTTACTTTGCTGTATGTAGAAATAAACACACCATTGTGAAGCAGCTATACTCTATTAAAAAAAAACAAAACTGATTGCTGATTGCTATATAATACACATATCCCCCAAAGGGAGGGGATATATGTATTAATATATGTATGGCTGATTCATTTTGCTATACAGAAGAAACTAATACAACATTGTAAAGCAACTAAACTCCAATAAAAATTAATCTTACAAGAAGGCAATAAACTTTACCATTGTATCGCCAAGAGCTTAGCACAGTGCCAGACATAGTGTCTCATATATGGTGGGTGTGAAATTTGGTGATTTATTGGATGTTATTTGTGGGTAAGTACAAGGGTTACCCCTAACTTGAAATTTTAGCTACTACAGAGATGGTGGTTGTTAGACAGGGAATGGAGAAGGAAGAGAATGTGGAAGAGGAGGAAGAAAGAAAAGAAAAGTAAGAATTACTAATGCAATTTTAAGCACGTTGAGTTTGAAATCCCAGTTGCTGATGCCAGAGTAAACTTCCTGAAACACAGTTTGATCATGACATGACTTCCTTGTTCAAAAACCTTCTAGAGTTTGTCACTGTAGACCAAATCTGTATCAAATACTCTGTCCTGGAATTTAAGGTCCTCCACAATCTGGCCATGGCTTAGCTTTCCAAAGTGATCTCACACCCTCTGGTTTTCCCAAACATCTGCTATTCATCTCCTGGGCATGCACCAGACAGCCCCACCTACTGAGCCGTTCCTTCCATCTGGAATGTAATGTCCTTCACCATTCTACTGGTCAGAAACCCATCCATGCTTTAAGACTCAACTCAAATAGCATTTTATACAATTAGAATTATTTCTACAATTACGTAGGCAGAAAGACTTGTACCTCTGAGTATGTATCAATCTTGTTATATATACTGATTATATAAATTGCCTTCTTACTTGTGGTGTAGCTAGTCACTCATATGTTTTATGACACCTAGGAGAGTTAAAGCTTTAAGAGGGTAGAAATTGTGTTTCACTTATTTTCAATGCTTCCATGTTCCAAGCCCATCATATCATATATAATAAATGCTGAATAAATTATTATAAAATGAAACAATAAAACAGGGATGAATGAATAACTGAAGACTAGAAGGAATGAATCAGAGAAGGCAATGGCTCCCCACTCCAGTACTCTTGCCTGGAAAATCCCATGGACGGAGGAGCCTGGTAGGCTGCAGTCCATGGGGTCGCTATGAGTCAGACACAACTGAGCGACTTCACTTTCACTTTTCATTTTCACGCATTGGAGAAGGAAATGGCAACCAACTCCAATGTTCTTGCCTGGAAAATCCCAGGGATGGGGGAGCCTGATGGGCTACTGTCTCTGGGGTCGCACAGAGTCGGACACGACTGAAGTGACTTAGCAGCAGCGGCAGCAGCAGCAGAAGGAATGAATAGATGAAGTAGTTGAGAATGACTTTTCCTCCATTACTTTTATATATATCAGTCAGTTCAGTCACTCAGTCGTGACCAACCCTTTGCAACCCCATGGTCAACAGCACACAAGGCCTCCCTGTCCATCACCAACTTCCAGAGTTTACTCAAGCTCATGTCCATTGAGTTGGTGATGCCATCCAACCATCTCATTCATTGTCATCCCTGTTTCCTCCCACTTTTATCAGGGTCTTTTCAAATGAGTCAGTTCTTTGCATCAGGTGGCCAAAGTATTGGAGTTTCAGCTTCAGCATCAGTCCTTCCAATGAACATTCAGGACTGATTTCCTTTAGGATGGACTGGTTGGATCTCCTTGCAGTCCAAGGGACTCTCAAGAGTCTTCTCCAACACCACAGTTCAAAAACATCAATTCTTCAGCGCTCAGCTTTCTTTATAGTCCAACTCTCACATCCATACATGAGCACTGGTAAAACCACAGCCTTGACTAGATGGACCTTTGTTGGTAAAGTAATGTCTCTGCTTTTTAATATGCTGTGTAGGTTGGTCATAGCTTTTCTTCCAAGGAGCAAGCATCTTTTAATTTCATAGCTGCAATCACCATCTGCAGTGATTTTGGAGCCCAGAAAAATAGTCTCTCACTGTTTCTACTGTTTCCCCATCTATTTGCCATGAAGTGATGGGACTAGATGCCATGAACTTAGTTTTCTGAATGTTGAGTTTTAAGCCCACTTTTTCACTCTCCTCTTTCACTTTCATCAAGAGGCTCTTTAGTTCCTCTTCACTTTCTGCCATAAGGGTGGTTTCATCTGCATATCTGAGGTTATTGATATTTCTCCCAGCAATCTTGATTCCAGCTTGTGCTTCTTCCAGCCCAGCATTTCTCATGATGTACTGTGCATATAAGTTAAATAAGCAGGGTGACAATATACAGCCTTGACGTACTCCTTTTCCTATTTGGAACCAGTCTGTTGTTCCATGTCCAGTTCTAACTGTTGCTTCCTGACCTGCATACAGATTTCTCAAGAGGTAGGTCAGATGGTCTAGTATTCCCATCTCTTTAAGAATTTTCCACAGTTTGTATACATTTCAGCAAGTCCTAATAACTATCTGAGCGTGCCAACACTGAATGAAGCATGTGTTCAAGAGAAATCAGGCCAAGAAATCAGCTAGTCTAAAGGACCATGAATGTTTGGGCTAATTGAGCCATATCTTGGAGTTTGTGGCTGTTGGTCCCATGTAGAACTTCTGTGCCAATTAGTAGAGTAGACAGTAAAAACAGAAGCCAAGTGAAATGCTTATATTACTTCTCCAGGCTCACTACATATAAATTATTAATGCCTCCTGATACTACATTTCCCTGAATATATTTAAATGTGAATACATGGATGGAAGTGTATGTAAAAGGAAAATACATTTATATTTCCACTGCTCCAGTGTAATCTATAGAACTAACATCTATTACATATTTCTGATTACAAAATAAATACGTGTTCATTCTAGAAAATTTGTGAAGTGCAGAAAGCATGAAGGAAAAACTAAAATCACCTATAACTTCCTTTCATGGTATAAATCTGTTAATATATTGGTATATATTCTTAGGGGCTCTTTTTCCTAACTGTGGGACAATGGGCTTCCCTGGTGGTTCAGTGGTAAAAAACCTGCCTGCCCATACAGGAGACGCAGGTTTGATCCCTGGGCCAAAAGATCCCCTGGAGGAGGAAATGGCAACCTACTCCAGTATTCTTGCCTGGAAAATTCCATGGACAGAGGAGCCTGGTGGGCTACAATCCATGGGGTCACAAAAGAGTCAGACATGACTAAGGGACTGAGCATACAGCACGTGGGACAATACCATCTTTAATTTGCTTTCTTTCTCTTAATATACTCTGAATATTTTCTGTGTAATTAAGTATTCTTAATAGAACATAAGTTTTTCTTTTTCATAATAGAATATAAGTTTTGATGGTTGTTCATCTTCTTTCATATCCATGTATCAGGAAACAATATATTGTTGGACATTTATCTTGTTTTGAATATTTCATAGTTACAGATGACTCTGTGATAAACAGCCCTATAGCCAAAGCTTTAGCATCTTTCTTATTATAGTTTGATAAATTCTAGCCTTGGAATTCGGGCTTCCCTGGTGGCTTAGATGGTAAAGAATCTGCCTGCAATGCAGGAGACCCAGGTTCGATCCCTGGGTTGGAAAAATCTCCTGGAGCAAAGAATGGCTGCCGACTCCAATATTCTTGCCTGGAGAATCCTGTGGACAGAGGAGCCTGGCAGTCCATGGGGTTTCAAAGAGTCAGACACAACTGAGTGACTAACATTTTCACTTTACTTTTTTATACTCTTCAAAACTGCACACACTCTTCAAAATTGCACATGGGGATACCATTGATACATACTTTTGCCAAAAATTCAATGTAATCAGATTTCTTTAGTTTTTCCAAATCAGCTTAGTAAAAAACAGCATCTCAGTTTGTCTTAGTTTGCATTTCCCTGGTTACAGCAAGGGTTGAACATCTCTTCCCTTCTTTATTAGCCATATGATTTCCCCTTTGATGAAATTCAGAAAACCATTTTCCCCTTATTGAGTTGTTTATTTGTTTCCTATTGATGTGTAGAAATTTAAAAATATATTCTTGTTTGGAATGTTTTGTTGGTTGTATAAGTATTTTTTTGAAGTGTCTTTTTCTGAGCAGAAGTTTTAACAGTCTTAATGTAGTTGAATCTATCAACCTTTTCTTTTTAAAGCTGGTGCTTTCAGTGTATTATTTAAGAAATCCTACCCTGCCACAAGGCCAGAAAGACATTCATCCACACATTTTTTTTCTGGAGTTGTAAAGGTTCACTTTTGACATTTATATTCTTAGAAATTTTATTTTTGGATGCTCCAGTTTCACTGGTTTTATTTTCTTTGTTTTGCTCAGTATTGAAGTGAAAGTCACTCAGTTGTGTCCAACTCTTTGTGACCCCATGAACTATAGAGTCCATGGAATTCTCCAGGCCAGAATACTGGAGTAGGTATTCTTTTCCCTTCTCCAGGGGATGTTCCCAACCCAGAGATCGAACCCAGGTTTCCCGCATTGCAGGCAGATTCTTTGCCAGCTGAGCCCCCAGGGAAACCCTTTGCTCAGTATTGGTACATACTTATAATCCAGGGACTCATGTCTCTCTTCATTGCTGGAAAACTATCAACAGTTGGGTTTTGTTTTTTTTTTTGAATGTTGCTTCTCCGTCTGTATCTCGGATTCTCCTTACACAACTGTTTGATGGAAGTTGAGAATTCTCAACATATTATCTTTCAACAGTTCATTCTAAAATTTCTCTATTTCTCTATGTGTATTTAGAGAAAATATTTTTGTGCTTTATTTCAATTTATTAATTCTTCGTTTAATTATGCCCTATAAAGAGATTATCCTGTTACTGAATTTATTGACAACTGTATTTTTCAACTTAATGATTTTACTTTTAAAAATCCACGTGTTCTTTTTCCATTTCATAATTTTGTTCTTATTTGTAGATATTATACCTTCATTTCTCTCTCTGAAGACACTAAACATACTTATTTTGAAATCTATTTCAGATTTTCCTGTTATTTATTTCTACCCATAGTGAATTCATATTCTGATTATTGATTTTGTTGACTTTTTCATATCTTTTGTGGACTTTTTTTGGAAATTTATATTTTTAGGGTCATTTTGAATGGGTGGATATTTCTCTGACTCTTTTTCTTTGGACTTATTCTCCATTTAGTGACCTTGAAATAATTGTCCCTAGGCCAGCCAGGAAAGCTTGAAAAGGACCTGGATGCTTGGAAAGATTGATGGCAGTAGGAGAGAGGGGCAACAGAGGATGAGATGGTTGGGTGACATCATCAACTTAATTGAGCAAGCTCCAGGAGATAGTGAAGGAAACCTGGTGTGCTGCAGTTGATGGGGTCACAAAGAGTCTTAGCGACTGAAGTAACAAGGCCAGCCAAAACCATGTCTTATATTGGAGGTCTAGGACTCCAGCTCTGCAGTGAAATTGGAGATGTCATAACTTCAGCCTGGCTTGTTTTTTCCCCTTGGTCTCAAAGCTCTACTTTCTCTTACCTTCCTTAGCTCAAGAAACATTTGGCAACAATAGTTAGGAGGCCTGAAAGTCAACCCCAAAGTATATTTTATTTTATATTTTCTTAAATGTTAAAATCAAAAGTGAAATATGATCACTTGTCTCCAACCACTTTAGATGAGGAATTTAGCATATAAATTCCTCCTTCATTTTTACTTCTTGGTTTTGCTGATATGATTTGGGATTTTAATTCAAGATTATTGCTCTTAATTTATTGTTTTAAATAGCCCATTTCCTTCTTAAACTGGAGTGCTCCAGTGTAATAGAATAGGAACACCCATGGATTTCTAGGTTGCCTTAAATGGAGCACTGATGATTATGAAGAAGATGAAGAAAATAGGGGACTGCCAATTTTTTCCTACCTGGATGACAATTACAAAAAAAAAAGGAAAAGTAGCATAACTAAATAGGTGCTTTTTATAGGTCATTCTAATAGTCCTAATTTCTTTTCAGAGACGCTTTCAACTTATATCCTTTTTGTAAATAGCTTACCCGGTAAGGGCTGGAAACACTTGTGAGGATGTGGAGATACTTAAATGTAAAGTATTTGCAGGCACTGAAAATAAACACCAAAACCTAATGGTTTACACCATCATGGAATTTATGGTCTAAACTTAGTCATCTATAGTTCATCTTCAAGTTCACTTTCAGCACATTTTGTTCTTTCATCCCATTGAAAAAGTGAAAGTGACTCAGTCGTGTCTGACTCTGCGACCCCATGGACTGTACCCCTCTAGGCTCCTCTTTCCATGGAATTCTCCAGGCCAGAATATTGGAGTCGGTGGCCATTCCCTTTTCCAGGGAAAGGCTCTTCCCTGGTGGCTCAGATGGTAAAGCGTCTGCCTACAATGCCTACCATGTGGGAGACCCAGGTTCAATCCCTGGGTCAGGAAGATCTCCTGAAGAAGGAAATGGCAACCTACTCCAGTATTCTTGCCTGGAAAATCCCATCGATGGTGGAACCTGGTAGGCTACAGTCCATGGGGTTGCAAAGAGTCAGACACGACTGAGCTACTTCACTTCACTTTTCCAGGGAACTTTCCCAACACAGGGATCAAACCCAGGTCTGCCACATTTCAGGCGGATTCTTTACCATCTGAGCCACCAGGGAAGCCCTTCATTTTCATAGATCTTGTCAAAGACCCTCATGACCTTCATGTTGCCAGACCCTATAGACTAGCACCCCTTGAGGAGGAGGGGCATAGCTCCTCAATCCTCAGATGTGAGCTGCATGTAGTGACATCCTTCCAAAGAGTAAAGTATGGAAAACTTTACAACAGAGAAATCTGATAAAGACACCTGTAGCCAGGTGATCAGGGTTTTAGCCAGGTTGTAGCCAAGGTTGATCAGGTGATCAACCTTGAGAGTGAAGAGTCAGGAACTTCCCTGGTGGTTCACTGGTTAAGAATCTGCTTTTCAATGCAAGGGACCCAAGTTCAATCCTTGGTCTGGAGACTATGATCCCACATGCTGGGGGCTGGGTGGGGGAGGGGAGAAAGGTGGAAAGGGAGGCAGGCAGTTAAGCCCGTGTACCACAGCTGGAGAGCCTGCATGCTGCAACTAGAGAAAAGCCCGTGCACTATAATGAAGAGCTCCCCCACACAACAAAGACCAGTACAGAAAAAAAAAAAAAAAAAGAATCTTAAGTCATATTGATAGCATGTACCCTTAAGAAGATGTGATGAGAATTCCTCCCCCAATCCCATAATGCAGTCTAGCCATGGTTCAAACATTAGGCACACTCAGGTTAAAGAATAGTTTATGAAATATCTAACCAGTTTTCTCCTCAAAACTATCAAGGTCCTGAACAGTGAGGAAATTCTGAAAAAATGTCAGAGTCCAGAAGAACTTAAGGAAACATGATGACCAAATGTAATATGGTTTCACAGATGGGATCCTAGGATAGAAAGGGGGTATTAGGTAAAAATTAAGAAAACATGAATAAAATACAATATATGCAGATTACTTTAGGAATAGAATAAGTGGTATTTGATTTAGTCTGGTGAGTGGGGGCAGAAAGGTTTCTTTGACAAACCAGTATATAAACTAAAGCCTGAAAGATGACTAAAAACCACAAGAGTGGGATGATCCGCATGCTACCGGAAGAAAAGCATATTCTATTGAAGAAAAGTAAACCAGCCCAATATCATATGACCATCATCCCATTGCTTCTCCAGGGCAGCCTCTTAAGAGGCTGTGATTAATCCCAGTTTATGGACGAGGAAATGAAGACTATGTTCCCAATGCCACACAAATGAGGAAATAGCAGTCATGTTCCCAGTGGCACACAGCTGATTGGTGGTTAAAACAGAATTGGGATCCCATCAGACTCTAAAACCTAAATCCTTTCCTCTTGTGCTCCTTTCCACTTGCCTATAAAGTAGGCTGTGGTCAGGCAATTTCTCACTTTGGGAAACGAGAACGCATGGAGTTAACGTGCAGATCAGCAGGAGTTCTGGGAATGGCTGGCCAGAGCACCGTGAATTCTAAATTGCTCTCACAAGAAGCCTTCTCGTACTTGCCAGGAACCAGAGCCCTCTGAATCCAGAGGTCGCATTCCAACCTATGAACCCGAGGGGAATTATGTATCATGAAAATATGGCCTGGGAGCTGGAACCAAGGGGGAAAAAAAAAAAAGCCTGTTTTTTGGAAACAGGAATTAGAGCAGTGGAAAGAAGGATGAGGCTGGAGACAGCTGTCCTTGGGTGGAGGAGAGGTGGACAAGGTGAAGAATTCAGTCTTAGCTTGGAAGGTGCCACCCAATAGAGTCATGAGTCAGCCCATGATCGTTAACTTAAAGGGCTCACTTCCACTTCCACCTCCAGCTTTATTCCTCATTACCACTTTAACAAGCCATTCAACAACCAGGAGGAACTGTCCAAACCTAGCACCTACCTGACAGGTTTTCCTGTGTTCTCATCACCCAGGCCTGGGAATAGAGCAACGTTTCTGGAGCAGGATGGGGAAAGGGAGATACCTAACACAGAAAAACCCAAATGCTGGACTGAGGCATTACAGTACTGGTCACAAAGGGAGTGATATAAAAGTCCTTAAAATGCCAAAAAAAAAAAAAAAAAAAACAAACTCTGGAACACCCATACCAATGCAAAAAGCACTCAGAGCGGGTAGACTATTAAGCAGGATGATTATAATGGATTATTAGATCAACTGCTTTTGAGTTAAAGGTCTGGGGATATGTTTAGTAATGAACAGGGCTGGAAATGTAACACTGTTCAGTATTATTGGTCAAGTGAACATGGGGCTGGGAAGGGAACAGCGAAAAGCTGGCATTCTTTGTATTTTTGTCACAGTTCCCAGGTGAAGCCCTTAATGTGAGTAACCCCTAAGTTTAGGAGAGTGACATCTTTCAGGTGCTCTGGAGCCCACCTAGTCAGACCCTGCAACTTGGACGGTTCTCTCCTGGGTCCTGTCCACCTATAGAATGGCCTTTCAGAGACTGATCTGTGGTCCGTGTGCTCATCTGATAGATGGCCAGAATTTTCTCTAGGGCTCCCCTGATGACTTGGACGGTAAAGAATCTGCCTGCAGTGCAGGAGATCTGGGGTTTGATCCCTGGATTGGGAAGATCCCCTGGAGAAGGGAATAGCTACCCACTCCAGTATTCTTGCCTAGAGAATTCTATGACCCATGGTCTGTGTGGTCGTTTGATAGATGGCCAGAATTTTCTCTAGGGTGAATTATATTGCAGGGATCCAGATTTGGGGCACGCCTAGTACCTCCTAACGACTTCGCTAGAGAGACTCAGTTTTGCCACACAGATGGATTCAGGCATGTTGTTCACTTTCCAAGCAGGCTCGAATCAAAGGGAGGTGTGGTAGAAATTCAGAACTTTGAAGCTGGAAGCAATTGACATTTGGATCCTGGAGGAGGAAGGGGAAGTATTTGTGGTTAGGTGTTTATATTGGCTCGGATAACAGGGCTTGAACAGTTGTGGTCTTACTTTCTCATCATCACGCCCTCGGCATCAGTGCCCTGAGCTGGCTACGTGGGGTCCTAGGGACATTCCTCACTAGGTGACCTTTGTCCTGGCTGTTTCTAACACAAGCACCATTAGCTGTCCTGAGCTCGGGATATTAAATGTCGAGGAGCTGGGGGTAGGGTGGGAGTTCACCGGGTCAGCCTGCTGCTCTGGCTCTGAGCATAGCTTACTGTTGATCATTTGGCAAGAAGTTTGGTACCAGAAGGTAGCATGACTCTGAATTATTAACAGGCCTACATGGAAACAACTATATGAGGTATGTATATTAAGTACTATGAAGTCTTTTTACAAAAAAAATAACCAGAAGATTTTGATTGAATACCACTGACTTCGATGTTCTTACTCCCTGAGGCCGGCTGTACGCTGATGCCATCTTGCTCTTAACACTGACCATTCTTGGTGTTGGAACTCATCTTGGGAAATGGTCTTGGAGGACTTGTCACATTCCTTTGCACATCATCAGTGGTGAGTCTTCATTCTTGGAGGATGTCTTGGATTTGAGGAAAGAGCCAAAAGTCATGATGACCTCAGTTGTGAATGATAGGTGATTTGGCAGAGAATTCTAATTTTTGGAGAAAATAATTATTAAACACTCCCCCCCTCCCACTGTAGCTCCCATCATCTCTCTGACTTATATCACAGAGTTCAAGAATTTTAGTTTTGGGAAGGGTAAGGAGAAATAATAGAAGGCATTCCAAAAGAACTTTACACTGAATGATATTTGGACAATCTAAACTCAGTTCTGAATTTGGAGTATCAATATCATTTTATTTGGGGACTATTAAAAAGGACTGGTATTTCAAGCCAATAAAATTAGTAATACTAACATTTGTGCAATGCTTTTAACTTCTTCAGGGGGCCTTTGGAACCCACATGCAGTGGTTACCAAGTTCCAATGAGGCAATATTTGATTGCAGTGATTTTTAACCCCTTCAGGTATCGTTAAAAAAGAGAGGGGGCTTAAACTAACATTGGAGATATTTTCTTGGTGCCTTGATTGGCTGAGAACTGGTCAAGAAACTCTTGATCTTTTAAAAATATACTATCATATTTTATGGTTAACAGTTAAGAACCTGGGCTTGGCAGCCAGCCTGCCTGCATTCAAATGTCTCCATTGCTTACTTAGCTCAAGTTAGCTACTTGGAACCTGTTTCCTTATTTGTAAAATGGGGATAATAATAGTACCCACGTCATAGGGATATTTTTTTGAGTATCAGATGAATTTAAGATATATACATTGCACATAGCCAGCACTCAACAAATGTTAGCTGTAACTATTATTAGTATTATTATTTCCCAAACCACACTATAAAATAGGTTGGGCAGGTATTCTGAATTTCAATTTTATTTAATTGGCACAATAATCTTGATTGTTAGATGTGAAAAGACCTAGAGAATAAAGTATAAGAGGGTGAAATTTTAAAAACTCCCTGTATACAAGCTGGATTATAACAATAATACTTGTTTTTTCTTTTCAGTGATTCTAGTAAATGATACTCACTCAATTTTAGAACACCATGCTTAAACTGAAATTTGTGAACTCTTGTAGTCTGTTACTTTTTTCTGCTCAGAGCATTTCTGAAAAAGTAAAAGGTTTGATACATATGAATGTGTTACAAATTATCATAGAGGTATTGCAGAAAATGCATTTCAGTTTCATTTGAAACTGAAGCAAATGATTGCAAAATTCCTTTTCCAGAGAACATTCTAGAAAAATTTGTGGGTTTTTGGTTTTGCAATATGTGAAAAGGTCTTCCTCAAACAGTGTTGTTAATTTGGGGTTTACATGGTAGAGTTTGACTATTTGGTGATATATGCCTTCCTCCATTCACCCAAAATACTATGATACATCCATGTCCTGTGATCAAGGACAAGTCACTTCTTTTATCTGGATAATGTTTGGTCAAGTTATTCAATCACTCTAAATTTAAATTTTTTCATCAATAAAAATAGGTTAATAAAATGCTTAGCATTAGACTGAGAAAGGGTATTCATGTGTGAAGTATAAACAATCTACAGTCATTTGCCTAGCTGTCTCTGTTAGGTAGCTACTTGTTCTGAGAAAGAAGAGATGACATATTGAAAATACTTACACACCATGCCTGGTGCTATGCTTTATTTAAGCTCTCAATAAAGATGAGCTACTCAGATTAATATTATTATTGTTTCTACCACCACGATGACAATGCTTGCATTGACTACTGTCCTTCAAGATCTCGTATGAGCTCACTGTCCCCCTCTAGTCCCAAGAGATTGGTTCACGTATCACATGATGCTATATTAAAAAATTTTTTTTAAATTTTTAACTGGAAGATAATTGCTTTACGATATTGTGTTGGTACCTTCCATACAGTGTGAATCAGCCATAGGTATACATATGTTCCCTCCTTCTTGAACCTTGCTCCCACTCCCCCCACCCCCATCCCACACCTCTAGGTTGTCACAGACCACCGGGTTGACCTCTCTGCATCATACAGCAGTATTTTTTAAAAATATATTTATTTAGCTGCGTTGGTCTTAGTCGCAGTATACTGGATCTTCTCTAGGTCAGGCGGTATCTTTTGTTGTGATGTACAGATTTTCTAGTTGTGGTGTGTAGGTTCAGTAGTTGTCATTTGTGGGCTTAGTTTTTCTAGGGCATGTGGGATCTTAATTCCCCGACCAGAGATTCTTAACCACTGGACCACCAGGGAAGTCCCACATGATGCTGTATTTTGTTGTACATGTGCAAAACCCAGGAACTTGATAGGATGTACACCTTTAAGAGGACTCCTTCTCCTGCTCCAAGCATTAGGAGTTATGCACACTTGTGAATGTAACTAAGAAAGGCTGCTTGAACTGGAAAAGGGAGAGGTTATCCTGTCTCCGTGACATGGGACATGGCAGGGAGCCGTAGGAAAAATTCGAGAGACAGGATAATACTGCTGGCAGAGTGCTTAAGATTATGGTGCTGTGAGTAGTGTGGCTAGTGTGGGCAGTCTTACCTCTTTGCTCTGGGGTTAGTAAAGGCTTTTGCAGAGAGAATGAGGGTTGCACCCCTCTTGTTGAGAGCACCCAAAGCACAAAGCCTTGGGAGTTGGGAAAGAAGAGGGTCTGACAGATCCATGCAGACTGTCCCGAGCCAAACACTTTGGGGTCTGAGCACGGTCTGCAATCCTATGTAACCTCCCCAAGCATCCTATGTACCTTCCTCTGCATCCTCCAGTGCCTTGTGCATTGCTGTTAGTACAACCGTTCAACTGCGTTACAGGCAGTTTCTTTACCATCTGAAGCACCAGGGAAGCCCCAGTATAACTGTTCAACAAAATAAGCTCTTCCACCTGAGAAGAGATGTAACACGATGTTACCTCTTCCCCACTTGCTGCTCTCAAATGTTCTGTATTGAAGGTCCATGCCCCTGCTCACGGGGAAATGGGTCCTTAAATGACATTTTGTTCATTTTAAACATGTGTATGCCCGTGGTGGATTCATGTTGATGTGTGGCAGAACCAATACAATATTGTAAAGTAATTAGCCTCTGGTTAAAATAAATAAATTTAAATTTTTAAAAATCTTCTGAAAAAAAATCTAATAATTTAATGATTTTTAGTTATAAAAACTTGGTCTGGTTCCATGTAAAACTTTAGCCTCAGGGACTTCCCTGATGGTGCAGTGGTTAAGACTTCACCTTCCAGTGCAGGGGATGTGCAGGTTCGATCCCTGGTTGGGGAACTAAGGTCCCACATGCCTCGAGGCCAAAACACCAAAAATACCAGAAGCAATATTGCAACAAATCCAATAAAGAGTCCACAACAAAAAATCTTAAAAAAAAAAATTAGCCTCATATATGATCCAAATCTCCTCCTGTATCCCTCTCCCTCCTTCCGCCATGCAGAGGTGAGGCTTGTGGCTTGGGGACTGAGGGTGGGAACAAGACTGATCTTCACTGTCCCTCTGCACTTATCAAGGTGTGTTTTCTCTGATATTGGGGCCAACGGAGGAAGAAAGAGGGAGCAGGCTGCTCTTGGCTGTGGTTGCAATTGTGCCCCTGCCTCGCCCTGCTTTCATCTGCTTCTGTCTCTTACACACCTCTGCTGCAGTTGTGCTCTTGGAATAGGTGGATGGCAACATTTCTTTTCTGAGGGATGCTCACCCAAGTCCCCCTCCATTGCTGAGGACATCCCTGGTGGGGCACCCATGTTGGCTGTCAGCCCTCCAAGCATAGAGCACCCTACCTGTTCTCTGGGTTGGCCCACTAGGGCCTGGACTACCCATCACTTCTGCCTCTCTGCTAAGCTCTCAGCTTCACCCAGCGCTGTTCCTGTGTGCCCTCTTCCTCATCCTCCTGCTGCTGCTGCTAAGTCACTTCAGTCGTGTCCGACTCTGTGCAACCCCATAGACGGCAGCCCACCAGGCTCCCCCGTCTCTGGGATTCTCCAGGCAAGAACACTGGAGTGGGTTGCCATTTCCTTCTCCAATGCATGAAAGTGAAAAGTGAAAGTGAAGTCGCTCAGTCGTGTCCGACTCTCAGTGATTCCATGGACTGCAGCCTACCAGGCTCCTCCATCCATGGGATTTTCCAGGCAAGGGTACTGGAGTGGGGTGCCATCGCCTTCTCCACCTCATCCTCCAAGTCTTTATGAGAACTGGGAGGAGGAGGAATTTTCTCCATATTCTTTCTGGGCACATGGCATCACACTGCCTTTAAACCCTGACAGCTCAGGTGAAGGGACCGCCTATCTTCAGAATTTCAGGATGAGAAGCCGGCAGAACTTCATACATTTCCATATGCTCTAAACTGTAGAGAAGCCAGCTGCAGTTCTCTCCATGTTCTGTTCACATGGAAGCTCCATAGAAGACCTGCCAGTCCCTCATTTCAGTGGGTACCCAGGTGGGTTGAAAGAGGCAGGACTCCTTTGCTTTGGCAAGTTCTCTCAGTGTATATATCTGACGCTCTTCAGGATCAGGAAGGTGATAGCCTGCAGGAGGGCAAGCCCCTCTTTCTTCTCCAAATGGGAGGGAAGAGCATCTATGCACAGACACCACCCTCCTCCCTGTCCACTGCTCCTCCCCTCTCCCCAACAGGAGTGGGGTGGGAAGTGATGCAGGTGAGTTGTTCTGACACCTCTTGGTGAGCTCCATGGCGTAGTATCTGCTCCCAGCCACTGACCTCTTCCCGTGGATTTCATTAAGGTCTGAGAGTCCTGGTGCCTTTAAATTTGGCTAGGGGGCTCAGCCCACAATCCTAGGACATTAGAAAAGTCCTCTCCTACCAACTTGTTGCTCCATCTTATTGGAATTTCCTGTTTTTTTCTTCTGTCTCCTCTATCATAAGCTTCTCAAGGACATAGCTTGTATCTTACCATATGTTTATGAGTATAGACTTCTTCAATTTTTACGACTGTGGTAAAGTGCACATCACATAAAACTTACCATCTCAACCACTTCAAGTGTACAGTTCACTGGCATTAAGTATGTTCACCTTGTTCTGCAACCGTCTCCACATCCATCTCCAGAACGCTTTTCACCTTCTCAATTGAAACTGTACTATTAAATTTCTCCTCTCCAGGTGGCTTGGTGGGAAAGAATCTGTCTACAATGCAGGAGACACAGGTTCTATCCCTGGGTTGGGAAGATACCCTGGAGAAGGAAATGGCAACCCACTGCAGTATTCTTGCCTGGGAAATTTCATGGACAGGGGAACCTGGTGGGCTACAGTCCATGGAGTCACAAAGTCAGACACTGGTAAGTGACTGAGTACACACACACACTTCTTCTTCCTATAGTCCCTGGCAAACACCATTCTATGTTCCGTCTCTATGAATTTGACTGCTCTACCTCGCGTTAGTGGAGTCATGCAGTGTCTGTCTTTTTGCGATGGGCTTATTAATTCATTTAGTATAACAACCTCAAGGTTCATCTATGTTGCAGCATGTGTAAGAATTTCCTTATTATTAAAGGTGGAACAATATTCCATTGTTTGTATATAATTCATATTGTTGAACTGTTCATCCAGTGATGGATACCTGGGTTGCTTCTACCTTTTGGCTTTTGTTAATAATGCTACTATGAATACAGGTGTACAAATATTTCTTCAAGACCCTACTTTCAATTCTTCTCAATTCTAGTATATACTAGAAGTTGAATTGCTAGATCATATGGTAATTCTGTGTTTAATGAATTGAGGAATCGCTGTAGTATTTTCAGTAGCAGCTGTACCATTTTACATTTCTACCATCAGTGCACAAAGATTTCGAGTTTTCCAAATTCTTTCCAGCACTTATTTTTCTGATTTTTTGTAGTAGCCATTTTAATGTGTGAGAAGTGGTATCTCACTGTTGTTTGGATTTTCCTTTCACTGTTAATTAGTGATATTGAACATCTTTTCATTTTGTTGTTGGCTATTTGTGTATCTTCTTTGGAGAAATTTCTATTCAAGTCCTTTGTCCATTTTTAATCAAACTATTTGATTTTTCATTGCTGAGTTACATGCATATTCTAAATATTAACCCTTTATTAGATATATGGTTTGCAAACATTTCCTCCCATCCTGAAGATTCCCTTTACTTTTTGATTGATTGTGTCCACTGTTGCACAAAAGTTTTTGAAGTTTGATATTGTTTCATTTCTCTATTTTTCTTTTGCTGCCTGTGCTTTTGGTGTTATATCCAAGAAATCGTTGCCAAATCTCATGTTATGACATTTATATCTTTGTTTTCTTCTAGGAGCTTTATAGTGTTGGGTCTTACAACACTAGAAATGGGTCTTAAACCCATTTCGAGTTAATTTTGGTGTATGGTGTAAGATAAGGTTCCAACTTCATTCTTTTGCATACTAATATCTTGTTTTTCAAGTATCATTTGTTTAAGAGACTGGCCTTTTCCCACTGGATGGTCTTGGCATCCTTGAAATCATTTGATCATATATGCAAGGGTTTATTTCTGGACTCTGTTCTGTTCCATTGGTGTATGCACGCATGCGTGGGTGTGTGCTAAGTCACTGGAGTTGTGTCCAGCTCTTTGTGACCCCCATGGACTGTAGCTTCCCAGGCTCCTTTGTCCATGAGATTTCCTAGACAAGAATACTGGAGTGGGTTGCCGTTTCCTCCTCCAGGGGATCTCCCTGACCCAGGAATCAAACCATATCTCCTGCAGCTTCTGCATTTCAGGTGAATTCTTTACTGCTGAGCCACCAGGGAAGCCTCTCCATTGGTTCATGTGTTTGTCTTTATACCAGTAACATACTATTTTGATTGCTATAGCTTTGTAATAAGTTTTGATATCAGGAAGTGTGAGACCTCCAGCTTTGTTCTGTTTTCAAATGGTTCCTTGAAATCCTATGTAAATTTTAGGAAGGATTTTTCTATTTCTACAAAAATTACCAGGAGTTTTTGATAGGGATTGCATTAAATCTATAGATCACTGGGGTAGTATTGACATTTTAACCATACTGAGTCTTTTAATCCATGAATATGTGAGGTCTTTCCATTTATTTGTGATTTCTTTAAGTTTTTAAGCAATATTTTGTAGTTTTCAATATATAAGTACTTTGCCTCCTTGGTTGAGTTTATTCCTAACCATTTTACTCTTTTAATGTTATTGGAAATTTAATTGTTTTCTTAATTTTCTTTCTGGATTATTCATTGTGAACATATAGAAATTGATTTTTTATATTGGTTGTATATCCTCTGTGTGTGTAATGTTTAGAGTTTTCTACATATAAGACTATGTCATCTGAAAACAGAGATAATTTTTTTAACTCCTTCTTTTCCAATTTGGATGCTTATAATTTCTTTTTCACGTCTAATTGCTCTAAGACTTCTAGTACTATGTGAAAAGAAAGCATCCTTGTCTTGTTTCATATCTTAAAGGGAAAGCTTTCAGACTTTCCCTACTGAGTATAATGTTAGCTTTCTGCTTCTCATATGTGATCTTTATTATGTTGACATAGTTTCCTTCTAGTCTTAGTCTGTTGAGTATTTTTATCACAAAGAGTGTTGAATTTTGTCACGTGTTTTTTTTTTTTTTTCTGTGTTAATTGTAGTCATCAAGTAATTTTTTTCTTTCATTCTGTTACTTTGGTTGTTAAGTTATATTGACTGGTTTTCATATGTTAAACCATCCTTGCATCCCAGGAATAAATCCCACTTGGTCATGGTTATGTTCCTTTTAATGATTGAATTCTATCTTTTAGCACTTTGTTGAAGATTTTTGTATGAGTATTCACTTATTTGGATATTGATCTATAGTTTTCTTTTCTTTGTTTGACCTTTGTATCAGTGTAATGGGTAATGCTGACCTTATGGAATGAATGTAAATATTGATTCTTCCTCTTTAAGTTTTTGAAAGAGTTGGAGGAAAACTGATGTTAATTGTTCTTTTGATGCTTAGTAGAATTCACTAGTGAAGCCACCCGGTTCTGGGCTTTTCTTTGTTAGGTGGTTTTTACTATTACTGGTTCAGTCTTACTGATTATTGGTTTGTTTAAATTTTCTATTTCTTCATGATTCAATCTTGGTAGAGTGTGCATTTCTAGGAATCTGTCCATTTTGTCTAGGAGATCCAATTTGTACTTTTTAATAGTACCCTCTGATAATTCTTCTTATTTCTGTAAAATTAGTTGTAATGTCCACTACTCATCATATTTTTATGTTTAACCTAGCCAATGCTTATCCATGTTGAGATACCTAGAAATGATTAAACTGAATACAGAAGAGAAAACACTGGGCTCTTTCAACCATGGTTTTAAACCCATTGTGGGTAGGTTCACTGAGAAGGAATGGACCTGGAGAAGGAAGCAGCCTTAGTAAGGCCTTCACATCAGAACTTGGGTCACTGGGGTAAGGTTTCCAGGGCTGGCCCTGGATGGTAGGTAGTGTGACACCTTGCAAGATGTGATGGGTCTTTAGGCATGCTGTGGGTCAGAGAGACACAGTGGTCTTCACATTATTCAGCCCAGAACCCATAAAATGAGTTTAACCTGGCCTAGGGAGCCAGCATCTCCGAAATCCTACCTTGGACAGCTCTTTCTGTGCTGCTGTGGAGACCAGTGGAGGTGCAGTGGATCAATCCACATGGAAAGTTGTCTGCCAGGGACAACTGCTCTTGAAAAAGTAGAGTCCAGGCTAGGAATCAGTCAGTCGCCTCTTCAGGACAGAATAGAGTACCCCTGTTTCTTCCCTTTTGTAGTTATGACCAGGAAGAGCCTACAGAGAACCATAGGTCATCCATGTATGTGGGGAGGGCAGTGGCTAGCTTCTTGTCACAGTGCTTCCCCTCACCAACTTTGATCTGCTTTCACAGAAGCAACCTCGTAATCTGAAGGGGCATGCCTCATCCCCGCCATGGACAGCCAAAGTGGGCAGACTGCTGTTTTCACATAAAAAGCCTGTCTTTCTGCTTTTCTGGTGGCTCAGTGGTAAAGAAGCCACCTGCCAATGAAGGAGACTATCTGCCGTGTAGGAGACTTGGGTTTGATCCCTGAGTTGGGAGGATCCCTTGGAGAAGGGAATGACTATCCACTCCAGTATTTTTGCCTGGAGAATCCCATGGACAGAGAAGCCTGGCAGGCTACAGTTGGAAGGAGTCGGACATGACTGAGCGACTAAACCACTACCATCACAGAATGATTTCAGACTCTTATTTGCAACTCTGCCTCTCCCGCCTACCCCTTGCCCCACCAGGAATCTTTCTGGACCATCTTGCACCAGTCAGCTTTTGCAAGTTTCCACCATTAACATAGTGCCTGGCACCTAGGTAGGTGCTGGATTCTTTCTATTAATATTACTCTCACCTTTCCAGAGTGTACTAGTTGAGAGATGATGGAAGAGAGGTGTGTTCTCTACTGTGATCACAGAGACCAAAGGGAAATGTGTGTGTCAATAAGTTTTCCCTCTATTTCATTCTTCTTATTTTTATTCAACTACCTAGAGACCAGCATTCTTATTTGAGGCTTTTTGAAAAGGAAGCAAACACAGCAGATGACAGGCAATGCTAGCTAGCAATTTTTTCCCGCTTCAAAGCAGGTTAGCAGGTTCAAATAAAACAGCGAAGAGGAATTACATGAAACCAAAATGGAAACTGTGAAGTGCAAGCTGATATTTTTAGAAGTTTGCATAATGACAGGTCAGATTCCTGAAGATTAGCCAAAGTGGCAAATCTAACACCACTTATTCAAAACAGGGGCAAAAGATGGAGCAGGCAATTATAGTTTAGCCACGGTTGTGGGGTGGGGGTATCAACTCTACTTGAACTTATTGAAGGGACAGCTTGGAAAGTGTAACTTGAATATAGATGGCCGACCAGAAGGGCTTCTACAGGGAGGGGGATGGGAAGCTGGTGGAAAGGGAAGAGAAAAGGAGGGGGTTGGCCTGAAGTTTATTATTTTCATATTTTAAAGCCCTGAATAGTTTGAAAGGATGATTGCCAGAGGGGACCAGGAAAAATTAGCGGTTGTTTGATTCAGGATCAATTTTCAAATCTGCCCAGTTTATAGCTGTGCGACTCTCACTGTCATCACTCATGTGGTTCAAGCACCAGATGTTCAGGTTTGCAATGTCCCCAGGGCTCACTACGTCCCTGGTATGCCTCCAAGCTCTCTTTTTTCCCCCACCAAATAGTTTTCCCTGGGACTTATTTATTGATATTCAGAATGCCTGCATAGGGACTGAAAAATAAAAAAGGTCAAAACGAAACCCTGAAAACGCAGGTCTCTGGCTTAATGGGTATTTCTGGAAGAAGCGATGTAGATTAAATCCATACTCAGACATGAAGGAAGGGCGAGGTTCTTCTCTTTTCTAGGAGCGGGTTTTAGTAAGGACAGAGTTTTGAGATGTCTGGGAGTGAGGAAGATATTGGGCATTAATGGGAGGAGGGGATCATAAATCTGGATAACCTGAGGGTGAATGGCTCACTTGTTGTCTAGGTTGGTGTTTGTCCTTCCTGATGTTTAGAATAATGGGGGAGTGTCAGAGTTGAAAAAGATCTTTAAGATCATCTGGTCCAACTTTACTCAGTCTGGGTTCAGCAGACTCTTGAGGTCCACAAACATATTTTTAGTCCACAAGTTTTTTAGGAGATTTAAAATTGTGTCTTCTCATTTTGATGATGATGTAAATACATTAGCAAAATAATCAGGGCATCTGAATGCAGACCTGGAACCAGGTGATCCTAGCAGTGTGTTTACATTTGCAGAGTGGAGGATGAGGGGAGCACCCAAAGGGAACTTGTACTTGGTCTTCTCTGGTTGGGAGTAGCTTAAGTCTTAATGTCACAATGACAGCCACCAAGCGGGGTCCCTCTGTCCTCACACTAAATCCTTTACCAGTAATAAATACAAGGCTTATTTTCCAATGATAATTTACAACTGAATGACACTTTCAGTGATACTGGTTCTAAAGTTTTTTAATAAATTAAGACTTTGACTTGACATCATGGAAATGACATACTAAAATATATGGCTAATGAAAAAGAACAGAGTCGGGATTAATAGATGAATTTATGCATTTCATAAAGCGAAGATGAAATACTATCATGGCACACTAAATGAATAAGAATTTCCAGTAATTTAAAAAGAGAGAAGTGATATAAGAATTTGATCATCACATAATATGCAGAAGTATAGACATCTCAAACTCCAATTGTAGCCTTCGACACTCTATTCATGGGGGAGATAGAAATTTAGTTTCTGCCAGACAATACTGCTTATAATTTTAAATTAATGAATTTTATTGCTTTTTGAGTTTTGTGTCTATTCACTTTGTGAATATGAATTTATAGTTGTTTAATAAAGAAGTTTGGAAAAGGCAATGGCACCCCACTCCATTACTCTTGCCTGGAAAATCCCATGGATGGAGGAACCCGTTAGGCTGCAGTCCATGGGGTTGCTGAGGGTCGGATACGACTGAGCAACTTCACTTTCATTTTTCACTTTCATGCATTGGAGGAGGAAATGGCAACCCACTCCAGTATTCTTGCCTGGAGAATCCCAGGGACAGGGAAGCCTGGTAGGCTGCCGTCTATGGGGTCGCACAGAGTCGGACATGACTGAAGTGACTTAGCAATAGCAATAGCAATAAAGAAGTTATACCTAATTTAATGTTTGTACAAAACATAAAAAAAATATGTTAAGTCAACATTGCGGGTCAGGAAAACAATTTTTCCCACTACAAAGAGTCTGTATATCTAACTTACCCTTGCATAACACTAATCTGGGCTCTCCAGGTGGCTCAGTGGTAAAAGAATCCATCTGCCAATGCAGGAGACACAGGTTATATCCCTAGATCAGGAAGATCCCCTGGATGAGGGCACGGCAACCCACTGTAGTATTCTTGTCTGGAGAATTCCGGACAGAGGAGCCCGGCAGGCTATAGTCCACAGGGTCACAAAGAGTTGAATGCGACTTAGCCACTAAATAACAGCAACACTAATTTAGTCCATTGTTCTCAAAGAGATGATTCTGCAGTGTTTGAGTCTGTCTCAGTGCTGGAACTTCCATGGTCTTTCCAAAGAAAACTCAACCATCTTGTTCACCTAAATACAGTCTGTAATATATTCTGTGTGGTGTCATTACACTTGCTCATTTTCTACATCTGCTTCTCCACTCCTCAGCTTCCCTCCGTGGTCTTACATCCACCAGAGCAAATTTTTGCTTATGTTTGAAGCCCAACTCTGAACTTTGCCTATTCTGTGACGCTCTGATGTGTTTTTTTCCCCTATGTGACTAAGCAGTTCTCCAGTCCTCATCAGACACTGACTGGGTATCCCATAAATTTAAGTCAATTCCGATACTGTCTACCTGGAGACAGCATTAGACTCCACAGGTTAAGAGCTCAAGTCCAAGACTGCCCTCACTCCAGATGTCAACACAAGTCCAGGATTTCACCTGTGCTTCTGCCTAACTGGCTGCAGATCTGAGGTTTCCATGACTCTCTCCTCAGGTTTGATCAAATTGCTACAGTGGTACACAGAACTCAGAAAGCCAGTTTGTTTTTTTGTTTTGCCTTGTTCTTTTTTTTTTTTTTTTTTTATAATTGGGATCTTAGTTTTCTGACCAGGGATCGAAACTGTGTCCCCTGTATTGGGAGCACAGAATCTCAACCACTGAACCACCAGGGCAGTCCCAGGAAGCCAGTTTACTTACTAGATTATTGCCAATTTATTACACAAAGGATATGAATATTGCAATATTCATTTAAAAATTTTTAATTACAATAAAGAATGTGAATGAACAGCTAGATGAAGAGATACACAAGGTGAGATCTAGAAGGATACCCCCTACACACACATGAGTTTCTGTCCACATGGAGTTTGTTTTGTCCACACCCTCCTGGCACATGATATACTCTGGTTTACCAACCTGGAAGTTCTCTGAACATGTTCCTTTGGGTTTTTATGGAGACTTCATATTTTGTTGTTTATTCATTCATTCATGTCCAGGTCTTTGTGACCCCACGGACTGTAGCCCACCAGGCTCCTCTGTCCGGAATTCTCCAGGCAAGAACACTGGAGCGGGTTGCCATTTCCTCCTCCAGAGGATCTTCCTAACCCAGGGATCGAATGTGTTTCCTGTGTCTCCTGCATTGCAGGTGGATTCTTTACTGCTGCACCACCAGGGAAGACTTCATTACATAGTCATAATTGACTAAATCTTTGGTGACTGAACACTATCTCCAGGGCCTCTTCCCTGGCTAAAGATCATGGAAGAGGTTGCAAGTTCCAACTTTTTCATCAAAGTTGGCTTCCCTGGCAACCAGCCCTCATCTCCTCAGTGACTTTCTGAAAGTTATCTCAGTACCATGAACTCCAGTGTGGTTGAAAGGGGTTTGTTGTCGATCATAACACATTCCTTTCACCTTTATGGCTCTGGAGCTATTTTAGAAACAAGGACAAAAGTCTAAAACAGAAGATGCTTCCATTGTTCTTGTTGCTTAGGAAATCCCAAGAGATTTGCAAGCCAAAAAGAGGAGGAAAGACCAAATGTTACATTTCTTTTTATGCATCACAACATCACAGGAGCTTTTCTTTTTTTCCTCATGCAGTGAGTGGCTCTCTCCTTTGTCTCCTAGAGCTGGAAGTTTCTACCTCTTTTGCAGCTCTCTTCATGGGATGCTGAACCTGTTTTCTTACTCTCCAGACTTAAAAAAAAAATCTTTTTATTTTATATTGGAGTACAGCCGATTAACAATGTTGTGATAGTTTCAGGTGGATAGCACAGGGACTCAGCTATACGTATAACATGTATACATTCTAATCCATTCTAATTTGAACTTCTCAAAGGCATGGACCTAGCTTTATTCATCTTCTCTCTATTCTGTGACTCTTTGTCAGTTCTTAATATAAATCTATTAAGTAACTTAGATCTCTCTATATCAAAATAATGCATTGTAATGAATTTAATCATCACACCATGCTTTCTCAGGCACAGCCTTTAATGTTATCCTTGCAAGGTTCTCAGGAGACATTTATTAAGCTGCTAGAATTTTTTTTTTAACCAAATTAGAGCATGAGAGAAATAGAACAGAAACAGGGGGAAAAATTCATCACCAAGACATTATAAAAATCCCTGGAATTTATATGCTGAAGTGGGCAGGAAGCTGTCTTTAGGGTTGACTTTTGACTTTCCCATGTATGTTTGAGGCATATGGGTTGGAAGCTAATTCGTGCGTGAATATGGCCTTGGAATTGGTTGCAAATGGAAAGACTCTTCTCTGCAGAAAATGATGCCGTCACATGGAGAGTTGTTTTGGGGATCGGCAAATGGAAAATGTTCTTAATGAAAACACAGAATAATCAGTCTGAGTGCTGAGGAGAAGCACTGGGAGGGAAAGAGAGAAAGAATCCATATTAAATAGATATATCTACCAGCATACTGATGAAGAGAGGCATTTAGAGGTTATTTTAGGAGAAAAAAACTCTGTAAGTTATTATCCTAATGCTTTTTTGTAGCTTAGAAAGTGAATCCATGGTAAGGACCACAACAAGAAGGAAAATGTCCATCAGTGGTCCCTAAGACAGAGATAGGGTTGTCATTGTCTGGACCATGATCGAGTCTAATGTTCTGGCCTGTCACCCTGTCCAAGCCCTCGATGCATCTTTACTTGTCAGACTGTTTATCCGAAGCTTTGTTTGGAAAATATGGTCACTAAGGTATTAGGCATACGTCACAATCACCACAGTGGCTCTCCCATTTACCAAGCCCTGAGAAGGTGTTCTTGAGTGCTCACTCAGTCATGTCAGACTCTGTGACCCCATGGACTATAGCCCGCCAGGCTCCTCTGTTCCTGGGATTCTCCAGGCAAGAATACTGGAGTGGGTTGCCATTCCCTTCTCCAGGGGATGTTCCTGACTGAGGGATTGAACCAGAGTCTCCTGCATGGGCAGGTGGATTCTTTACCACTGAGCCTCCAGGGAAGCCCAAATACTTCCATACCATATGCACATTTACCTGCTGTGGGATTGGTGATGAGCTCATGTCTTCTGACCAGCTCATAGTCTCAAATGGAGCTGAAGTTCTGATATTTTTGGAGGATGACATAGATGGATGAGATGGAAGTGGGGAGACAGCAGCACTAGAAATGGTATGAAATCCCATGTTGGGGCTGGGGGTGGGTTCTCACATCCTCAGTGTTCTCCCAGCCCGCACTACCCATATTGCACGACACTACAGACTCTAGCTGGGAGTTCTTGGAATTCTTCCCATTGTCCTAGAAATTCCAGTCTGAAGACCCAGATCATCTCTATCAATATTTAAACCAGACTGAAGAACTGTCATCCAACCACAGCCCATTAGAAAAGGCCTTGGATTGCACAGCCAGACCCCTGGAATGCCTCCTGAATTTCAGACTGGTCCATGTACAAAGTCTACAGTCATTACATTAACTATGGGCTGATGAGGGACCACACTTCACACAGTAGGATTTTCTTTTTTTTTGACATCAATTACCATGTTATTGCAAGTTTTATCTTCTAGGCTGAATATCAATTGTGTGGAGGTTTATGTTGAGTGCTTGGGACTCAAAAACAAAAAATACAATCCCGACCTTCTGAGTGCACATGGTTTAGTGGGGAGCCAGTCCAATAAATAAGCTTTTACAATATAGGCTGAGAAACGCTGCCTCAGTGGGCAGAAAGGCATGCCCTGGGACTGCAGAAGAGATAATCTGTTTCCTGGAGGAGGAACTGAAGGATGGGAACAGTATCCAGGCAGAGGGAGCAGCTTGTACATTGGCCTGAGGACTCATGGCCTGTCCCCAAAACAGGAGAGGAGGAGCGTGAGAATGTGATATGAGTTTGACAAGGAAAGACTGAGTCATGAAGGAACCCAAAAGTCATGACAAGGAGCTTGAACTTTGCTATATATGAATAATTCTTAACCTTACCTGGGATGCAAATGATAGTGCAATCTATGGTTATTGTTTTTAATGGGAAAATAAAATTACAGTGACACACACATTCACACATTCACATTTTTATATTTTACATTCAATTCAGGGATCTTCAGGGTGCCCCCCCGGCACCCAGCTAAACTCCCCCCGCCCCCGCCACCACCTAAAAGGAGTAGAGATCAATGAAAGATTTTAGGTTGAGCAGGGATGTGTTCATCAAATGACTGGCCGTATAACCACTGGAAAGGGAGCACAAAGAATGGATGGAAGAAATACAGAGAGCACAGAGAATAAAGAAAACAGGAGCACAGTGAGGAGCCTATTGTAGAAATTCACACACAATAGTTTCATTCAGTCTCATCCATCTCTAAAACTTTTGTTAAGTGATGGGCAAGATACAGAATCTTCTCGTTGGACTCAGCATTTTCTGCCCCACCCCATCCTTTCTGAGGAGGGTATCAATAGGCTTAAACTCAGCTGTAAGGGAAGGCAAGAGAAGGGTAAGAAGCAAACCTGTAGCATACAGATGGTGTCACCAGCCCCTAGGCTGCAGTCACAGAGGGTCTCACCCCAGAAGTTCATTTCTGGGCATGTGTTCCTGGAGGAAATCATCTACACAATTGTGGTTGTGTTGGGAAGACGCTCTGGAGAAGGGATAGGCTACCCACTCCATTGTTCTTGGGCTACCCCTGTGGCTCAGCTGGTTAAGAATCTGCCTGCAATGCAGGAGAACTGGGTTCAATCCCTGGGTTGGGAAGGTTCCCTGGAGAAGGGAATGGCTACCTACTCCAGTATTTTAGCCTGGAGAATTCCATGGACTTTATAGTCCAAGGGGTCACAAAGAGTCAGACACAACTGAGTGACTTTCACTTTCACTAACAACCACAGTGGTACGTCGCTGGAAGAGGAGGTCTCTGTGTAGCAGGACCCTCCTGGTTCTTCTGTGTTTTGGGAGGGAGGCAGGGACATGGAGAGGAAAGAGTGCATTTGGTTTAGAGGTGGAAGAGGGATTTAGGGATCTGAACTTAATCCTGACTCTTCCTGTGAGAGCCTGGGGAAGTGTCTCTGTACCTTTTTCCTTCATCTATTAAATGGGAATAACAGTAAAAATGCTAACATGCTTTGGGAGGAGTACAGAGGAGGAGGTTAGACAGCTAAGTCGCTTCAGTCGTGTCCGACTCTGTGTGACCCCATAGATGGAAGCCCACCAGGCTCCCCCGTCCCTGGGATTCTCCAGGCAAGAACACTGGAGTGGGTTGCCATTTCCTTCTCCAACGCAGGAAAGTGAAAAAGTGAAAGTGAAGTCGCTCAGTCGTGTCCGACTCTTCGCAACCCCATGGACTGCAGCCTACCAGGCTCCTCCATCCATGGGAGTTTCCAGGCAAGAGCACTGGAGTGGGGTGCCATTGCCTTCTCCTGAGGAGGTTAGAAGGCTTTTGTAAATACCAGAGGAAGGTGATGCAACAGTGATTGATAGCGGCATTCTCTGGAAGAAACAGCAGGATTATAGCCATCCTTGACTTTCTGGCAGACTTTTGATTTCTGCTCTCAGCAAATTCCCTCCTAGAAGCTCTGAGAAGGGATGAAGCTCTGTATCCCTTTCTTGTTCTGCAATGCTGTTGCCAAGTGACATTACTACTGTGGGAGTCAGAGAAGGGAGAGTGTGGCGAGAGTGTAGGAAGGTTCCACAATTGAGTCAGCCTGATCACCTCTCTGAAATAGCTGCCTGAGAAAGCCAGGGCTGGTCACATTGTGGGTGTTTGTAACAAGTTTAATTGAGTTTTATCAAAGCCAGAAGTGCTCTTATTGTGCCCCACAAAGTGGACAGGAACTGCTCAGAATGGCTTAGGTTTCCTAAAGTCACATCATTATCCATCCATTCAATTCCATGCTTGCTGAGTTTTCTTTTGGACCATCCTTACACCTGAAGAATGTGGGAATAACGAGCCCAGTCAGAAACTAACCAATCCGACCTTCCCTTCAGGCTCCCAAATGATTGTTCCACAGTGTAATGTCTTATTGGATTTAGGGTTTTTTTTTTTTCAACAGTCAGGTTTTGGCAACATCTCCATCGGTTGCATTGGAATATAAGAGGAGGGTAGCTACAGGTAACAGATTATTTTTAATTCTGCCTTGTTATTTGGAACTGATTTCCCATATGTTGTTGTTGTTAAATTCCTTGCATGAATTTTCTCAAATATTTGTAACATATGTCATATCTATATGCAGATTTTAAATTATGGATGCCTTCATCCAATCATTTTCAAAGCGGGGGAGGGGGGGATCCAAGTCTGATACTCTCGAGCAGGGCCACCATCTCCTGGGCATCACATATTGTTCAGGTAGACACATCTGGTGAAATGCATTGCATCAAATTAGTATCAAGGGTATTGAAACTCTGAGACTCCAGGCAGACAGCCCTCTTCTAATGTACTGCTTTTTAGATTGTTGGGGAAACTTGAATCCCAATTCTCTTGTGAAATGAGTGATACTAACATGCCTGTTCAAATGCTCAAAGTGAAGATCAAAGCAGCAGTGTCCAAATTGCCTTTGCAAACAAAGCAGCCCCTTGCATCCCCCCTGGGGATACCGTGCTAATTTTATCAACTCTCCCTGGCTCTTCTGCTATTAAATAGCAATAAATAAATGTGTTTTTTTTCTTCTGGGTTTGCCAGTGGCTTATTTGTCTGACAAACAAGCTCATTTCCTTTTAAGTGTGAGGTTTTAGTTGGACTAATAGAATTAATCTATTTTTAATGAAAATGCGAGTGGCTTTTACTTAGAAATCCACCTACCCGTCCCCCTCTCTCTGTACCGGCCCCTTCCCCCAGTGCCTCCTGTGAACACATACATCCAGCCATGAATATTTCAATACGTCTCAGGCTTTCAGATCAATATGGGCAACTCTCAAACCCTATTGATTTTCAGAGGTTTGACTCACAAGGGTGATAAAATATTTCTCGACTTATGAAACCTGAGTTAAAGAGCCTTTGCTGGCCCTTCAACTTCTACCGGACATCTTTGTCTTCTTTTCTTTCCTCCTCCCCTATTCCTTCAGCTGGTTGTCTCTCCCTGTCTCTCCCCAGCAACCCCCTCTCCGCCCCTCCCTGTTCAGTTTCCCCCTCCCACCCCCACACTTACAGCCCTGAGATGGAGATTTATGACTAAGCAATAAGTCCTGGAGTAGTAGGCACTATTTTCCCACTGGGTCCACTTCAGGTCAGAGGGAGAAGAGGCTGAGGGAACATGGGGAACGGTGAGCACGATTCGGCCCCCATCCATCTCGCCTGCAGGGACTCTGCCAGCTTTCCTCCTGTCTCTCTGATTCATTTATCAGCACAGCCGACTCCTCCTCCTGCGCGCCTCTGAAGATGTAATCCCAGAAGGCGACCCTAGCAACATACGAGGAATTCCCCACTGAGGCGCAGGAGCTGAGCTGCTCCATATGGGTAGGAAATAAGCTAATTATACAGTCAGCCATGTCCAATGCCAGGATGTATGTTATTATAAGTTTATCCAGCCTTGTTATGAAGCAGTGAGCCCAAGATTCTTGGACAGTTTTTACCAAACCTTTTGGTAGTTGATCGACTGTGATGTGCACTGAATTAGATATTTGGAGACCTGGATATGCATTTCTGCAACTAGCCCTGGGAAGCTGGTCAAATCAAATCACTTTCCTTCTTGGGCCTCTCTTTCCTCATTTGTAAAACATACTCGTTCATTCATTCATTCATTCATTTAAGAAATCTTTATTGAGTTTCTCCTATGTGCAATGGACAGGAAATAGAATGGCAAACAAGACAGATACAGGCTCCTGCTCTCTTAAAGCTTAATATCTAGCCACTAGCTAGGAACATATGAATGTTTTATCCTCCTCTGAACTCCCATACCACAAGCCTCTAGATTTCCCAGTGCACCTTGTATATAAATATATATTGATGTTATTAGCACGTTTATAACTGAATCCCTTGCTAAGGCATGTGCTGCTTGTTGGTGTCGATGGTGCCTAGAACTTGGAGATGTTTGTTCACTGGACATTGGTTGAATACATTGGTTCTTTATAGTCTGTGTCCTGCCCAACATCAAGTAGAGTTGAGATAGCAATCCTATGTGTGGAGTCTCAGGGGAAGCACCTCAGTAGTCATGGACCCTGCCCCAGTGGTTCTTCTTCCCAAATCTTTGGTAAGGAAAGGAAAAGCAGGTAAAAGGACTTACAGAAAGCAAGGTATAAAGTATCAATAGATTGTAGGTGCCCTTGTAATGGAAAGTTTATTCGTTCATTCAGTTGCTAACTTGTGTCTGACTCTTTGCAACCCCATGGACTGTAGCCTGCCAGGTTCCTCTGTACTTGGGATTTCCCAGGCAAGAATACTAGAGTGGGTTGTCATTTCCTTCTCCAGGGGATCTTCCTGACATTGGTATCGAACCCACATCTCCTGTATTGGCAGGCAGATTTTTTATCACTGAGCCACCTGGGAAGCCCAAGGACAAGTTAAAGATGATCAAAATGACCCCGTGACAGACAGACAGACAGACAGACAGACAGGCAAAATAATCTCTCTCTTGAAGCACAGTCACATCTTGAATAAAAGTATGGTAGGATATGTTGGTGAGGAGATAGTTCATTTCTCATGGCAGTGTGATGTATTTTTGCATTTGAACCTTTAACATTTTTTTAATTTATGTTTATTTTTAAATTAAAAAATTTTCAGCTTTATTGAGACATAATTAACATATAACAGTATGTAAATTGAAGGTGTACACTGTAATGATTTGATATACATGTATATTACAAAATGATTACAATAAGTACTTGTCAGTGGATAAATGGATAAAGAGTAGTGGTATACACACACACACATATATATAGTGGAATATTATTCAGTCACAAAAGAAGGAAATCTTGCCATTTGTGACAACATGGGTGAAACTTGAGGGCATTGTGCTAAGTAAAATAATTGAAGTAGACACAGAAAGATGAATATATTATGAGCTCACTTATATTGGAATCTAAAGAAGCAGAATTCATAGAAACAGTGAGTAAATTGGTGGTTACCAGGGGTCGGGGTGGATGGAAGATGGGGGGGTATAGAAATGGGTCAAATTGGTCAAAGGGTACAAACTTTGAATCTTTTAATTGAAATCAGGTTTGCTGCTATGTGACCTTGAGCAGCAAGCAGACTCAGTGGCTTGATTTAGAAAAGATGCAGAAAGCTCTTTTCAGCATTGACATTGCCTGACTCTACATGGCAATGTCTGTCATTTATGTTAGCTCAAAAGTTCCACCCCATCCCCCTTTTCTCTTCTATTTCCCCCGTAAGTCACACAGCACGATCATTCCTTTCTCCAGGAAGCCCTCCCTGGAAGTTTCCTTCACCCAAGGCCAAAGGAAGTGCTTCTCCTACACTTATCTCTTTTGCAATGATATGTTATCTTAATTGTCCAGCACTAAATTTATGATATGAAATTATGTTTCATTCTTTGTTACCCTCCAAACAACTTCCTAGCACATTGCTGACACAAAACGGACACCAATAAATGTTTACTTTGAATAAAATTGAGGCTCCTAGATTAAGTACTCTACTTAATGTGCTTCATAAATAAATATTGATCACAGATCTGGAAATGTACAGGGCAGGGGGAGGAGGCGCTGTCAGTGTTATTCCTCCTTGCTCCTGAGCCCTCAACAAGCCTGTAGGAAAGGAATTAGGAACCATTGCCTTCTGTTTCCATTTTACTGGAAGCAGATGATGACCACTGTGGTATCACAGGAGGGTATTTGGTGTTTGTCCTCAGTTCTGGCACTAACCCTCTAAAATCCTTGGGATTTCCTAAGTGATTGGGTTGAAAACAGTCTCCTTTCTTCTAATGAAGCAACTCTTTCAAGTCCCTACATAGCTTCAGGATGGGAGCTGGTCACCAGAAAGACCAAGCCTTGATTAGAAAATTGATGCTTTCAGCTCCACATCCAACCTCCAGGGAGAAGAGAGGGGCTGGAGATTGAGTAAATAGTCAATCGTCAATGATTTCATCAGTCATGCCTACATAATGAAACTTCCATTAAGTCTCTGTACTGTTGGGCTTAAGATCTACTGGGTTGGTGAATACATTGAGATGCTGGGAGAGTGGGGCACCTGGAGAGGCCATGGAACCTCCTCACATCCTGCTCTCAATACCTTTCCCTTTGCATTTCTCACATTTGTCTGTTTCTGAGTTGTGTCCGTTGTAATAAAATGGTAAGAGTAGGTGAAGTGCTTTTCTGTGAGTCATTCTATTATAGCAAATTATCCAACCTAATGGAGGATGATGATGAAACAGGAGGGAAGAGGGCAGCGCACAACATTTAAAAGAGTGACATAGCCCAAGGACACTACATAAACTGATTAAAACCATATAGATCCAAGATGGTGGAAGATGGTGGATGAGTCAACTTCCAGTAGACCTCGAGCCTCATTATCTGCCCACTGTAATACTGTGATACACGCACCAGTGAAGTTCTGAGGCTAACCATAAAGGGCCAGAAAGTGGGCGTAGGCCCAATTCCTGGAAATCCCCATCGCTTCTGTGAAATAATTGGAATAATCTTCCCAACTCATTAGCCTATGAAATTACCCAGCCCATAAAAGCTAACCACGCCATATTTCAGGGCTTTCTTATCTTCTGATGGCCCATAGTCTGTCTGTGGAGTGCATTTCTCTCTTCTTAATTATCACTTCATTTCTGAATTCCTTTGTGATGAGGCAAGAACCTCAGATTCACTGGGAACAACGGGGACCCCAAATTTGTTTCCAAGTCAGCCAGAAGTGTTTTTTAAATTAGTTAATTTTTGGCTGTTTTGGGTCCTCTTTGCTACATGGGCTTTCTCTAGCGGCGAGTGGGGGCTACTCTTCATTGCGGTGCATGGACTTCTCATTGTGGTGGCTTCTCTTGTTGTGAGCACAGACTCTACAGGGCACGCAGCTCCAGTCGTTGCAGCTCTGATGTGTGCATGGTGACAGGTGTTCAGATCATACTCTCAATGCCCTGTCATGTTGAAGATGTTGTTGTAGTTTTTCATCATACTTTGCAGCCTACAGGGTCTTAGCAGGGATGGAACTTGAGCCCTCTGCAGTGGAAGCCTGGAGTCTTAACCACTGGACCACCAGGGAAGTCCTACGTGTTTGAGTTCTTTGATAGAAAAATTTGAAACACAGGGTTACAAGAGTCCCAAGGTCTCACAGCTTACTGTAATGGAGCTACAACTTTCTAAAGAAACTGTGAAAATGTGAAAGTGTTTTAAGGCATTAACCGTGAACTTTAATTTCTTTCTCTATTTTTGAGAAGGAGAGAGGGGGCAGATCGCTTTATTAGTTCAGTTTGCAAGCATCATTTGTTCATCGGCTTCCCATGCAGTGGTATGCCCTCCATGGCCCTCCACCTGTCACAACATCGGTTGAGAGAATGAGAGAGACTATCATATGAATAAAGCCCAGACTTCACCAGGTAGAGTTGCCTGTGTCAGAAGTAGTTCCATGGCGTATCAACCCAGAGCATATGCCTTGGACATTTCTGACTTGGAACTCATTACTTAAAACTTCCTTTTCTCTTTCCATGGAATCACAACATGGAGATCAGAAGTTACAGAGACATCTCAAGTGAACTTAGTTTCAGATGCCCTGGAGGGGAGCTGTCCCTCCCTTTGAGGTGCCTCCAAAGACACCCAAGTAAGCATCACCAACTTTACATAGTTTAGATTTTAAACCAGACCATCCTATGCATGCTCTCAAAATTTAGCAAGAAAATTCATCCACATGTTACATGGGATGTAGTTAGACATGAACAGACAGCAACTTGATTTTTTTTATTTCAGATTGACTGTGCTCGCATACCATATCTTCTTTGGAAAATGTCCTCCAAGGTAATCCACCAGAGATTAGGATTTTAGGGCTCAAAGGCACTTTGAATATCACCTTGTCGAGATCTCTTACGTTAATAGTGTAAAAACTGAGGCCCAGGCTTCAGTGGTGGCTCAGTGGTAAAAGATCTGCCTGCCAATGTGGAAGACACAGATTCCATCCCTGATCTGGGAAGATCCCACATGCCTCAGGGCAGCTAAGCCTGTGTGCCACAACTACTGAGCCCGTGCTCTAGAGTCCGGGAGCTGCAGCTAGAAAGCCACTTGCCTCAAGACTGGTCCGCAACAAGAGAAGCCACTGCTATGAGAAGCCCACACACCTCAATGAAGAGCGGGCCCTGCTCACTGCAACTAGAGAAAGCCCAGGCAGCAACAAAGACCCAGCACAGCCAAAAATTAATTAATTAATTTTTTAAAAAATCTGAAGTCCAAAGTTGTCAAGTGATTTTCCAAAAGTCATGTGATTAGCTAACAGTAAAACTGAAACAGGACAGAGGTCCCCTGACTTCAATCTTTGTGCTCTCTCCTTTGTTCCAAATACCACACCATCTTGTCCATGTAGTCACGGTAGAATTTTTTTAACTATTATGTTTTAAATGAGTAGCACAGTAGCACTCTCTGCTCAGATAATGTCAGATGGTCACTTTTCCTTGAAAACAGGGAACACGTGACTTATGATTCAAACTGAGAAGTGGAAAATGATTTCTCATTGGATGTTATTGTTGAGCAAATATTCCCTCTTCTCTTCCATTTCCCATGAAAAAAGTACAAGTCCTCATGCCATTGATGGACTTAGCCATATGACTTGTGTGGCCAGAGAAATATGACCAGATATGAAAATTCCACATCTAAACCAGGGGTATGTTTTTGTGTTCTGGGTTCTCTGTACCTCCCTTTTGCCCTGAAAAGAATATGCTCCAACTGCCTATTGCCCCTTCATCCTGGGTCCTAAAATAGAAAGACATGAGGTAGCCCTGAACTCAGCCTGGAGCAGGGCTGCTGAAATGCTGACCCACCATCTCACAGGCAAGGACATAAATTTGCTTTTTGGAAACCATGGAGATTTGGGGAGCATTGTTTATCATTCAGCACAAGCTAATGCCCTCGAGAAGACCTTTCCTCGGGTATTCACATCTTGCACTCACGTTTCACATTGCAGTGTGTAAGTTCAGAGAGTTGTTCCATGTTTTAAGAAGAGAAAACCACATCCCAGTAGATTAAATGCTTTCTACTGGGAAAACAAAGAGGCATAGCCAGAGTTAAAATCTATATATCCTTTCTGACTCTCATAATTCTGTTTCCTGTGATATTTAAGCATGAATCTCTCACTACTTTTGAGGATGAAAAAAAATTGGCAAGTTGATTTTGCCAATTTATTATCTATTAATATCTAAGAATCGTTATTATCTATCTCTATCCATCCATTGATTCATCCAACTGTATATTTGTTTGAACTGCAGAAAGATAGTCTGAAAGTTCCATTGTGCTTACCCTGGTGGGGTTGACATTTTAGTGACTGAAAAATCAGCTGAGTTGATAATGTTTAGGTTGATCTGTCTGCATCTGATTATGTTTGCTTCCAGATCCAAGCAGTTGTTAATGAAACAGTTGCTGTTTTGTTGACAGAACATTAATTACTTGATCTTAGGACTCAGTAATTGCACCAGCCCCCTCTGTATACATTACTAATTACATTAGCAATTATATGGCATTTTAAAGACAAAGAAATGACTGAAGCAATTGCAGTGTCACAGGTAACCTGCTGTTAGATTTCAATCACATTCTTAATGTGTCCATGATGTTCTGAAACAAGTTCTAGGGCATTTTATGACACCAACTTGAAGAAATGACCCAAGAATTCTTACCCGTGAGCCCACTACCCAGTGGTTAGCCCATCATGTAGGCAGAGATAATGTGAGTCAAGTCTTTCTACCTCTCAAAGCCTCATTTTCTTCCTCCAAAATAATTGGAAAAAGGTTGGATTAAAAAAAAATCAGTTCACATATTTAACAAATATTTATTGAATATTACTATGATAAATGATAAGTTACAGACCTCATCCATGACTTGGTGAAGTTTATAATCTCATGGAGGAGACAGATGGTAAGCAATAAACACTAAAATAAATCTGTAATAGTCAGGGTAATGCTTGTTAGCTGCTGTAACAAACAGCCCCCCAAATTACCATAACCATCTATCCACATACCTAACCAGGTTTGGACTTATGGTGTCCCTCCAAGCCCTGTGCCTTTATTTTACTTACTTTTGGCTATACTGGGTCTTCATTGCTGCACATGGGCTTTCTCTAGTTGTGGTACGTGGGCTTCTCATTGCAATGACTTTTCTTGTTGCAGAGCACAGACTCTAGGCATGCATGGACTCCAGGAGCTGTGGCACATGGCCTCAGTACTTGTGGCTCTTGGGCTCTAGAGCATAGGCTCAGTAGTTGCGGTACATGGACTTAGTTGTTCCTAGGCATGTGGCATCTTCCTGGACCAGCAATCAAACCTGTGTCCCCTGCACTGGCAGGTGGATTCCTAGCCACTGTACCACCAGGGATGTTCAAGCCCTGTACTTTTAAACATACCAGCCTGTCCTGCGCTAATTAGCTAGGACACGTTAGAATGGCTCTCTCAGTTTCCTAAATTTGGTCCAAACTCACTCCCAAATTATTTTCCCTCACCCTTCACATCTCTGGCCTGTTTTCTGTATAAAGCAGCTCCTCACCCACCTCCCAAGCCTGAAGTCCATTGTGTTTCTCTGGGAGTTCCTCTGGTCCTCTCCCTCGATGGCTCCCACTGGTCCTGTTATTTATTTTCGTCCTTTATTTCTGCTTCCTTACCTGATCGAGGCTGACCCCTGAGATGCTCCCCTGGGTTAGTTCCAGCCTTCAAGGAATAACACCAGTGCCCTATCCAACTTCATGGTGTCCTGGCCATTGGCCTGACCACAGCTTTCTAGAGAGCTGAGGGAATGGATAAAATAAGGAGAGAGTAGCAGACGCTGGATCCTGGGAAACCAGCCTGGCAACTTGAAACTGGAGAAGCTCCCCAGACGGTGTGAGGGGGCTTGTTCCCCTGACCTTTCACCTCCCCGCAGCCCCAGGTCACCCTCCTCTGTTTACTGAGAACACGCACTGAGAGAAACAGGGCCTGCCTGGGCCAGCGAGTTGTGTAGGAGAGAATTTGAACTTTATCGGTCCTGACATTTCTGCCTTGGTATGTGCGACTGTTCTGACACATATGGATTGGATCAAATGAGATAATTTATGCGAAGGCGCTTTGAAATTTTCAGAGGGCTACCCAAGGTATTGCTTGTTGTTATTATTACCATTACACAGGAAAGGCTTGCCTCTTCAACAGCACCCCAGGATTTGATTAAAATTAGGTGGCAAATTGGCAGGCCTATTACGTGCCTTCTTGTATAGCCTGTCACCTATAGCCGTGGTGACCATATGGTCTAAGTTTTCCAAGATGGCCCAGATTTCACGTGATTTTATTCTTTACAGCAGAAGTGATTTGTTACATTCTTTTTAAAATTTATTTATTTTTAATTGAAGGATAATTGCTTTACAATGTTGTGTTGGTTTCTGCCATACGTCTAAATGAATCAGCCATAAGTATACATATGTTCTCTCCTTCTTTAACCTACCTCCCACTCCATCCCACCTCACTAGGTTGTCAAAGAGCACCGGATTTGAGCTCCCTGAGTCATACAGCAAATTCCCACGATCTATTTTACATATGGTAATGTATGTTTCAGTGCTACTCTCTCAATTTATACCACCCTTTCCTTCCCCCTCTGTGTTCAAAAGTCTATTCTCTATGTCTGCATCTTCTTTGCTGTCCTGCAAATAGGTTCCTCAGTACCATCTTTCTAGATTCCATATGTATGTGTTAATATATGATATTTGTTTTTCTCTTTCTGACTTACTTCACTCTGTATAATAGGCTGTAGGTTCATCCATGTCATTAGAACTGATTCACATATGTCCCTTTTTATAGCTGAGTAATATTCCACTGTATGTATGCATTACATCCTCTTTATCCATTCATCTACTGATGGACATGTAGGTTGCTTCCATGTCCTAGCTATTGTATTAATAAACAGTGCTGTGACAAACATTGAGGTACATATGTCTTTTTCAATTATGGTTTTCACATTCACTTTCAGGCTATATGCCCAGTAGAGGGATTATTGATTTGTTACATTCTTAACTGTCAGTTGATTATTAAGCCTCTGTCATAGTTTTCTCAAAAACAAATTCCATAGAATAAAAAACTTTGGTCAGAACCAAAGGTTAACATCTGGAGAGGTACATACCTCCATATTTATTAGTGTCATCTGTGTAGAATGGGGGTAAGAACTCAGGGCACCCCTTTTCTCTTGGGTGTCCACCTGGCAGGAGAGGGAAATGAGAGGACAATCAGTTCTCCCCCTTTTTTAAGTGTGTCCACTCAAGCCAGAGTGGTCATGAAGACAGTGCCCTGGAATTTCGCTGAATCTCAGTGGAAGGTGAAGAGAATGGCAGGAAGAGCTGGCAGGACCTTAGTCCCTTATTAGTTCTTTGGTCCCTCTTTGGTCATTCTCTGCTGCCCATCCTGAAGGGCTGGCTGTATCCTGAAGGGCTGGCTGTATCCCGAAGGGCTGGCAGGCTGAAGATGTCTGTTCTCTGTCACGTCAAGCTGCCAGCTTAGGGCTCCCTCTTACCTAGGGGAGGGAGTGGCTTGTTGCCATGGTTGGGGGGCGGGGCAGAGGCTGGGCGGGGCTTTTGCCCCACCTATGGCAGCCCTTCCCGTTCTCATTATCTGCCCATTTTCCACTCCCATGGTTTGGGGAGTTAGTCCCATGATTTGGGGAATAAGTTGTGAACAGAAACTAAGGGAGTACAGTGGAGCTTGTATTGTCTACAGGTAGAGTTCTTAGTGACGAGAAAGGAGGTTTGTGGGTTCCTTCCCTGAAGACATCACTTCTTGACCTGTTCTGAAGTAGCTGCCATCCCAGGCACCCGAGAGATATTTCACAAACTGCAGCCCCCTCCTCGCTACTCCCCCCTCTGCTATCCAGAACACACTCTCTTCTGAACAACCTTCTCTTAAAACCTTACCACGGGGTCTTGGTTGGTTTTGCCCCACAAGAGAGTCAATGGAAAGGGCACACTTTTCATCTTCAAGTCAAGAGAATTTCCATGAGTAAGAGGCCTATTTCTAGAGGACTGTATGACAGGATTTTTATTTGAGCCTCAGTTAAATCCTGTCCTGACTCCACCACCCACAGGCACTCTAAGCCAGGGCCGGCCAGTGATCTCATCAGGCTTTACTTTCCTGAATTGTGGTAGGAAGGAATGGGCCTCTCAGTTCCATGGAACTGTTCATGAACAGATCCCCTTCTGTCCAGACAGCCTTCACAGAAACTCACAATATAAGCTTCTGTACTCAGTTCTTCCACCAGGTCCTATGGCAACCATTCTCCTGCTTGCATGAGTCAAGTCTGAAGAATGTTGAAACAAACACCTGCTGGGTCCATGGCACTTGGGCTCACCGTTTTCCTCCCTGAAGCTCCTCTTCCAAACAACAGGATGGGGATGAGATGACATGGACAAAAGCCCAAGAGAGAAAGAGGACTCTGCATCTCCCAGAGCTCATGCTCCTTGCTGGAGGTCACCCAGATGGGAAGCAGCCAAACCAGAATTTTAGTCCTGGTGTCATGGTTCCAAGACCAGGAGTCTTCCCAACATGTCACAACAATTGCTTCAAAAATTGATGTTCTTTAAAAGAACCCCGAAATTAAAATTCTATAGCCTAATAAACACCAAGTCTCCTAAAATTAAAGGACAGAGGAAAGTATAAGTCCTTTTCAAAAGAAATTCAACACAGTATTGCCTGGCCAGGAAAACATTTGAAAGGAAACCAATAACCAAGATATAACTGTGACCATTCTGACCTTTGATAGTACTATAGACTATTTTGCTTCAAACAAGTGAGCAGTTTATTCTTCAACAGTCAGGCTGGCTTTGGGGACTCTGCTAGTATAAACTTACAGAAAATAACCCTGGTTTCTACAAAGGGCCTTAGGTAGGACATTTGGAACAACTCATTCTGGGCCAAAAGTCACATTTCTGCTACATGGATCAAAATACAGGAAGGGTCATGGGGATACACAGGGCAATATTTTGAAGGGTAGAAAGGGAAAGAACTACTATTTTTAATCCTCTAATATATGCCAGAAAGAGGTGTGCTTTCACCTGCCATACCTCATTTAATGACCACAGCGCCACCATGAGGCAGGTAGTGGGATCCTAGTTTTACTAGGGAGAAAATTGAAGCTAGTGCTAGGGTGCTGTTGTTTAATTGCTGAGTCACGTCCAGCTCTTCTGGGATGCCATGGACTGTAGCCCACCAAGCTCCTCTGTCCATGGGATTTCCCAGGCAAGAATACTGGAGTGGGTTGTCATTTACTTCTCCAGGGGATCTTCGAGACTCGGGGATTGAACCCTCATCTCCTGCATTGCAGGCAAATTCTTTACTGCTAAGCCACTTGGGAAGACTTAGTTGTAGGATAGTGACTTGCTTACGGTTATTAAGCTAATGAAGAAAATGGAAAAATCCATAGGGAGCCCAGCTTTCTGGCTTGAACAAGTGGGTGCATGATCTTACCATTTTGCTGATGTGAAAAACTTGGATTGGAGGATCTTTTTTGAGGGGGGAGAGATTCAAAAGTTAATTTTAGGTATGTTGAATTCAGCTTTCTGTGAAATATCCAAGTAGGCATCTGTCTGAACTTCAAAAGAAAAAGTACAAATGAGAGCGACGTTAGCATAGAAGCAGGGTTGTCGCTTATCCTCCAAACCAGACATTTGAGAGCAAGCGGTATTATTACTAATAATTACACTTAGGCAGTGCCCTTGGTGAACTAGAGCAATTAGGCCTTCTCTCTGTAGGAGGTAACCTGGCAATATCTGAAAATGACAAAAGCACATATTCACTCACCCACTTCTGGGACTGTATCCTTCACACATACTACAAATATTCTCACAAATGTGCAAAAGAACAAATTTATTAAACATTGATTATATCATTAGTAATAGCAAAAACATTAAAATGTCAATAAATAGGGAAATGATCAAATAAAATGTTTACATTTAAAAAATGAAATATGATGCAGTGATTAAAAACAGGTTCCTCATTATGAATTATGGAAATCTTGAAACTGTATAACTGTATATTTTTTAAAAACCCACGAGATCCAAAACAGTGTTATTGTTTGTGGAAAATTTTAGCAAGGGATTATAGTTATATTATGTATATATTAGAGAGAGAGAGTGAGAAAAAGACAGATAAACAGATGACCTCCGGAAAAATGCACAAGGAATTGGTAATTTTGGTTTCTTCCAGAGAAGGAAATTGGCTGGCTATGAGACAGTTGTATGAGGGAAATTTTTCATTGAATCTTTTGTCTATCTTAAAATTTAAAATGTTTTCTCTTCAAGGGGGAGAAAAAAAAAACCACACATTAACTTAAAAATAATTCAATAAGATAAAGTCAGACTGAACTTTAACCCATAGAAGAAATGTATTTATTGTGAGGCTTTCTGTGTTTTGTGCATTGTTTCATACAAGGTAAAGGCTACAAATACATTAGATTATGCAGGAAGAACTCTACTTCTCATGTATGATAACCAAGATACCTGGCTCTCAGACCAATAGACTGACACTAAACAAAAGATGACAAAAGACCATAAACTGGCATTCCTGATGACTACCTGGAAAGGAACAACAATAGCATCTAGATGGATACTAAAGATTAGCGTAAAGATGCTTGGGCTTCCCTGGTGGCTCAGTGGTGAAGATTCCACCTGCCAATGCAGAAGACACGGGTTAGATCCCTGATCTGGGAAGATCCCACATACCTTGGAGCAACTAAGCCTGTGGGCCACAAGTGTTGAACCTGTGCTCTAAAGCCTGGGAGCCACACTACTGAGTCTGTAAGCTGCGACTACTGAAGCCCACACACTAGAGCCCATGCTCTGCAAGAAGAAGGCACCACAATGAGAAACCCATACACCACAATTAGAGAGTAGCTGCTGCTGTCCACAACTGGAGAAAAGCCTGCAAAGACCCAGCAGAAAGCAATCAATCAATAAAATTATATCTAAAAGATGCTCTATGCACACTTTTACCTAGCAGACACAAGACCGGGAGGATCCCTTCCTGCTAATGAATGAGTGAATAGCAAATGACCACCTGGATCTGTACAAATATTCTGGATATTAAAACATAAAGAATGGAGAGCCCACTGAGTCAGAGAAACAGCATATAGTTTTGAAAAAAGGGTTTTTTTAATTTTATATATGTTCATTATAATCCTTAAACTTCCTTAAAACTTGGAGTCAATGAAGCAATACATAAATTATTTAGAGAAAAAAAGAAACAGACTAAAATGTTAGACCAAAAGTTTTTAAGAAGTGATGTGAAATAACAAGAAAAAGTGTATATGTGTATGATTGTAGATCAATCAAAATTAAAAGTTGTAAAACATTTCAGCCCCAATGGTATAGGCTAACCCTTCCTCCTTAAACAGCAAGAAACCTGGACACAATATTTGCAATAACTCTTTGCAGACATTAGAAGAAAGCAGAGCAGGACTGTGACAGCGAGAGAAAGAAAACAAAAATAGTGAACCCTACAATTGCTGTGGCTTTCTGCCTGGAGGCGCTTTCTGGACCTCAGCACGAGGAGGAGGAACTCAAGCAGAACCAGGCAATCTTGCTAAGGTGGGGATGAGTTGAGGAAACAGATTGACGTTTGTGAAATGAACTACTGGAGACAAAGAAGCAATGGGAAGAGGGAGGGGAGGGGAGAGAGAGATGTCCAGAAGTCTGCATAAGGGCCTCCTAGAGACTGATGTTGAGATTAAGCCATATATATTTGGATGCAATTCCATGAGGCTGTACAAAATCTACTGATGGGGATTGTAAAGCTGAACAATTGGCAGAGCTCCTCAAAACTTGAGAAATGTCCAAGTTCCAGTCAGCCAAAGTGGAGAGACATTGTTGAGCACTTAGGTACTCAGGAGACCCCATAGAGGTCATATCTTAATGGGAGAACTGTATTAACCCTAGAGTAAAGGCTACATTCAGGCTTCCCTGGTGGCTCAGACCGTAAAGTATCTGTCTGCAGTGTGGGAGACCAGGGTTTAATCCCTGGGTAGGGAAGATCCCCTGGAGAAGGGGATGGCAACCCACTCCAGTATTCTTGCCTGGAGAATTCCATGGACAGAGGAGCCTTGCAAGCTACAGTTCATGGGTTTGCAAAGAGTCGGACACGACTGAGCAACTAATGCTTTCTAAAGACTACTTTAGATTTTCTCTTAATATTTTTTTGGATCTGTCTCCTAAAGTAAAGGTCATAAAAGCAAAAAAGGAACAAATTGGACTTAATTAAATTTAAAAGCTTTTGCACATTAAAGGAAACCATAGACAAAATGAAAAGATAGTCTACTGAATGGGAGAAAATATTTCTAAGTGTTATGACCATTAAAGGATTAATATCCAACAGATACAAACAGCTCATACAACTTAATATTAAAAAAACATACAAATCAATTTAAAAATGGACAGAAGTACTGAATAGACATTTTTCCAAAGAGGACATGCAGATGGCCAACAAGCACATGAAAAGATGCTTAACATTGCTAATAGTCAGTGAAATGCATATAAAAGCACAATGAGCTATCACCTTGTGCTGGTCAGAATGGCTGTTGTTAAAAAAAACACAGATAACAAATGTCGGTGAGGATGTAGAGTAAAGGGAACCATCATACACTGTTGGTGGGAGTGTAAATTGGTGCAGTCAGTCACTGTGGAAAGCAGTATGGAGGTTTCTTAAAAAACTAAAAATGGAGTATGCTCCAGCAATATGGAGTGGATGGGTGGATCTAGAGGGTATTATGCTAAGTGAAATAAATCAGACAGAGGGAGACATATACCATATGATCTCACTTACATGTGAAATCTAAAAAAAAAAAAAAAAAAACAAAAAACAAATGAACAAACAAACAGATACAGACTCATAGATACAGAGAACAAATGGATGGTTGCCAGAGGGAAGGGGAACAAAATAAGTGAAGGGGATTAAGAGGTACAGGCCTCTGGTTATAATGTAAATAAACCACAGTGATGTAATGTAGAGCATATGAAATATGGCCAGTCATATTTTAATAGCTTTGTATGGAGACAGACGATTACTGGATTTATTGTGGTGATCCTTTCACAGTGTATACAAACTTCAAATCACTGTGTAGTATACCTGAAACTAGCATAATATTGTACGTCAACTATGTTTCAATTTAAAATAATAAATAATAAAAATAATATAATAAAAATAGAGGGGGCCTTTCCTGGCGGTCCAGTGGTTGAGACTTTGCCTTCCAACGAGGGGGGCTGGTTCAATCCCTGTTTGGGGAGCTAAGATCCCATATGCCTTGGGCTGAAAAACCAAAACATAAAATAGAAACAAGATTGTAACAAATTCAATGAAGACTTTAAAAAATGGTCCACATCAAAAAAAATCTTTAAAAAAAGAAAAGGAAAGAAAAATAGAGATTAAAAATTCCCATTGCTTAGAAATTAGAATAGAACTAGTAAGCACACTAAATAATCCTTTGGTCAAAAATGCAAAACCAAGATTAAGAATACTGTCAGCTCCATGGTTGGTTAAGTAAAACAAAAAACAAAACAGACAAACAAGACTGACCCCATTAAGCACAATAGAAAGGTGTACTGAAAGGATCCTGTTGTAATTGAACAGTGGTGTGAACAAAGAAATCCCAGGAAAGCCCAAGCACCATTGTCCAGGACCTCACAGTGGGGCATAATGGTTAGCCACTCAGTTGTGTCCACCTGTTTGTGACCCTATGCACTGTAGCCCATCAGGCTCCTCTGTCCATGGAATTCTCCAAGCAAGAATACTGGAATGGGTTGCCATTCCCTTCTCCAGGGGATCTTCCTGACCCAGGGATCGAACCCAGGTCTCCTGCATTGCAGGCAGATTCTTCCATATGAGCCACCAGAGAAGATAAAAAGGTTAGTTAACTTTACGTAAGTTAAAAAAGAAAACATATCACCACACTATTACCCCAAAGGAAAGAAATAAGGAGAAAATGATAAAAGTAAACTTTGACATTTTAATGGAGAATTAGTGATAAATGCATGGAGAAGTCAATGGCAGCCCATTCCAGAACTCTTGCCTAGAAAATCCCATGGACGGAGGAGCCTGGTAGGCTGCAGTCCATGGGGTCACAAAGAGTCGGACACGACTGAGCGACTTCACTTTCATGTTTCACTTTCATGCATTGGAGAAGGAAATGGCAACCCACTCCAATGTTCTTGACTGGAGAATCCCAGGGACGGAGGAGCCTGGCGGGCTGCTGTCTATGGGGTTGCACAGAGTCGGACACGACTAAGCAACTTAGCAGCAGCAGAAGTAATAAATGCAAGAATTGGATCTTTGAAAGAAATAATAAAGTACCAAATTGCTAAAAGTTTAACCCTCCTCAAAAAATAGTAAATTAGACCACAAAAAATAGGAATTATGCATAATTCTGTGCTAATCAGTTTGAAATTCTCAATGTAATGGTCATTCCTATAGAAAAATTTTAAATAAGAAAAGTGACATAGGATGAAATAAAAATCCTAAATTAATCAGTAATCATGGGTAAAACAGAAAAAACTGTCAGAGAATTATCTCCAATAAAAGCTCCAAGTCCAAAAGTTTTTATGAGCAAGTTTTAAATTTTTTTCAAGAAAAATAATTCTCTCCTATTATGTAAGCTAGAAAAAATAATGAAAGTATTCCAGTTTATTTTATGATTCTGCATTTCCCCCAAGAACGCAAGCATGGTACTTCTAAAGATGACAAATATAAACCAATCTTACTTTTGACTCTACTACAAATCAAATCCAGCCACTTATTTAAATGAAGAACACAGCAGAATCTGGAATGCAAAATGGTCTAATGATAGAAGATCTATTGATATAATTCATCATCCTTATAAATCAAACGAGGAGTCACATGATTATCTTACTGGATGCCAAAATATGTTTGATAAATTTCAATACCATTCTTGATTTTTAATAAAAAAAAATAAAGAAAAAAACTTCTTAGTAATATAGAAAACTTCCTTAACTAGATAAAGAATATTGATGTCAAATTGGGCGATATCATATTTAATGGGGAAACCTGGATATCAAAGTCAGACATGTGAGCTTGCTATCATCATGACTTTTTAATATTTTCCTGGAACTCTTGGTCAACAGTACATCAACAAAAAGAAATATGAGGTATAAATATTGGATAGGAGAGAAAAATAGTTATTTGCCTCAGAGTTGACTTGAATAATATCCTTGATGGGTTTGGGCTTTTGGAAACCAAATTCTCCTTATTTTCTGCTTTTTGCCCTGTCTCATTTCTCCCCTGAGGCAATGAGCATACTGCTTTCTATCTGCCTAAAGTAGGGAGAGGAAAAAAAGGGTAATATAGAGGGAAGAAAGAACAGAAAAACTGGACTATCTCAAAAATATTACACAGACACACATCCACAAAGACAGAAAACAAATTTGGAGAAAATTATAACAGGGCTTATTTCTCTATGACAAAGTAACAATTGTCTTTTTTCCCTTGTGCTTTTCACCTATTTCCAGACTTTCTACAGTCAACATTATTATCCAGGTGCTAGAGAGGGAAAGCATTATTTTTTCAAAGTAAAAGGCAAATAGGGAGGAAAAGTTTCCAAATTGCAATAGAGAGGTGACTGTTTGGGAGCTGGCAGAACCAGAGGGGAGTGGGCATTGGGATGTACTGGAAGAACCATGGCTTTGCCACCAGAAGACCTGGATGCATGCGTCACTTCTAAGCATGTTAGCTGTTGTTTAGTTGCTTAGTTGTGTCCAACTGTCTTGTGACCCATGGACTGTAGCCTGCCAGGGCCCTCTGTCCATGGGATTTCCCAGGCAATAATACTGGATGGGTTGTCATCTCCTCCTCCAGGGGGTCTTACTGACCCAGGGAGGGAACCTGAGTCTTTTGCATTGGCAGGCGGGTTCTTTACCACTGCACCACCAGGGAAGTCCCAAGCATGTTAGTTAATTCCCGGCAAATCCCTTCACTCTCTGAGCCTGACTTTCCTTTGGGGGAGACTTCTATTCCCCGCTGAGAAGAAGTTCCCACTTGGAGGGGCTTCCCTGGAGCAATAAGGTTTTCACTTTGTGTGAATTTGGAGTTTATGGCTCAAGTAAACCATGCATCACAGTTTGCCCGGGATGGTTGATGCTTTTTGTCTCAGTATTTATTCATCTCTTGCTTTTCACTCTTAGAAGTGTTCTCTTTTAAACAAGAAGTTGATGTGGTCAGCTCACTCCTGGTGGCTTTGTCCATGGGAAAATGGCTATTTTTAGACCGTTTTAATTACAAGTGGACTTCAGCAGACTTTGGCTGCCAGACTTGAATGAGTAGGCTGCCGGGTCTCAGTGAAGCCCAGTTTCCCATGTGGCGACTAAAGCTTCCCGTGGACCCACCCTGCACCACAGGGCATTGGCAAGTATTAGGCATTGGCAGGCAGCACTGTGCTTACAGCTTTTGACTGTGGATCGGAGTCAAGCCCGCAGGCCAAAAGTTTAAATCATGTGGACAGCACATGATCTGCAGAGCATGAAGGGGTCTTATGCCAGGGATAGGTAAAAGCAGGATTAGATCAGAGGTCCCAGAGCCTTTGGGTTGCTTTGATCTCATTTGGCATGAGGGAGGAAATAAAAATCTAGTTGGATTCACATGGCTTGTTCACACATTCCAGAATTCACCCCCAAGTGACTCTGAATTTTTTAGAACACATAAGCGCTGACCGTGACTTTGAATTTCAGAACCCAGTTTGTGGCTTCACACACAGATTTTTCTCCTTTCACCTAATATTCCTGGGCCACTGGCAGTACTCAGTACTAAAGACTTGTGCTCAGATAAACGTCTCTGGTGACTGGAGATTTCCCGTGGCTCCAAATTTTGTGCAGTAGGGGGCTGATATGACCCTCATCTTATGTGTTCCGTTAACTCCTTGAACTCTTAAACAAGGGGCTCCTGAGACGCCAGAAGGGAACCACACCCATTCCCATGGCTGGAAGCCTGCTCTGCAGCTGCTAAAGGTGGAGACCCTCTGGGTGAGACTGAGCAGAATTGGAAACTGGAACATGAAATCTGGACCTGAATTTCTTTGCGTTTCAAATCACAGGAAAAATGAAAAAAATTTTTTTCATTTTAATTTCTTGGACTTTTAGCTCCACAAGTTGAAGAAATTTAATTTTGTACTTTCAGTGCTTTTGGACTGAAACTTCCTTGGACTCTTCTTGGATGAGGATTATTTAATTTTTGGAGCCCGGTATCTGCCTTGGAATTTCCTAATGGGAGAGAGTTTATATTCAGACTTGGTTCCCTTTATGCTGCTGGTTTATATAATTGAGTATCTTTATTTATTTATTTTATTTGGCTATGCTGAGTCTTAGTTGAGTCATGTGGGGTCTAGTTTCCTGACCAAGGATCGAACCTGCATGTCCTGCATTGGGAGCTCAGAGTTTTAGCTACTGTACCACCAGGGAAGTCCCTAATTGAGTATCTTTATATTGTTATTTCAGAGAAGGCGATGGCACCCCACTCCAGTACTCTTGCCTGGAAAATCCCATGGACTGAGGAGCCTGGTAGGCTGCAGTCCATGGGGTCGCTGAGAGTCGGACATGACTGAGTGACTTACCTTTCACTTTTCACTTTCATCCATTGGAGAAGGAAATGGCAACCCACTCCAGTTTTCTTGCCTGGAGAATCCCAGGGACGGGGGAGCCTGGTGGGCTGCCGTCTATGGGGTCACACAGAGTCGGACATGACTGAAGTGACTTAGCAGCAGCAGCATATTGTTGTTTAACCATAATGTCAAACCTGTGAAAAGCATTGTATTAGAGAACATGGCTGAATAGTTTTTAAGGTAGGGGGAGCAGAGTGAATTTGCAACTTAGTTAAATTAGTGTACTCATTGGACACTAATTCCATTTGGGCTTCCCTGGTGGCTCAGATGGTAAAGAATTTGCCTGCAATGCAGGAGTCCCGGGTTTGATCCCTGCATTGGGAAGATCCCCTGGAGAATGGAATGACAACCCATTCCAGTGTTTTTGCCTGGAGAATTCCATAGACAGATGAGCCTGGAGGGCTACAGTTCATGGGGTCACAAAGAGTCGGACACAACTGAAGCAAGTTAGCACGCATGCAACCGTCGTCTAGGTTCTGCAACTCAGTTGTGGCACATGGGATCTAGTTCCCTAACCAGGGATGGAACCCAGGCTTCCCTGGTAGTCCAGTGGCTGAGATTCCGAGCTCCCAATGCAGGGGGCCCAGGTTCCATCCTTGCTTAGGGAACTAGATCCCATGTGCCACAACTGAGAGTTTTCATGCCACAACTAAAGATCCTGCATGCCACAACGAAGATCAGAGATCCCACGTGCCGCAACTAAGACCCGGCACAGACAAATAGATAGATACAAATACATAAGCATTTTTTAAAAATAAAAGGGCACTGCCCACTGCGGCGTATTAAAAGTGAACAGTCACCAATTACTGACTGTGCTGGGTGCTCAAGATAGCTGCCCACGGTGAGTGGTTCTTGCTTAATTGACATCGTGACTTTCCTAAGTGTTGAAAAAAAATAAGTGCCTGCAATGGTGGTGGGGATGGCTGCAATGTAGAGAAGACACAAAGAGGTGCTGGGTGTCATTTCTCATAAATACAGAAAAGAGGTGATATTGGATATGGAGACCACCTTATGCAGGGAGAGTTGTGAACACTCTTTTCTTCCTCAAGGTTGGAGAGGGGCATAGGTTACCCTCTTCCTCTCATTTAAGTTGATATCTCTGTATGGCAACTTCCCATTAGCTATTCTGTCGGCACCCCGTACAGCCCCAGCTGTCCAGGGAAACCTTGGCCCCCAAGCAGAGATAATGAGACAGTGCTACTTATATAACCTGGTCTGATTAGAGTCTCAGATCTTTGCACCTCAACAGCTGTGTGTTGTCACCAGTGGAAATTTTTAACTCGTCTGCCAATTCCCTGGTTGCCCAAATAAGTGGCTGAAAGAGTGGCTGCTGTTTCATCGTTTATTAGACCGGAATTTAGGTTCTGATAAACCCTAATGCTGAAAATTAGCTCCGAGGAAACTGCCGAGGCAGTTCTTGGTCTCTGGCTGATAGGAACGGGTAGAATTTATTCAGGCGGGGTTTATATATATATATATATGTCCTAAAGACAGTTCAGCACACAAATTACTTCAGGGCTATTTTTGAAAACGTAATAGGACCAATACTTAGGAGAGTGAGATGCAGTGTGAGGAGGATCCAAAAACATCTATTATGGGCTTGACATTTGGCTCTTCTGCAAAGCCTCAAAAGATATTGAAAAATCTCTTCCCAAGCTTTCTGGTAGCTGAGCCAATATTGCTGGAAACCTCTGGGCACTGGCAGGACTTGTCATGGGTGGAGAAGCCATAGTAGCCTGCACAGTCATGCTGGAATTAGCCTTTTCTTATGGGCAAAGTTGGGGACATCCTTCTTGATTAAGACTGTGAGTCCCATAGAAAGGTCACCCCAGGACTACATTCATTCAAAACCTGGGTGATTGAACGTTTTTTTTTGTTTGTTTTGTTTTTTTTGAGGTCTGCAGAAAAAGACATTTTGCATCCTTGGGTGATGTGTTCAAGTGTCTCACATTTATTTAAGATGGAAAAAGACAGTTATTTATTTTTAAAGAGGGTATTTTTAACCTTATAGTACACTATCTTGAAAAGTACAGTAGCATAGTACAGCAGATGGCATACGGGGGCATGTTTGCATCTTTGAAAGTTCAAATCTTGAAGGTTCATGGGTAGGGGACTTACTATAGTTGATCGAGGGATGCTTAAGATGTAGGCCTAACTTCACTCTCTTGCTACAGGAATTTATGGACAGGAATTTATCTAATTTAGTCTAATCAAAGTGAAGTTTAGAACCTTTAGTTGGTAGAACGAGGTCATCCTTCTTTTACTGAATTTGAATAAAAACTGAATATCATCTTATTGCTGCCGTCAATGCCACTTCCTTTGGCAGCAAAGGAAAATAGTAGTTCTAGGAGGATGTCAATGGGATGGAAAATGGAGTCAATATATGGAAAGAGATTTAATCCTTGGTAATAGCCGTAAGCTGCCCCATCAAGCCTGGCCTGGAGCACTTGGTATCATAAACCTTTGAGTTATATGAGTCAATGTTGTTCATCTAGTTGCTAAGTTGTGTCCAACTCTTTGTGACCTCAAGGACTGTAGCCCACCAGGATCCTCTGTCCGTGGGATTCTCCAGTCAAGAATACCAGAGTGGGTTGCCATTTCCTCCTCCACGGGATCTTCCCAATCCAGGGACCAGACCCAAGTCTCGTGCATTGGCAGGTGGATTCTTTACCACTGAGCCACCAAGGAAGCCCATGTATGAGACAGTATCTTCTCTTTATTGTTTAATCAAATTTGAGCTGGTATTCTGTTATTTGTTTTTAAGTACATTGAATGGGCAAGACAGTTATTGGGTAGACTTTTCCTTCTTGTTCTGCTGTCATTGAGCATAAACCTTCTTTACATTACCACTCTCCTCTGATTCTTTTACACATGGTCCTTGGTGGTTTTAATGTACTTCCCACCCCTCCCCTGACCTTTCCTGTTTCAAACTGAAATGATCACTAGATCAACTAGAAAATGCAACATTCCCAGCTGGAAACCTCAACAGGACAGGAGGAGGCCACTGAGCAGAGTTATAAAATAGAGTCGCTGGTCTCACTGGAACTTACCATCTTGTGAACAAATTCTCTAATTTTTTTATTTCAAGAAAAGTTTTCTTGTTTCTTTCCCAAGCTTTTGTCCATCTTGGCCATGTCCTTCCCAAACATTTCCAAGTTCTCCCAATTCTTTCTCTGTTTCCAAGGCCCAGCTTGAATCTTGTACGGGAAAACAATAATCTTATTTTAAAAGAGTTTTAAATTAAAAAAAAAGTATGACATCTTGCTTATATTATCTAAAAATTCAAATGGGAAATCAGGAGAATTAGAGGCAGAACTGGAGTCTGGCTCTGCCTGGCTGTCAGACTTCTGGCAAGGTCCTTAACATTTCTCAGCCTCAGTTGAGTCACTTCTAAAATGTGGGATTCAACAGTCATTTCAGGCTTGGAGCAGACACTAGATGTAGAACCTCATGGGTTTCCCAGGTGGCGCTAATGGTACAGAACCCACTTATCAGTGCAGGAGACTATGAGACACAGGTTCAATCCCTGGGTCAGGGAGATCCCCTGGAGGAGGGCATGGCAACCCACTCCAGTACTCTTGCCTTGAGAATTCCATGGACAGTGGACCCTGGAGAGTTGCAGTCCACGGGGGTCACAAAAAGACACACCTGAAGTGACTTAGCATGAAAGCATGGAACATTGTGCTGATTTCTTAAAGTGAAAAATTTTAAGTATCTGAATCTGTAGACCATAGATTAAGTTAACCTTAAAAATGCATCCAGTATACATTCAGTTCAGTTCAGTTCAGTTCAGTCACTCAGTCGTGTCCGACTCTTTGCGACCCCATGAATCGCAGCACGCCAGGCCTCCCTGTCCATCACCAACTCCTGGAGTTCACTCAGACTCACGTCCATCGAGTCAGTGATGCCATCCAGCCATCTCATCCTCTGTCGTCCCCTTCTCCTCCTGCCCCCAATCCCTCCCAGCATCAGGGTCTTTTCCAATGAGTCAGCTCTTCACATGAGGTGGCCAAAGTACTGGACAAATACTGTTGAGGATGGGGGAGTGGTATGGGGGGTGGGGTGTTAGTGTTTAATGAGGACAGTTTCCATTTAGGAGGTGAAAAATTTGGGAGATGGATTATGGTGAAAGTTGCACAACAATAAGAATGTCCTTAGTGCCACTGAACTCTACAGTTAAATATGGTTAAAATTGTGTGTGTGTGTGTATGTGTGTGCATGTGCATATTCAGTCGGGTTTGAGTCTTTTCAATCCTCGGACTGTAATCCACCAAGCTCCTCCGTCCATGGGATTTCCCAAGCAAGAATACTAGAGCAGGTTGCATTTCCTCCTCCTGGGGATCTTCCTGGCCCAGGAATCAAACATGCATCTCTTGTGTCTCCTGCATTGACAGGCAGATAATTTACCACTGTGCCACCTGGGAAGCCTCAGGTTAAAATGGTACTTTTATATTATGTGACTTTCATCACAATAAAAAAAAGGCATTTTTAAAACTATCTGAATCCTATCCCCTTTTTATGGATTCAGACAGGCCTGTGGTTCTCAAAAACAACAGCAGTGCAGATGATTCTGGAGCTGTGTCTATAAACCTGCCCCTTTGTGGGCAGTGAGGTCATCCAGGAACTGCAGAGCATCAGTTCACCTGCTCATCCCCAGAGTATTGGTACTTGTCTCTCAATTTATAAATCACTTTCAAGTATATTCTCATATCATCTCATTTAATCCTCTTGACAATCCCAAGAGCTAGTTGTTTGAGTTCATTTCACAGATGATAAAATGTACTCAGAAAAAAAAAAGAGGTTTTTCTATTGTTGTTCTTCAGTCACTAAGTTGTGTCCGACTCTTTGCCACTGTATGGACTGTGGCATGCCAGGCTTCCCTTTCCTTCACCGTCTCCTGGGGTTTGCTCAAGTTCATGTCTGTTGAATCGGTGATGCTATCTAACCATCTCATCTCATTAATTTTTCTATTAATACCATCAAAATGCTCATGAACAAAGCAACTTGAACATGAATGTTGGTCTTTTTGACAGTTTATTTCGGGCCTCTTTGGCATCTCTGTACTATTCTGAGGTTCTCTGTTTCCTGCTTTTGGTACTTCTCATATGCTCAACATGCTTCTCTGGGCCTGGAGGTTAAACCACCCCCAAGTAGGCTGAAGGCTCAAGTAACCCCCAGGCTCAGGACTTCCAGGAACCATCAAATTGCCAGGTATATCTAATGGAAGAATGGGCTTGTGACCAGGACAAGCCCAGAGGGCGTCCGGCTGTCCCAGGAGCTTGCTCAGCTTACTCTGTGCACCAGTATCTTGCTTGAGACAATTCTGCAGTATCTAAAGACTCCTTGAGTAGTTTGAAACCCCAGGCATCGTTGTTATTGTTCAGTTGCTCAGTCGTGTCCGATTCTTTGCGACCCCATGGACTGCAACACGCCAGGCTTCCTTGTCCTTCACTATCTTCTGGAGTTTGCTCAAACTCATGTCCATAGAATTGGTGATGCCAGGCATCATGGGGGAAAAAAGGTGTAGCTGAGAATGGTTGAAACCACACAGTTGAGCAGATTCATAGTCAGTGGCTATAAATATGGCAGTTTTTTATCTTAAGTCCTGCTTCCTTTTCACCAAAATGGTTAGCAAGTTCTTTTCCTGAGTTCCTGTGTTCACTGTTCCGCTCTTGTCGACCCTGGGGCATACCCAGTGTTCTGCCAGGTACTTGCTCAAGGCTCTATATGAGCAGAAGGTTGGTCCATCCCCAAGTGCTGATCAACATGTTTCTTCCTTTCAGGGAGAAGGAAACAGCTTGTTCTGTTTCCTTGACCCTATAGTTTTACATCTCTGTTGATTCTGGAAGCTCTATATCTTCTGACCAATTGTGATTGTGCTATAGTGAAGGGGATGGATGTTCCACTCTTTAAAAAAATTTTTTTTAATTGGAGGGTCATTGCTTTACAATTTTGTGCTGGTTTCTGCCATGTAACAATGTGAATCAGCCATAAGTATACACATATTGCCTCCCTCTTGAGCCTCCCTCCACCCACCCCATCCCACCCCTCTAAGTCATTACAGAGCACTGAGCTGAACTCTCTATGCTATACAGCAGGTTTCCACTAGCTATCTATTTTACATATTGTAGTATATATAATTCTGTGCTCTGTGTGTGTGTGTGTGTGTGTGTGTGCGAGTTGCTCAATCATGTCCGACTCTTTGCGACCCCATGGACTTTAGCCCACCAGGCTCCTCTGTTGATGCCATATTCCAAGCAAGAATACTGGAGTGGGTAGCCATTCCCTTCTCCAGAGGATCTTTCTGATCCAGGAATCGAAGCTGGGTCTCTTACATCGCGGGCAAATTCTTTACCATCTGAGCCACCAGGGAAGCCCCAATTCAGTGCTACTCTCTCAATTTGTCCCACCCTCTCCTTCCCCCACTGTGTCCACAAGTCCACTCTCTACATCTCTCTATTCCTGCCTTGTAAATAGTTTCATTAGTACCATTTTTTCCTATACTGATTATTAATAGATTGCATATACCTATGTTAATGTACAATATTTGTTTTTGTCTTTCTAACTTACTTCACTCCATATAACAGGCCCCAGGTTCATCCACCTCAGTTCAACTCCACTGTTTTTGGACAAACCATGGGTTCCAAGATAAAAACTGATTCCCTAGTAGACAAAAGCAAGGACATGTTACCGACATTCCTTCTGATCACAACAGATGGAACTTACACACTTTTTCTATTCTTATCTCCAATCATGGATGGACTTACATGCTCAAAGAGCAGATCTTGGTGGGCATCTTCACCTGAATTGGAAGAGGAATGGGAGGCCTCTAGAGTCCTCAAGAGTCGGGGAGCGATGTTCATTGTCATTCCCTTTGTTCTTTGTACAGCCCAAGGGTGCCAAGGTGGAGGCAGGATGAAGGGGAACAAAAGAGGCAACGTTTGTTGTTGTTGTTCAGTCGGCTAAGTTGTGTCTAACTCTTGCGACCCCATGGACTGCAGCATGCCAGGCTCCCCTGTTCTTCACTGTCTCCCAGAGTTGCTCAAATTCCTGTCCATTGAGATCACATGGTGATGCTATCTAACCATCTCATCCTCTGCCATTTGCTTCTCCTCCCACCTTCAATCTTTCCCAACATGAGGGTCTTTTCCAATGAGTCAGTTCTTCGAATCAGGTGGCCAAAGTATTGGAGTTTCAACTTTAGCATCAGTCCTTCTAATGAATATTCAGGACTAATTTCCTTTAGGATTGACTGGTTTGATCTACTTGCAGTCAAAGAGACTCTCAAGAGTCTTCTCCAACACCACAGTTCAAAAACATGAATTCTTCAACACTCAGCTTTCTTTATAGTCCAACTCTCACATCCATACATGACTACTGGAAAAGCCATAGCTTTGACTAGATGGACCTTTGCTGGCAAAGTAATGTCTCTGCTTTTTAATATGCTGTATAGGTTTGTCATAGCTTTTCTTCCAAGGAGCAGGCATCTATTAATTTCATGGCTGCAGTCACCATCTGCAGTGATTTTGGAGCCCAAGAAAACAAAGTCTGTCACTGTTTCCATTGTTTCCTCATCTATTTGCCATGAAGTGATGGGACCATCTGCCATGATCTTTGTTTTTTTGTTTTTTGTTTTTTTGAATGTTGAGTTTTAAGCCAGATTTTCATATAGAAATTCCATGTATTTAAAACATATTCTTTGAAAGTTTTGACATATGTAAACTCCATGAAACCATCACTAATCAAACAAGTGAATACACCCAGCCTCCTCCAAAGTCCCCCACAGCCATTTATAGTCTTCCTGAGACCCCTCAGCAGCCACTGGTTTGCTTTGTGTCACTGTTAGGTGAGTTTGCAGTTTCTAGAATTTTATAAAAAGGGGATCATAAATAATGTTATTTAGAAAGAAAAATAATTCATTGAGATATCATTTATATACAATAAAATTCACTAGTTTTAAGTGTAGTATTAGTCAGGATTCTCTTGAGAAACAAAATATATACCTATGTGTGAGAGAGATTTAAGAAGTTGACTCATGTAATTGTGGGACTGTCCAGTCTGGAATCTGTAGGGTAGACCAGTAGGCTGGAAACTGACAGAAGTTGATGTGACAGTCTAGAGGCAGAATTTCTTTTCCTGAAAACTTGAGTTTGCTCTTAAGATCTTACAACTGATTGCAGGAGGCTCATCCACATTACAGAGGGTAATCCCCTTTACTTCAAGTCAACTGACTGTAGGTGTAAACTGTATCTGCAGAATATCTTCACAGCAACAGTAGATTAGTGTTTGATTCAATAAATAGACTTTGACCCGCAAGTTGACACTCAGCACTAACCATCACAGGGTACAGCTCAATAGTTTTAGTGCCTTTATTTAATAAAATTCTGCTCCAAAAGCAAACCTAGTTCTAGAACAGTTCCATCACCCAACATCTTCAATACTTTTCCCCTTGGATTTATATTTCTTGTCTTCTTTTGTCATCAAAGTCATCAGTGGCAAAGGAACCAAAATGAAGTCGCTCAGTCATGTCCAACTCTTTGTGACTCCATGGACTGTAGCCTGACAGGCTCCTCTATCCATGGGAATCTCCAGGCAAGAATACTGGAGTGGGTTGCCATTTCCTTCTCCAGGGGATCTTCCCGACCCAAGGATTGAACCCGGGTCTCCTACACTGCAGGCAGACTCTTTACCGTCTGAGTCCCCAGGGGCTCCTAAAGGAACCAAAGCTATGTCTAATCTAATTCTTCAGATCTTCTGATCTGAGTTTAGGAAGGATTTCCCATAGTTATTTACTGATTGTTTTTGATATATCAATCTACTGGAATTGTTAGTAATCACACTTTAATAGGGGCTGATTCTTTGATTCATACTCAAGAGCACTGAATTCCACTGGTGGGTATGGAGTTGTGGCTTCATGCTGGGTACATTCACAGGAGTCAGCTCATCTGATTCTTAATGACAATCCTACAAGGTATTCAGGATTCATCCCATTTTGCAAAACAGAGAATGGAGTCTCAGAAAGGCCAAGAGCTGACAAACAATCCACCAACACACTTGAGATTTGAAGAGACCCTCTGAGTCTAAGTCCTACCATACAGCCCAGCAGCCCACGTTAGACATTGCTTCCTCTGTGTTCTTTAAAGAGCATCACATGAATATGACTAGACTTTGTCAGGATAAAGAAATACCTTGTGAAGGTCCTGAAGGCAGGGAGCTTGGTTAGGACCCAAGAATACAGCTTCACCAGGTATTTCCATCCACACCCAAAAAGGCCACTAGCATATTTATGTGGAGAAGACAATGGCACCCCACTCCAGTACTCTTGCCTGGAAAATCCATTGACGGAGGAGCCTGGTAGGTGCAGTCCATGGGGTCGCTAAGAGTCAGACACAACTGAGCAACTTCACTTTGACTTTTCACTTTCATGCATTGGAGAAGGAAATGGCAACCCACTCCAGTGTTCTTGCCTGGAGAATCCCAGGGACAGCAGAGCCTGGTGGGCTGCCGTCTGTGGGGTCGCACAGAGTCGGACACGACTGAAGCGACTTAGCAGCAGCAGCAGCATATTTATGCAGCTTTCTTCATTACAACTGTTGAAGTTCTTGGTTTTGATGAAATAGAGCATGCTGGAGAAAGAATCCTTCCTAGACTGATTCCCTCTGGTCTTTCCTGTTACCAGCAGAGTCCTCTCGTAGACAGCAAAAACCCAGTGCTTATAGGAAAGACCTGGAGTTTTTGGCCTAAAGTTTTCTGTCTCCTTTGGCTCCTCCACTGCCTCTTCCAGCTGCTTTCTCTGCCTCAGACTCCTTTTTCTCTGTCACTCCGAGTAGTGTCAAGGTGAGGCTCCACATTTTGCTCTCGCTTCCCAGGAATGGATGCCATCGGTCACTTCACCTATATTCTCACAAAGGAACACCCCCTGCCCCCTTTACTCCCCTACATCAGAATATGTCCTACAGGACAGAGTCTGGGTGTTATTTCCTGTTTCTCTTCTCCTACTTGTGCCTAAGACCTCTGAGAATTTTCCTGAACTGAACTTTTCTTCAGCGTGGTGCTCAATTCCTTACCAGTATATGCTGGCATGCTAGAAAGTTCTTCCATTCTTTAAGATCAAATCCATAAGCTATTGCATATTTGCTATGGCTGATTCATGTTGATATATGGCAGAAACCATCACAATATTGTAAAGTAATTATCCTCCAGTTAAAAATAAAAAAGAAAGTTGCTAAGAGAGGAAATCTTAAAAGTTCTCATCACAAGAAAAAGGAATTGTCCTAACTATGTAGGGTGACAGATGTTAACTAGACTTAATGTTGCAGTGATCATTTCAGAAGAAATACACATACTAAATCATTCCATTGTACACCTGAAACTAACATAATGTTATATGTCAGTGATACCTCATCTTAAAAAGACCAAATACATATCACGTCCTCTCTTTATTTTATCTCTTCTTCCACTTCCTGACGTTCCTACTCACACAAAACCAAACAAAACAGTCAAACAATTGAGAAGGAAAGAGAGTGGTAACTAGATTGGAAACTATACACCATGCAAATTAGCATAGGCTCACAAACAGGGGCCCACAGTCAGTATGGTATGATTCAACCCAGAAGAAAAATACATGAACATTTCCCCAGGCTTCCGGGCACACACCATTATCTCTGTCATCAATATACCTACCCTGCAAAGCATGCTGAAAGGGTCGATTTTTAGAAGGCTTATTAAACAGAAAGAAATTTCTTTTTGGTTTTCTTGCAAAATTTGGGTAAGTTTCCCAGAAGAGCTGGTTTGATTTCTGTTCTCACCTCTTACACACTCAGTGAACTCCAGAAAGTGATATATTCTTGGATCTGAGCCCACACATACATAGGATGGTGGAGACAGAACCAGTTGCTTGAAGTCCTCAAAAATAAGAAAATGAAGGCACCAGAGCATCACTTGGTAGGTGATTTTGTGGCTTATGCCATAGAACCCTGTACATCCTGGACTTTTTAGGACAGCCCCATTTTAGATACACTTATAGCTGTCAAGCCATGAGTTCTGATTTTTGGCTTACAAAATATGATTGCTTTGGTTATAGGTGGGCCTATGCTTTGTGAGGTCATTTTGGGAACTCATTTTTCTTGGGTGGCGTCAAAGATGACTCTGAGTTCTACCAAACTATATGCTAAATGAGTCATATTGAGATGATACAATGCAGTTACCAGGTGGTTCTGCTAATAATTAGAAACACATTTCTATATTTCATAGAACCAAAGAAAGGAAAACATCACCAGGAAAATGTTACATGTGGGGACAATTATTCAATAGGTCCTTGGCTGGGATTTGTAGATATGAACATAATTCAGAAGCAAAAATGAAATACTGGAATAATACATGGAGATTTCTTTTTTTATCATTGCTGAATTACAAAACACAGGAATTAACATTCAGCCAAGTCTTGATTACTCAAGGAATGATGACCAATTTGTAGTTTACTTTTCCTCCCCATTCTCATTACTACAGTCCAGTATGTCTCAAATTCAAGTAATGTACTCAGAAGAAAATCTTTAAAAGGTCGCACGCAGGCTAAGTCACTTCAGTTGGGTCCAACTCTGTGACCCTGTGGACTGTAGCCTGCCAGGCTCCTCTGTACATGGAATTCTCCAAGCAATAATACTGGAGTGGGTTGCCATGCCCTCCTCCAGGGGATCTTCCCAACCCAGGGATCGAATCCCTGTCTCTTATGTCTCCTGCATTGGCAGGTAGGTTTTACCACTAGCATCATCTGGGAAGCCCCTTAAAATGTCACTGCTGCTGCTGCTGCTAAGTCACGTCAGTCCTGTCCGACTCCATGCGTGTCCGACTCCGGGAAACCCCATAGACGGCAGCCCACCAGGCTCCTCTGTCCCTGGGATTCTCCAGGCAAGAACACTGGAGTGGGTCACAGTGCTTTTTAAATGCTTTATATGATAATTGTATTAAAATTTACACAGAACTATGAAAATGAAAGTGAAGTCACTCAGTCGTGTCCGACTCTTTGCGACCTGTGGACTGTAGCCCACCAAGCTCCTCCGTCCATGGGATTCTCCAGGCAAGAATACTGGAGTGGGTTGCCATTTGCTTCTCCATGAACTATGAAATGTAATATTAAATTTCTTATGCTAAACTAAAATTTAAATTTATAGATGCTGTTTTAAATAAAGATTATTCATAAAGTAAAACAATCAAAACTGTGAAATCAATAAGTGAAATGTTAACAATATTAATTCCCAGTAATGGCTGGGTGTTTAGCTGATATCTTCCCTTGTGACCAGGAGCAGACTTGAACCAAATATTAGAGATTAGTGGTAGAGATTTTCAACTCCCACTTTGTCTTGTAAGACAGAACAGTTCTCTCCCAGGAATTTATATGTCCACCTTGAGGTGTGTGTTCAGCCATGTCCAGCTCTTTGTGACCCCAAGGACAGAAGCCCATCAAGCTCCTCTGTCCATGGGATTTTCTAGGCAAGGATACTGGAGGGGATTACCACTTTATACTCCAGGGGATCTTCCCGACCCAGGAATCAAACCCCTGTCTCTTATGTCTCCTGCATTGGCAGGCAAATTCTTTACCACTGCGCCACCTGGGAAGCCCCAAGCTTGAGGAATACTGCTTTTACCCCTGGTGGCTCAGACAGTAAAGAATCTGCCTGCCATGCGGGTATGATGCCTTAGTAGGGAAGATCCCCTGGAAAAGAGAATGGCAACCCACTCCAGTATTCTTGTTTGGGAAATCCCATGGACAGAGGAACCTGGCAGGCTACAGTCCATGGGGTCACAAAGAGTCAGACATGCCTGAGCGACTAACCCTTCCATCCCTATTTTCCTAAATCTACAAGGGAAAAGAAACAATATGAAACCAAAATGGCTCAGATATCCTTCATGTTGATAAAAATTGTCACTAAAGGGAACGCAGGGTAATTTGTAGATTTCAGTTAAATAAAGTTTTGACCTCTTTCCATTTGTTTCTCATCACGTGAGCTATTAGATTATCTATAATACTGCTCTCCAGAAATGCCTGCCAACTGCACAGAACTGACTGCAGCATGGCAGGCAGACATATCTTTCTCCAAAGACGCCCACACTGATTTTCAAATGACAGGAACACATCTATTAGGACTCACACTGTAAGTAGATCCACTTGAAGGAGCAGCCAACTCATGTATTGTGATGTAAACGGTGCTGTACCACACCCAGCATTTTCATCTTCTAAGTGTTTCACAAACACTGACTAATTAATAATCCTTCTTTCGGGGCTGCCAGGGAGGAGTTGTAGGGAAGGGGTGATGGTGGGTTTCTAGATAAACACATGTTAATTTTTATTGGAAATGGCAACCCACTCCAGTATTCTTGCCTGGGAAATTCCATGGGCAGAGGAGCCTAGTGGGCAACAGTCCATGGGGTCGCAAGAACCGACACAACTTAGCGACTACCACTGGCAAGCAAAAAGAAGCGAAAATGTTTAGATCTGACAGTTCTATATTCATTATTTTATTTAAACTTCAGCCTTGGCAGGAAAAGAATCTGGTGTAAAAGTCTTCTTATCACTATTTTTACAGAGGGAGAAGATAAAACTCCTTAAGATAATTTTCTGATAGTTATACAGTTATAGTAAGGGCTGGAGATGGAATTTGAATTCAGGTCTGCTCATTTCCAGCGCTCCCACTCTTTCTGTTTCTCCACAGTGTCTAGAATGGACTTTTAGCATTGTATTAGTCATTATCATTTTTATCACTGACACTGTTATTAATCTTTGATGACTTTAATATTTCAGATTTACGTAGTCACAGTCTTTGAGGCACTTGGAGCTCTGTGCAACTCTTTTGCTCTTGCTCGGTGCAGAAATGGTAAATATTTATTTGGATTTGATATTGGAAGTCACTCTGGTCTCATTCCTGTCTCAAAAGCAATTTTTCATGGGTTCAGACTCTTGGACTTGAGAAAATCTGGAATAGAAAACAATGCTTGCTTTGTCCTCAGAAGTCACATTCATGACACACCAGATGTTCTGGTCTATGATAAAAAATTCTTCTTAACTTTTAATGGGAGAAAACATAGACCAGTGATTGGGCCACACATCCTTGACTTTCTTTTTTATTATTAATATTGATTAAAGAGAACCAGGACTGTGGCTTCTCTTGGGTGTACCACTCCCAGGGACACAAAGTGCTGGAGGACTATTTCCTGGGCATAGGGCCTGTTGTCCTACCCTAATTTTTACCATTGGCTCAAATGGTATCCATGGCCAAATAATGGTCTCATTGCTGTTCACTCTTTTATCTCCAAAACAGACCAGAGGGAACCTTGTGCTCTGACTGCTTCCCTTGTTAGCTCCTCTCTGAGAAGCAGCTGGAACCATGTAAGAGGAAGATGTTAACTGATTCCAAGGCAGGACTAGGTACCATAGTTTTGCTCTTTCAAAGATGATGAACCAGGGAGTGCTGAGATTCCATGTGAATTCCATCCTTGTGCAGGCAAGTGGGAGAGCTGGGATGCAAACCTGAGTCTGTAAAGCCCGTGGTGAAACTGTGGTTTTAAGTCATTGAGCCTCTGTCACATGTACACATTTTACATATTAATTTAAGTATTAATTTTCTTACTGAGTGCTGCTTGCTCAGTACTAAGCACTGTTTTAAATGTTGGGTATAGAGTAATAAATAGACCAAAACCAGAAAATTACCATTTATGGAGCTTAAACATCCTTTAATGTACATATATGTTTTCTTTTAATCATAATAACAATGACACACATATATATATACATGTTGATATAGATCCTTAACTGTGCATGTCCTTAGTTATATCATCTTGAATAAATTGCTGCATTGAGTCTTAGCCTTCTCAAATGCAAGACAAGGACAAAAGTAACTCTCTCTATATATATATATGTATGTGTATAATATACATATGATACCCATGTGTATATATATATGTATGTATACACATATACATAAAGATGTATAGTTGTTTTAGGTTTGCATTTGAGAAGAATAAGTCTTAATGTAGTGATTTGTTGTTGAAGATGGTAGAATTTGAATCAGGATTTCTGAATTCTAGCCATTTCCATTTTATCATACTACCTTTTATGCATATAATTTATAAAAATAGAATTTTTCTGTTTAAAGTGGGACCAACTGTAGAATAACCCAAAGCATGATGGCATGACAGGTTGTGTGCCATTTTATCATATTTCCAAGAGTTACGTCCCTTTTTGTATTTTATTCACTGTAACAAATTTCAGCTGGACAACCACTTTCCGTAGTAGTTTGTGGAATTACCTGTACCTTATTATTGTATTTGGCAGAGTCTAACAGGAAAAGTGAAGAATGTAGCCAATGAGCTGGTGCCCAAAGAGCTTGTTATCAAGGGTAATCTACAAGGTCCAAGGTAGAAGGGTGGTAGAATGAAAGAGTTCATAGCCCTGTGCAGCAATCCCTTTATTTGTGAATTACCAAAATGCAGAGGATATGAAGATATCAGATGAAAATGCTGTCATAAGACCTTTTCCATCAATTCCCACCCAAAACAAAATAAAGAAATGAGAGCAAGAAGCATGAATTTCACCTTAGATGAATTTAGGAAAATTGGTTACCCCAAAACACAATTAATGAGGAAGGAAGGCAACGGCAGTGAAAGTCAAACAGGAATGTGGGTAAAGACTGAGAAAGGATGTTTCAGATGCTAATGTCAGACAAAGCTGACATTAATGTTGAGATAAATGTTACTGTCCTGAGAGTCAAAACCAACAGTCTCTTGTTGAAACAATTGGAACAAACCTAGAGTCTGATTGTAGACATATCTCTAGATTGTATTTGACAAAGACAGGAAGCACAGTAGGCAACACTGATGAGGGAATTACTCAGACAAACCAGATGTGTCAGAAGCAGCCAGTTAGGGCTTCCCTTGGTGGCTCAGTGGTAAAGAATCTACCTGCCAATGCAGGAGACACAGGTTCTATCCCTGATCTGGGAAGATCCCGCATGCTGAGGAGCAACTAAGCCCATGTTCCACAACTGTTGAGCCTGTGTGTTAGAGCCCAGGAAGCACAACTGTTAAGCGTACATGACACAGCTACTGAAGCCCACGTGCCCTAGAGCCCGTGCTCTACAACAAGAGAAGCCAGCACAACGAGAAGACCATGCACCACAATGAAGAGTAGTCCCTGCCTGTGGCAACTAGAGAAAACCCACACAGGAGACCCGGCACAGCCAAAAGTAAATATATATAATTATTTTTTAAAAAAGAAGCATCCAGTTGGTGAGGAAGGGTAGTATGCACTGTGAGCAATTGGACAAACACTGCTTTATTTTGCCCACAAGAAGAAGTAAAGCCTAAAAGAAGTCTTCCTACCCCCACCACCACTATTGTGTACAAGCACATGCACATTTTTGAAATAAGAATTCCTGTTGGCCTAGTGCATTGTCCTAGTCACCCTGCTCTCAAACCTCTGGCAAATAGCTGATCCAGGAAAAACTCACCTCAATCAAAGATGAATATTCTCAGGTATCTAAATATGATTTACACATAGACCATGAGGGGGGTAAAAGAGTAAAAAATGATAGGTAAGGAAACTTACCTGAAAAATCAATTTTCATAGAACATGGTATTTCTGATCAAGTTCTTTACCATAATAATAATAATAAAATAATTTCTATATAAAACAATAGCTCAAAACAGAGATGCAACTGCTCAAAAAAAAAATAAGTAACAATACAAAGCAAAGATATAAACTGGCACAGTTTATGAAAATTATATTAAAGATAAAAATAAAATCATCTGAGAAATTAAGGCCACATGAGAAGGAATACAGAGGACAAGAGTGAGAAAAGCAAGCACATATATACTCTAAGTGTCAAGAGAGGCTGGAGAGAATGGGATAGAAATGAATGATGGACACTGAGGTCTAGCATATACATATTGGTGTCTCTAGCAACAATAGCCCTAATGAAGGAACAGAGAATATATTCAATGTTGTAATTAAAGGAAAGCTTCCAGGAATAAAAGAACACTTGAATCTACATGTTGAGAGGGAATGCTACATCCCAGGAGAAAATGAATTATACAGAACAATCAATACCAAGACATATCCCAGTAAAGGTACTAGACTTCAGTACCTTTTAGAAAGACTCCTTTGGGCAGGCAGGAAAAAATGCCAAATAATTTATAAGTAGAGGGACCAAATGCCAGTCTACTTCTGTTTTCCAGGCATAATTATTGTGCCCCTTTGACTCTCAAAAGTGTCCTGACTTGGAAAACAAATTATAGGATTGTCCTGGGCAATAAAAAAAAAAAGAGAGAATGAGTAAAGGAGCCATGCTTCAGATATTATCATAGAGACATTCAACACTAGAAGACACTTTTTATAAACTTGTATGAAGTCCTCAAAGAAAGAGAATTTAACTCAGGAAATTTTTATACCTAACTAAACAGCCATTCTAAAGGAGATCAGCCCTGGGTGTTCTTTGGAAGGAATGATGCTAAAGCTGAAACTCCAGTACTTTGGCCACCTGATGCGAAGAGTTGACTCACTGGAAAAGACCCTGATGCTGGGAGGGATTGGGGGCAGGAGGAGAAGGGGACGACAGAGGATGAGATGGCTGGATGGCATCACTGACTCGATGGAGGTGAGTTGGAGTGAACTCCGGGAGTTGGTGATGGACAGGGAGGCCTGGCGTGCTGCAATTCATGGGGTCACAAAGAGTCGGACACGACTGAGCGACTGAACTGAACTGAAACAGCCAGTCTGGCTCAGATGGTAAAAAATCCACCTGCAGTGTGGGAAACCTGGGTTCGATCCCTGGGTTAGGAAGATTCCCTAGAGGAGGGCACAGCAACCCACTCCAGTATTCTTGCCTGGAGAATCCCCATGGACAGGGAAGCCTGGTGTTCTGCAGTCCATGGGGTCACAAAGAGTTGAACATGACTGAGCGACTGAGCACAAACAGCCAAATAAAAACAGAGCAACCATTTCTTTTTTGGACATGCATAAACAAATTAGTATAATTTTTTCAAGTCCTTCCCGAATAAACTGTAGAAAGCAATCTTCAGCTAACCAAGAAAGAAAAGGTGAAACTCTAACAGATGTGCCCAAACTTAAAATCATCATATCTTTCCGTTCTGTGCAATATGTTTCTTTTTCCCTACTTCAGCTAATGTTATCACAAAACTCAGTAGTCTAACTAGAAAATTGGGAATTATCCTAGTCACCCTAGTCCCCTCATTCTCACATCTAATCAATCAAGTCATATCAAACTGCAAAGCTTTCTTTCAAATCTCTCCGCTACTTTCCATCTCTACTGCCAAGCGTTAGTTCAAGTATGACTCAGTCTCATCTGGATTATTGCCATATTCTCCTAGCTTGCAAGAGTAATTTTAAAACATTTATTAATTGGCATGACACAGACAGAAGCTACAAGGGCTTTCCTGGTGGCTCAGCTGGTAAAGAATCTGCCTGCAATGTGGGAGACCTGTGTTCGATCCCTGGGTTGGGAAGATCCTCTGGAGAAGGGAACGGCTACCCACTCTAGTATTCTGGCCTGGAGTACTCCATGGACTGTATAGTCCATGGGGTCAAAAAGAGTCAACACAACTGAGCAATTTTCACTCAGTCGCTCATGGCACAGACACTGACCAACCAAAAGGATACCAGTCACAGTGATGGTCCAGCACACTGGTCCTTGTCTGCTGTCTTTTATCCCTTGCCTAATTGGTCTCCTTGCCTCCAACCATCCACTTGCTCCAATCCATCATCTGCACTGCAGCTATGATGATTTTCTACAGCATCAAGTGGATCATGTCAATTCCTTGACTCAAGTTCTTTTAATAGTTTTCCATTACATGCCTTGTAGTCCTATGGATGAAGACTAAACTCTCTGATATGATGAAGTTCTTTTGGAACCTGATCCCCACCTGGTTCTTTAAGTTTCAAATCTTATCCCTGTCTCACATTCAGTGCCCTCAGCCATGCTGAACCTATAAGCTCTTTGAGATTCATGTGTGCAGTCAACAAGTCAAGTGGACTATTTGGAATAGGAATGAGATGTACATTCCTCTAAAAGGCCCTGATTCTAGTTCTGGAATGACATCTGAGCATCAGCAGAATCTACAGTGTTCAGGGCCAAGGGGCAAAATGACTTACTCAACAGGACACAAGCAAGGGATCTCTTATTCCTCACTTCCCTCTCATTTTGAGCTTCCTATGCTTATTAAACAGCCAGTCACTTTATATTATAGACACATTTCATCACTTTTTTGGATTAGTTGACTGACAGTTCCTAAGGAGTGAATTCTCAAAGTGATGCTGTTTCCTATCATTTGTGACACATCAGCTACCTGTCCCACACACCAAAGCAAGACTGCCTCTAGGGATCTGAATTCTGTCTCTCATTTGCTGATTTAACAAGTATTCATTGGGCATCTCAAATGCTGGGTATTTGTTGGGCATCTCAGACATGGCTGAATGTTCCACATCCAGGATTGAGACAGATATGGGCTCTGTTATGAGCCTTCAGTCTAAAGTGGCCCACAAATGACCACAAATTACAACAAGACACAGAGTCCAGCTAAAGAGACTAGGTGGGAAATACCCATGGTCAGAGATTAGCAAAGAACTCCCTGAGGAGATGCTACTTAAACTATGACCTGAGGGCTGAGAAGGCACCTGGCAAAGAGGCACAATGGTGAAGAATCTGCCTGCCAATGCAGGAGACATAAGAGATGCAGGTTTGATCCCTGGGTAGGGAAGATTCCGTGGAGAAGGAAATGGCAGCCTGCTTTAGTAGTCTTGCATGGGAAATTATGTGGACAAAGGAGCCTGGTAGGCTGCAGTCCATGGATCGCAAAGACTTGGACACAACTGAGCAACTGAGCATACACACACACACACACACACAAGCACAGTCTAGGCAGACAGCTAGTCTTTGAGGAGAAAAGCAAAACCACAGTAGCTTTCTTTGAATAGTGCTTAGAAACAGCATCTCATCCGGGACTTCCCTGGCGGTCCAGTGGTTAAGACTTTGCCTTCCAATGCAGTGGTTGTGGGTTAGATCCCTCGTCAGGGACCTAAGACTCCACATGCTTCGTGGCCAAAAGTCAAAACATAAAACATAAGCACTATTGTAACAAATTAATTAAAGACCTTAATAAATGGTCTGCATTTGAAAAGGATCTTCAAAAAACAAACAAAAAATAGCATCTTATTTACTTACGCAAGGAACACAGTTTCTATGGTTTGCAGATCTCTAATCCTTGTGGAAAGAAATCAAACCATCCTATTATGAGTTGGCTTGTGAATAGTTTGGCAGAAAAACCACATTCAGAATCCCATTCTCCTAAATGTGCTATGTCAATTTCCCTTTACTCTTCTTTGTCCCTGACAGCCTTTCCCTCTGCAGTACCCACTGACAACCCCTTCTGCAACATTTCTACCATCCTTTGAAGGACCATCCAGCTCTATCCCCACCATGGGAACTTCTCTGACCACTCCACCTTTCTGTGATCACTGTTTTCTCTGGGCTCTATTAGTGCTTCTGTCTTCTTAGACAAGCTATTTTCCATGAATTATTTCCTCCTAGAGGCATGAGACTTGCTCTCTTCCCGCGATCTAAAACTAAACATCACGTCTCTGTCCAGCCTCCAGTTCTTCACCCTGTACCTGATGGATCAGCTACAACATTTGTTCAGTTTTGCAGTTTCAAATCTAAATAGACTACTCACCTACCCTAAGAATTCTGTATAACCAAAGTCCAACATTGGAAGTAGGATCATTTGGGTGTTTATGAAGGGATTTGATTAGATGGATACATAAATATATACAGAAAAATACTTGAGTCATATGTATTCTCTCCTCCAAGTCAGCACCACAGAACACTTACCAAGTAAGCAAAAGCTGTAGTAAAATTTCCCAACAAGAGTTCAGGGACTAGCAGCCATGAGAAAATCCTCAAACTTAAGTATAAATTCTGCCCCCCTCCCAAAGAAAGAATAAACCCCAAACTTGATTTTTTCCCACTTAAAAAAAAGAGAGAGACAAGTTCCAAATTATTTTTACAGTACAAAAATTTTATTTTTTGTTAGGATAATTTAAAGTTTAAAACTGAAGTAGACATATTCATTTTACAAACAAGATATTCTTTCATAAGTAAGACCATTAAAAACAGTAAACAAAAAAGCTGTCTTTACAAAAAGCTCTGTGCATAGCAACTTTATACTGTATATAACTGACAAAGCAGAAATGATCAAATGAAACTATACAGTTTGAAAATGAGACCTTACTGTACAAAAGTTAGAGAAGGGGATGGTTTTTAAACCATGCATATTGGAATGTGCAAAGAAAAACTGGGGAAGAATACGATGCTGTAACAAAAAAAAGAGAGAGAGAGAGATAAATAATGCAGTAAAGTGTCCCTTTAAATGAAAAATCTTAACACAGCTCCTTTTACAAAGATAGGATAGAATTTGTAGTTACCTATAGAAATACTTATTTCAAGTGGCACAAAAATAACCTGGAACCAGAATGATTTAACAGCAATGACTAAAGAGGACAGAGTAGCTTTGTTTTTAATTTATTAGTACACTAAACATTATCCTTACACACATTTGTACACTTAAATAGATCTGTCGCTGCTGAGGTTCTAGCTGAATGGTCAAAGATGTCTGGTATTTAGTTACACACATTTTTCGGTGTAAAGCTACCGAGAAATTCTACAATCATTTTGAAGACAGTACTGCACTCATCTTCATGCAAGAGCAAAATTCACAGATTCTAAAAGCAATGCTACTTAAAAAAACATTTCCTTATGTTGGATTGGCTGGAATCCAGGTCTAAACATGCTTAATTTCATTCTGCCTTCACTTTTGGATGGTGGTGTGTGTCATCCACACTCTTCCTCTTCCATCACATTTTTCACTGGGGAACGTTCTCTTGTGTGTTTCCCTGTTTTGTTTTTTTGTTTTTTTTGGTGCTTTAGGCCCTGACTGTGAGGGACAGTCAGCAGGATTACAAGCAAGCCAGGTTTCCAAACTTGGATTAAAATGTGCGTAGAAATAATATTTGGATCATATTGGGTAGTTCTGGAATAAAGGCAGATAAGACCATTGAGGGTTGAATAGATGTGGGCAAATGGAAGGGAGGGAGAATTTATGACATCATCTAAACTTGGCTCAATGCACTGAAGATGTTTGTCCAAGAGAGTTGCATCAATTTCTAATTGGAATCCTAACCTAATACCCCAAACTGAAGTCTGTGTATAGCCTGTACTGTGGTATCACTTAGTCAACTAGGAGAACCCTGGCCTGGAAAAAATGACATCCTTATTGGCCATTGAGATAAGTCTGGATATATCTCCAAGACCACACAGACTTTTAAGACTTAGCCCCATTTTAGCAGCTCCTTCAAGATTTCTCCCGCTAAGACCTAGTCCCAGAACTTATGAGAGTCCGTCACAGGCCTAGGGAAATATGCTATTTGGAACATGGCTGCCCCTACCCTCTGACTTTGCTAAGAATCTAGGTTTCCATTTCTTCAAATATCAGAGGAAAGAGGGCTTATAACCTGCCTCTTCCTCATCCTATCGCATTCTTGCCTGGAAACTGTGTCAAGCAGGATACAGAGTTTTTTTCAGGTGAGTTTAATGCCATGAAAGGGGAAATCTGCGGTGATAAGGAAAGATGTGGACATCCTAATATTGATAAGGAGGAGTCTGAAAGACAGAGTCAACTTCTTCAAACCTGCTTCTGAAGTTCTATGGGGCTTACATCTCTATGCTGAAGCAGGCCACCAAAGAGGAGGGAACGTGGGGCTCTGAACAGGAAGATTCCACAGGGGCCAGTTGGTTGGGGAAGTCACGTGACTTTGGCTGTCTTTAAATGAGCCCTGCCTTTTCCTGGGGGTCGCAAGGCCAGGGGTGCACTGAGACGGGGGAATTCTCTGCACTTCTCAGGGGAGAATGTCGGGAGCTAATGTGAATTCTTAAAAATTATATATTCACAAAGAGTGAATACCAAAAGGGACATATAGGCTATTAGAAAGCGGACGGAGCTGGGAATGGATGGATGGGTTTGAGTATTTGTGTACGAGCAAGGACTTGCATCTTTGTCTCTGCACCAGGTTGTTCTACATAAGGTACATATTCTTGCCTGTGTGGGTCAATAAAATGATGGAAAAAGAGGGGGATGCGGGGCAGGGGATAAGAGTCTAGTAAGTAACTGCAGTAATAATCACACACCTTTTAAACTTGTTACTACCTGTTTGCATCACTTCCATTTTACATCAGGAAGAGAAATTCCTCTCTCTTCCAAAAAAGTCTGAATTTCTACCTCTACTTACAATAAGTTACACATTTATTTATTTAAATAATTGTAAAACATTTAAAAATTTTTCCCTTTTTTTGTTTTTTTTGTTTGTTTGTTTGTTTTTTAAGGAGATTAAACTATAAGCAAACACACATACAAGCACATTTCATCATTCGATTCAGGTTTCGTTTTAACAAAGTCTTTCATGCTGGTACCCTGTTTTGTTCAATTTTTTTTTTCTGCATAAACTAAATTGGTATCTGAAAGGCTTCATAGAAAATAGAAACTTTCAACTTTTTTTTTCCTACAAAGAAAAACAAATAGTATCCAAAATATTAAGCATGAATTGTTTGCCAATTTTTTTTCTTAAATATTTTACAAACATAGGAAGGTGGTTCTCATAATGTTCGTAACAAAGAATTGCATTTCTGCTCTTAGCACTGACTACGTCAATGACATCTTTTGTCCTTGTTCCCAAGAGGGTCAGTTTGTGTAGCTACCGTCAGAGCTACATGAGAAACAGGAGACCAGGTTAAGAGGTGGCTCCTTGCAAAGCCAGATCAGTCCATCATGTTCACCTGGGGGCACAACTCTCCCCAGAGAGCTCCTAGCACTTTCTTTGTTATCGGTCCATCAGAGTAAGTAGTTTTGTGCTATAAGAAAGCTGTTCTTCCTCTTCTTTACATGGGGGGCACGACAAGTCCAGTCATGGCTGTAAGGAAAGAGTGGACACAAGCATGAGGTTTAGAGACTCTTTACATTAAAGTCTAGAACCCAGAGAGAGGGGTAGGGGATGGGATGGACAGTCTCGAACAATCCAGGGTGATGGTACCTTCAGCTGATGTGGGAACCCACTGTCCTCAGGTCCCAGGTGGTGCAGTGGTAAAGAACCTGCCTGCCAATGCAGGAGATGCAAGAGACTCAGTTCGATCCCTGGGTCAAGAAGAGCCCCTGGAGAAGTAAATGGCAACCCACTCCAGTATTCTTGCCTGGTGGGCTGTGGTCCAAGAGGTCACAAAGAGTCAGGGACACAACTGAAGTGCCTGACAACCCGTGAGAGGCACTGAAGCTTTAATCACTGAACATAAAGCTTGCTGCCTTACTGAATCCCTGAACCTAACACAAAGCTTGCTGAAATTTTGCTTCAGAGGCTAAGAATCATGTTGCATTTCATATTAATGGGTTGTATAATTGACATATAAACATGTACTAAATTGTAATATGGATATATGTGTAAGATAGTTTTCATTATTAGACTAAAATAATTTCTAGATTACACAGTTTCAAATCACTTAGCTGGAAGAGGAAAATAAATTCCAGGTGCCAAGCCTATTGAGTTACTTACAAGGCATCATTTATAATAAATCAGACTTTCTACCCATCCTGGGTTTCTATCCATTCTAGCTGAAATTTGATGAGTTTTCTAACTGGTTCATCTTCCTTTGGGGTGCACCACTATCTGGGCTTCCCTCATAGTTCAGTTGGTAAAGAATCCACCTGCAATGCAGGAGACCCCGGTTCTATTCCTAGGTTGGGAAGATCTACTGGAGAAGGGAAAGGCTACCCACTCCAGTATTCTGGCCTGGAGAATTCATGGACTGTATAGTCCATGGGGTCGCAAAGAATCAGACACACAACTGAGCGACTTTCACTTTCACTATCTGTGATGGCCATTCACTAAGGGATGCTGATTCACTGGAACAGAAGGGCTAACTTAATTTAGCCCTGATTTAGGAGTCACCCCAATCTCTACTCTTCATCCCCAATCCAAGTGCAGTGTCCAGTGCCCTAGTCCATCCATCCATCCTAGTCCCTAGTGCAGTATCCATCTGGTCAAGTGGAAAATGCCTGTCTGGGCAGTATCAGGTTCAAGGTGTCCCCTTGATATGAAAAGTAAAGCAGCGTCAGCACAATGTAGAAAAATCACACACCAAAATGCATCCCTTTGGCCTTGGCTTTCGGGGGTGAACCCACCGAACTTGCACATTCTTGGAACCTGGCAGAGTAGTTTCCTTGTGTCCAAATGTCACACTGTATCTAGAATTTGATCCTTTAAGTTTTATTGTCAAAGCCTCATCTAGAGGGCTTATCAAACATCACAGAAGCGTTTGGCCAAATGGTGCTCACTAGGCTTATAAGCAAATGGCCAAAATTCTTCCTGCTTCTTCCAACATCTCTCTCCACCCACTTCCTTCCTTCCTTCTTTCCTACCCCCTCCCCTCCTTGCTCCTTCTCCCTCTCTCTCTACCCCTTCTCTCTATGCCAGCTCGTCTTCTCAGACAAGATTGTCAGCCGTCTATTTCCCTGCCCATACAGCCTTTATTGAATGTTTGTGAGATCCGGATTAAGGTCTTACACAGCTAGCAAAGCCTTAATTATTTTTGCCTGTATTACTATATATTGAATCGATGTAACTTTTCAATAAAGGCAGTTCAATTCTGGACACTCCCCGATGATTTGGAGATATAGGAACTCTGGTAATTATCCCAGAGTGTAGGAGGGTTTTGGTTTTTTTTATTATTCTATTTTTTTTTTTCTCCTGGAGGGAGCTGGAAAATGAATCTGGCACATAGTGCATAATATCATCTTGACAATCTATACTCATCAACTGTGAATGCCTGATAAATGAGGTGGAAGGTGGGGGAAATGAATAGGGCACGTTGAGCTCCCCGGCAGTAGGTCCGGGGCTCACGTTTTCAACTTTAACTTGTCTATTACACTTCAGCCTCATCAGCCCCTTCCTTTTCCTGCATCCTCAAGAGAGTTATCTAAAGGGCTTATTAAAAGGGCAGAGCCTCTCCGAGAACAAGATCCACTGCATGTCTGGAGAAAAACATATTTCACGGATTTTGCTTCTTCCTGGTGTCACGTTGGGCACTTGGGTGGGTGAGACTCTGCTCCGTGGTGACCCTGACTTCTTGCTTGTAGAAACCGTTGCCAGTGTGTGCATGTCCATCACACTGCTATATTTAAAATGGATAACCAATAAGGGTCTACTGTACAGCACAGAGAACTCTGCTCAATATCATGTGGCAGCCTGGATGGGAAGGGAGTTTGCGGGGAAACAGACACCTGTATATGTATGGCCGAGGCCCTTTGATGTTCGCCTGAAAGTATCACAGCATTGTTAATCGGCTACACCCCAATGCAAAATAAAAAGTTTTTTTAAAAAAGAAACTGTCACCAACAGACACAAAGCAAAAGTTAATTGGGAAAGTGCGTAACTGCACGTTGTCCAATTTCTTTTTACCTTTGACATTTTATGGGAATTGTAACAGTTACTCTTCAGTTCAGGTAGAAAGTAGGTACGGATGAATGCTGAAGAGAGGAACTACTATAATATTTCTGTCCCCGGAGAGTCTAAGGGCTGCCAGAACTCAGGCTCTGGGGTCAAAATGTCTGAGCTCAAGTTCTTCAGTCACTGGCTGTGTGGTCCTGGGTGAGCTCCTTAACTAGACATGGTGATAACTGGATGACCTTTGCCTTTGGCTCACAGGATGCTGGAACAAGATAATTCGTGTAAAGTGCTCGGTCCAGCATCTAACATGTAGGGTCCAGGCACGGTCCACGAGTCTTGGAGAGTGTTGGCTGTGCAATCTTCCTGCGGGCAACTGAGACCACCTCACCTTACAGCAGGAGAAGAGAAGAACCTCCCTCTCAGCCTGTGATTTTCAGGCTCCACCTCAGACCATCTTTTCACTCTCCCACTGTCTGTCCCTCAAGAGATGGAGCATCCCACCGTTCAGCCGCCACCACCCCAGGATCCCTTCATTCAGTGTCTGTGGGCAGCACATTCAAGGTCAGCTCGGCTCTCTCTGTCTCTGCACCAACCGGACACCTGGTGTTGCTGGACCTTGAACTGCTGGTCACCTGGTCCAAATGAGGAAGAACAGGAGTGAAGGCTTCTGGAAGGCATCCTTTGTCAGCCCCAGCCTCTCTCTGCCAGGCACGTCCTTTGCTTTTCCTGGTTCTTCACACACATAACTTCTCAACAACCTTGAGAGAGAGCAATCAGTTCTCCTGTTTAACAGTCTAGGAACCCAAGGTTCTTGGATGACAGTGACTAGCATAGATGCCCCAGCATGAGGGAGGCTGAGCTCCAATTCCAGCAACATCTGATGAAGTCAAGTTCATACACAAGGGCATACTGTGTAGCACAGGGAACTCTGATTAATGTCATGTCCCATTGTTCCAGTGTTCTTCCCACCGTGGGTAGTCCTTGAGGTTCTCCGAAGAATTATTTCTCCATGCACAACTTTATATTTCCATAGTTCTTTCTAAGTTTTTTAGTCTCCAATTCCTAATTTAAGTGTCCTTTTTGTTCTTTTCTCCTTCTCTTCCACCTTTTCCTTCTCCAGCCCCTCCCCATCCTCCTCCTCCGTCTTAAGGTTCAAATCACCAAGAGAATTTGGAGGGAGTTTTAGGACTCCAACCTGGAGGAGGGAAGGGCAACCCACTCCAGTTTTCTTGCCTGGAGAACCCCATGGACAGAAAAGCCTGATGGGCTACGGTCCATAGGGTCACACAACTCCATTCTGACCAGTGGACCACAGAGGGCCTTGGGCATGCATCCACCAGCACAGTGGGGATTCCAGGCCATGGCAGCCAGTAAAATATTTGTCCTGGCCTCTCTGAGGGCCAAGAGCCAGGTAGGACTCCTAGGTGGGTCACCCTAGATACCAAAGACCCCAAAAATCTGAGTCAACTAGCTCTGCTCCCCAATTCTGTCCCTGCATGAGAGAGGGGTGGCAGGTGGCAGTCAAGTTATACTTTTCTTCCTCCAAGTGAAGCTGAAAATATTGGCAAGAGTTGCCTGGAAGGAGGAAAAAGCTGTACCCTCCTTTTCTTCTTCTGACACTGCACTCAACTTTAGTCCTTCTTGGGCCTCTCACTCTGCATTTCCCTGATGAGACCTGTGTGGCCCCCACCAGACTTAAGGGACATGACTAAAACCATAAGACTTGGAAAGGGGAGCCATCACTGCTGAAGAGGTGGCGGGGAAGGGGAAGATGTGGCAAAAATTCAGCAATTGTTATACTTAAAACGGATAACCAACAGGGACCTACTGTACAGCACAGGGAACTCTGCTCAATGTTATGTGGCAGCCTGGATGGGAGGGGAGTTTGGGGGAGAATGGATATATGTATATGTATGGCTGAGTTCCTTTGCTGTTCACCTAAAACTGTTAATCAGCTATGTTGTTGTTTAGTTGCTAAGTCCCATCTGACTCTTTGCGACCTCATGGACTGTAGTCCGCCAGGCTTCTCTGTCCATGTGATTTCCCAGGCAAGAATACTGGAGTGGGTTGCCATGCCCCACTTCAGGGGATCTTCTCTACCCAGGGATTGAACCCACATCTCTTGCATTGGCAGGCAGATTCTTTACCACTGAATCATCCCCTATACTCCAATACAAAATATGGAAATATATAGACTACCATATATGAGATAGATAGCCAGTGGGAATTTGCTGTATGACTCAGGGAACTCAAACCGGAGCTCTGTGACAACTTAGAGGGGTGGGTGGTATAGCTATGGCTGATTCATGGTCATGTATGGCAGAAACCAACATAATATTGTAAAGCAATTATCCTTCAATTAAAAATAAATAAATTTAAAAAAATTCAGCAACTGTTCTCTTATTCCAGTCTGGAGGTAAGGCCATCATGGGGAAAGTTCTGGGCATGTCCCCTCATGCTAGGCTAGAAACCACTGGTCCTTGATGAGAGACAGGGCAGTGGAGATGCCTAGCTACAGCCTCAGCCTGCTTCTCACTGAATCTGACATCTGGATGAAAAGCAAAATATATATATATTTTTTTTTCCCTTCAAATATACAGATGTTTCCAACTATTCCCATGCTGGGTGGCATGTAGACCCAGCTGCTTTGTCTCATTAGAAGCAAAAGAATTTTCAGGGGCTCTTCTGAGGGCTGGATTTTCAAATCTTATTTCACAGTTTGTCTGTCAAGTCACTTGACTTCGAGGAGGCACCATCACTCAAATGGTAGAGACGTGGCAGGAACAGGCCATACATCCCAGAGTCGTGCTCAGCGCCAGCTAGCGAAGACACCCTCACAAGTATCCCGCCCCCACACAAGGCTCAGGATCCCCCGTGCAATCATAAAGCCACCAGGCAGATGCAGTTCCAAGGTCAACACGGTCCATCGAGGCTGTGCTGACCTCAGAGGCTTTGATCCACGAGGGGTTACCCGAACTTCTGCCCTCTTTGGTTTTATCCAACACCACCTGTCGTGAATGTTTTGCATGTCAAGATGCAAGGAGCAGCCTAAAAATAATGTGGGGCGTCAGGCTCCCCCAGCGCTCAGCAGTTTCCAATTTGCTCTCATGCCATCAGCTGCTCCCATTCACAGTGAGGTGATTAGATTCTCATGTGCTCATCATATGCATGCTACATCATGTCATATTATATTTTAGGACATCACTGAAGAACAAGTCTGATGGGTGATATTAATGCTTGTTCTTAGACACAGTATATCTTTCTTCCTTTCTTCTCTACCCCACCCCTGATTGGGCACCTGCTATCAATTTCACCAGCATGAAACCAGAATTCTCAGAACTCGCTGGTTGCTTCTGATGGATCTTGCCCATTGGTGCCATGGGACTGGGAATGCAGTGTGGGTGGCAAGCCGATTCATGTGGCACCTGCTGTGGTGGTCAGGTACCTTAAGGGAAATAGTGACATGGGCTTGTGAAAAGCGAGGTCTGGAGGGCTTCCCTGGCAGCTCAGTGGTGACGAATGCACTTGCCAATGCAGCAGACACAGGTTTGATCCCTGATCCAGGAAGATCCCATGTACTGTGGAGGAACTAAGCCCATGCACCACAACTACTGAGCCTGTGCTCCAGAAACTGGGACCCACAACTACTGAAGCCTGATGCTCTAGAGCTTGTGCTCAGCAACAAGAAAAGCCCTCACACCACAACTAGAGAGCAGCCCTCACTTGCTGCAACTAGAGAAAAGTTTGCACAGCAACGACGACCCAGTAGAGCTTTAAAAAAAAAAAAAAAAAAAGGCAACATCTGGGGAGTCCAGACACTCCTGGAGGGTCCACATGGCTCTGTTCTTAGTTGCTCAGTCGTGTCTGACTCTTTGCAACCCCGTGGACTATAGCCCACTAAGCTTCTCTGTCCCTGGGGATTTTCCAGGCAAGACTACTGGAGTGGGTTGCCATGCCCTCTTCCAGGGGATTTTCCCAACCCAGGGACTGAACCCATGTCTCCCACACTGCAGGTGGATTCTTTACCGTCTGAGCCACCACCCTACCTATTCTGTGTCCTTGCAGAGTTGTCTGACTCCTCTATTATTCCCCCATCTTGCCCTAGGATAGAGAACTAGCCCAGTTCTACAAGTCATGCTGGTCCCACGATGAAAACACCAAAGCATCTCCTTGTAGGGAAATGGCTAGAGACACAGAAGGCTGCAGGGCTGTTTGCTCTCACTTTGTGGACTCTGTGGCACATGAACCACGCTGACTCCCAAGGTGCTACAGCTTGCTTACCTCTGAATCCGTTTCCATTGCCACTGGAGCAGGCAGGCGAAGGGGAGCCTTGGGGCCTGATGACAGGGGCAAAGGCACTCTTCTGTTTGACAGCAGGAAAAACTGAAGAGGAAAACGGGAGGATGGAGGATGTGCTGGAAGATCCAACAGTGGGACTTGATGACATGACTGGAAAGCAAAGGACAGTCCTTCTTTAGAAAGAGAAAGATCTAGGAGTTAAGTTCTTTCTTCGGTACATACAACCAGTACATACTGATTGCAAAATTACGTGTTTGTTCCAGGCATTGTTCCAGATTCCAGGGATTTGAGAAGAAGTTGAATGTGACAATGACCCTGCCCTGTCCCTTGGAAGGAATAGACAAATGAAACAATGAGCAGGGTCATCATCGTATTGGCGTGAACATGATGCTAAGGAGATACATCCGGGCCGGGTGCTTTTCTGCCTGGAAGAGTCAGGAAGGCATCAGCAGGAGGTCATATTGTGATAGGTCTTAATCCACAGGTACTGGGTTGGCCAAAACATTTGTTCAGATTTCTCTGAAAGGTATTGTAGAAAAACCCAAACAAACTTTTTGGCCAACCCAATAGAAGCTCAACACGAGAAGGCTAAGACCAACCTCTGAAAAATGATCAAGTCTACTAAAAAACAGAAACCTCTTTTTTTTTTTAATCCTAAAATGTAATCTTGTCTGGGATCCATGTGCCTCCCTGGCAGTTCTCAGGGCACCAGAGATTTGCTCTGTAGGGTAGGCATCTTCTCAGAGCGTGCCATCTCTATGGGCCACTTCCTCATTAAATGTAAAAGTTTATTAACATTGAAGAGATTACCTCCCTTCTCCCTCTACTTTCAGAGCTCCTGGGAAATAAAGCTGCAAGGCAGCCTCCTCTGATGTAATGTGTAGGAAAAAAAACACACCAGTATTAACATTAAAATGACTTCAAGGAAGCCAAAAGCTAACTGTTGTGATTTCCAAGAAAAATAAAGGCAACTTACACAACAAAGTGCCCCACCTATTAATGTCAGATACTCCACCAACTTACATCATACAAGAAGATAATTTTCTTCCAGGTTCAATTTGCTCGAAAAAGAGGTAAACTTGAGTTCACACATGTAAAATTGTTAGAGAGAGTATTTTATAGTATATGGTCAAGTTTCAGGGACTCATTCTAGCATAGTGTCCAGAATTCTGAACTGTCCCAAGTCATATGACTTAGAATTACTGGAACATAATGGCAAAGGCCATAATAAAGGCTAAGAGTGCTGACTTCTACTTCATATCATCAGTAGTCCAGATAGTCCACAAGTAAATCTGAAACTGAGGACATGAATGTGAGTTAATGTTTCAAGTATAAGGTGAATTTTGGAGGTCCAGTGTTCTGATGGCCTTTGCAAGACTCCATCCTCATTTTTCCCCTCTCCCTATAAACGTAGACATTCGGCTGTGTTCACACAATGGAGTATACAAAGCAATAATACGGCATGCCTCCCATGCAATGTCTTTTACAGCTGATCTACAAACCAAAGACTTAAAAAAAAAAAGCTTTATCTAAAAACTGCTCATCCTGAAATGGTCCTGGTTTAAAGGGCAATGCAAAAGGAAGCACTGGAATACATCCCAGTCTTCAAAAGAAAATAATTGGTGGTGTTTGTAGCGCTAGTGGTAAAGAATCCGCCTGCCAATACACAAGACATAAGAGACAGGAGTTTGATCCCTGGGTCAGGAAGATCCCCTGGAGGAGGGCATGGTAACTCACTCCAGGATTCTTGGCTAGAGAATCCCATGGACAGAGGAGCCTAGTGGGGTCACAGTCCACAGGGTGGCAAAGAGTCAGATACAACCGAAGCACCTTAGCTGCATGCACATGGGAGAGGGCACAGGGTTAAGCCTGGAGAATGGATTTTATTCGCAGGTCCAAGTCAGTCTCCTCTCTAGCCTTGGTTTTAGCATCAGTGAAATGTGTGTGTGCGCACAGGGTGAGTGGCTGGGACCTCTCCTCTTTCTGTAAGGCCCAGAATTAGAGGCCAAAGGAAAGCTGATATGTGGAAACCCCTGATTCTGACCACCATCCAGTCTCTGCCATACCACGTGATCCATGTGGGTACCAAAATGGCGCCTTGGTTTCTGGGTCTGCAATAGCAGAATCTCCCCTCATACAGCATGAGAGAGGAGGGTTTTTATAATGTGAATTAGGCATGCACACACACATGCATACATATACTTAATTCCATTTATATTCAGCATATAAGTCATTTCTAGTAACAGATCCTAAAGCATGCTTATTAGCGTGGCCACCTCTCAGTGGGAAAGGAGTCATCTCAGACTTCACCAAGTGACATAAAATTGCTGCAGAGTTGAATAAACACAGAGCTGCAAAGTGCCCATTTAAAATATTTTAAACAAAATTTTTGCAAAATGTCAGATTATATACAAATTTAAAATTTAATACATTTATAATAAAAATCCTAAAAGGAATTTTAATATGCATATGTTAGCAAACATAATTTCTATGTTTATTTTAAAAAATGCTGTAAGAGCCAGAAGTTTCATTTAAATTTTTTAAAGAAGTCTTAATATCTTAACAGATATTAAAACTTATTATAGATCTATACCAATGAAATCAGTGTTATACCAGCATAGACATAGACAGACAAATCCTTGGAGAAAATAGAGTCCAGAAATAGACCTGGATATATAGGAGAATTAAAACTTAATAAAGGTGACATTTCAAATTAGTGGGGAAATAAACACATAGGAACAATACACTAGCCATTTGGAGACAAAATTTAGAGTGCATCCTCATATTAAACACAAAAATAAATCTAAATAGATTAAAGGGTTATTTTTAAAAACAAAATTATAAAGGAGCTAGTAGAAAAATGAGGAAGTTATATAATTTACCTCATCCTTTCCACCCCAAAGCCTAAACAGAACATCATAAGATAGATTTGTCATGTAACAAAAAATATCTATAACACATACAGAAAAGGCAAATGACAAATTAGGAAAAATATTTTTCATAATTTATTTAGATATATTCAGATCCTCAGTAGCTAATAGGTTTTTATAAACTAATCAGGAAACGTCCCAATAGAAAAATAGGCAAAGGACATGAAAAGAAATGTCACAGAAGGAAAAATGAAAATAACCAAAAGACCTTTATAGACCTATAAATGGTCAGACCAATTAGTAATCAGATGCAAATTAAAACAGTAATGAGATGTTATTTTCCACTTGCCAAATTGATAAAGATTAAGAAAAAATTAAGAGGGCAGGGAAACAGATACTCTCCTTTTCTAAGGGGAGTGCTAACCTCTCTGGAGGAACTTTGGTAATATGTATCAAAGTATTTGAAAACGTCCATGTCTTTTAACCCAGTAATTTAATTTCCAGAAATTAATTCCAAGGAGGTAATCATAAATGTGCAAAAAAAAAAAAAAAATCCAAGGACATTTTTATAATCATGAAAAACTGGGAAATAAGTGAAATGACTAGCAATAGGATAAACTATATTAAATCCATGAAATGGAACACTACGCAAATGTTAAAACTAAGATTAAAGAAGAGTGTTTAATGGCATGGAAAGATATGCATCCTCAGATGAGTACCACAGAACACATAATAATATAGACAATGAACCCACTTTTACTTTAAAAAAAAACATACAAAACAAAAGTGTAATAGGATGTGATAGGCATCTAATTTTTTTTTGTTTTTTGTTTTTTTTTGGCTGCACCACGTGGCTTGTTGGATCTTAGTTCCACGATCAGGGACTGAACCTGGGCCCTCCGCAGTGAGAGATCGGAGTCCTAACCACTAGACTGCCAGGGAATTCCCACACCCAAATTTTTAATGACATTATCTAGCAGACAGGATTGTGAAAATTCTTGAATTTCTTCCTTTTACTCATCTATATTTTCAAAATTTTCTATAATGAATATGTATTACTTTTGATGTAGCAGAAAACAGTAAAAGCTGTTAAAAGAAACAAATGGAAAAATCTCTTATTTCTTTGGTAAAAAATAATACAATCCTTAGCAATAGACATAATAGCTTTCCTGACGTTAACATTTCTCTTCAATCTGAGGCTTAATTGCCTGTAAACAAGGTTACCTGTTAACCTTTCTGCTACAAAAAAAGCAAAGCACCAATAAATTTACAAATTCCTGGGAAAACCTTGTTGATTGTAGTTAACTTTGCAATGTAAACGTCACTCCTAATATCTGTTTTCCATTCTTAGAACACAGGTCTATATCACTGATGAATTTTATGGAGCCTAGCTTCATATCTGTGACTTTGAGAATATTGTCATTTTTCTTCTACTCTCTTTTTCATTCATCTTATGACAGAAGCCCATTAGCTGTGCATCAGAGCAGATGCTGCAATTTTCAAAATATATCTATCCATGACTGCAAGGCTTACTTTGAAAGTTACCACTGGTTACCTCTGCAAAGAAATAAAGTGTATCATTTTGTTTCCTTTTTATCTAGAAATGCTTTTCAAAGCATCTATAATGAGGTTACAATTGTCATTTTGTTCAGTTGCCAAGTCATGTTCAACTCCTTGTCCTATGATTTTTTTCCCCCTTTCTGAAGAAAAAGACAATAGAAACACACCAAAGTGTTAACAAGGTGTTTTTGTTGTTTGTTTGTTTTGTTTTGTTTTAATGGCAGGAGTAATGCTTTCTTTTAAAAGCTATTGTCAGGACTTCGCTGGTGGTCAAGTGGTTAAGAATGCACTAGCCAATGCTTGGGACACAGGTTGGATCCCTGATCCAGGAGCTATGATCCCACATGCCTTGACGCAGCTAAGCCCCATGAGCCACCATTACTAAAGCCTGCGCTCTAGAGCCCGTGGGCCACAGCAAGAGAAGTCACTGCAATGAGAAGCCTGTGCCCCACAACTAGAGAGTAGCCCCTGCTCATCACAACTAGAGGAAGCCCAAGCAGCAGCGCAGACCCAATGCAGCAAAATAAATGAATAAATATTTTTAAATAATAATACAATAAAAGCTATCATCATCTGTGTTCTAAATGTTCTACATGATCATTTAATACTCTACAATAGAAAAAATGTCTTGATATTTATTTTTGAAAAGATGAAAACCCTGAGGCCTGGGGCACAGTCCAAGACTATGTATGTAAGTGAAGTAAGAGTCCCTGTGGAGCTCAAAATGGGTGCTCTGTGATGACCTAGAGGAGTGGGATGGGGTGAGACTTGAGAAGGAGTTTCAAGAGGTAAGGGGACATGTATATACTGATGGCTGATTCATGTTGATGTATGGCAGAAACCAACACGAAATTGTAAAGCAATTTATCCTCCAATTAAAAATACATGCAAAAATTAATGGATTTCATTAGGTGTTCTATTAATTCAGAAAGCTTTTTATAATTAAAATGGTTACCATTCTAAAAAAAAATAATAATAAAAAAAATTAAAAAAAGAATCCCTGTGGACAGGTTGGATTCTGTCTGTATGGATCCTGTTTCAAACTTGGCACTGCTTGGTAACTATTCAACTTTGGAAGAAGTGGTTCCCTTGGGAGTTGCAAGCTTGCTGAGTAGAACATCTTTGGGGACACCAGTATGTACCGTTTTGGGAAAGTTGATCATGCATACTTGAAAATTTCTCTGGACACCTCTCTTTGCGGATAGAGACCAAAGGAAAGGCCAGTGCTTCTGGCCCAGAAATCTCTTGTGAACATGGGGAGTTCAGGAAAAACCACTTTTCTGCTTCTTAGGATTGATTGGCTCACACGGTTCCAGCTGGAACTCACGGGGCACACATCCTTCTTTGCATCGAGCCATTGCATCTGTTGGCGTGAAGGGGTCTGTCAGCATTTCATTATAACCCCCTATTGTCAGGGGTTTAGAATTCAGCCATAAAAACTTGCACTGAGCTGGAACTTGGCACACACCACTACCGCCAGGAAGTGAAGTTTGTATGTGAAATTGAAAAAACATCTGTTTGGCCATTTTTGAAGTGGTGTGAGAGCAAAAGCAGTGAAGATGCAGGGTTTTGATACGCTGCATTGGCCACAAAAGCAAGTCAACTTGACCAAGAGGCTTGACTTTATTTCTTTTTTAACGTCTCTGGCAAGTGATTGCTCCATGGCACACCCTGGCCACATCAGACTAGTTTGAAAAATAAAATGAAAAATAAGAGAAGGGTGTTTTCAGACACAAGCAACTAAACTGATGAAATGGTATCCCCTGAGCCTTTTATTTTCTTTTTGTATTTCCCAGAGAATTTGAGACTTAGGTGGGTAGAAATACAGGTCATGTGCTATTGTAATGGACTCCATGGGGTATTCGGTTTTTTCACAGAATGGAATTTTATTGTAATAGAATGAATTGTTTGGAATCCCATTCCAAGTCTGCAATTCCTTCAGACCTTCCCTCAAAAAAGGAAGGTGAAAGGGGGTCTCACAGACCCAGTAGGAAATACAAGAGGACCTTATCTAATATGTTTCCCTCCCTCTGGGCAGGGAGCCTTCCTCTTTCTATTTGTGGATGCTGTCTTGTTTTAATGGGTGATTTGAAGACTTGGGGTGTTACTATTTTCTTGTAGCAGTGGGATTGAGTGATCAAGAAAGGACAGTGAATGAAGTTGTCACTGGCTGGGATGGGAAGGGTCCCTTCCTATTGAATGAATTATATAGTAAGAAACATCATACCATCAACATCTGATGGGCAATTTTATTCATCCATTCACTCTCTCTCTCTCTCTCTCTGTCCATCCACACCCCACCCACCCCTTCCTGTCTTACTTTCCTCTTTCTCCCTCCCTCATTACCACACTTAACCCTACATTGTTATATTAACCTTTTTTTTTTTTTTTTTTTTGGCCATGCCATGCGCATGTGGGATCTTAGTTCCCTGACCAGGGATTGAACCCATGATCCCTGCATTGGGAGCACACAGTCTTAACCACTGGACCACCAGGAAAGTCCCTATATTAGCTATTTTTGATCTACGAAAATGACAGTGTCACATAGTTCAACCTAACATACATATTTTATTCATAAATGTATGGCCATAATGAAATTGCACATTTTGGGACATCAAAAAGAGATAGTTTCCTATGGCTCAGCTCAATAGTATGCTATAAATACATGAAATATCTTTAATATGATTGAATAATTTAAAAACATGATATCTTGGATCTGATGACACACGTTCTAGCCCCATTTTTTCCGTTTATTGGCCATGAGCCCTTGAGTAAGTCAGTTAATAACCCTTCGTATCTTAGAAGGGAAAATGATGATGATACTAGTAAAGTAAATTATATTAATGAATATAATTATATAAATATGCTAATTATATACACATAATAAATTATCATATCCATGTGTGCATGCTCAGTCACTTCAATTGTGTCTGATTCTTTGCAACCCTATGGACTGTAGCCCACTAGGCTCCACTGTCCATGGGATTCTCCAGGTAAGAATACTGGAGTGGGTTGCCATGTCCTCTGCCAGGGGATCTTCCCAACCCAGGGATCAAACCCATGTCTCTTGCATCTCCTGCATTGCAGGTGGATTCTTTACCACTAGCACCACTTGGGAAGCCCCTTTCATAAGGTTATTGTGAAGATCTGACTGGACTCATGTGTGAGCATGCTTGTTAGGCTGTAAGGTTGAATGTAATTGTAAATTACTTGTACTATTGTGACCGTTATCATGGGACGTTATTTACACAGTGGTTCTTCTGCCCTTGCATCCCTTGTAGGGGCTATTAAGATGTGGTCCCTTCTGCACATGGGGTCCACTCTCCACATGGATGCGTGGGAGAATCTCTCCAAGGTCTCAGCCACTGAAAAATCAAGTTTCTCCTGAGCTTTGACTACTACTATTACTAGTAATGTGTGGACGTAGAATTTTATAACAAATAATGTTTCTCTCTTTGCCTTACCATCTTGTTAGCCAGGGGTCCCTAATCCCCAGGACCAGTACTGGTCCATGGCCTGTTAGGAACTGGGCTGCACAGCAGGAGATGAGCAACATCAAGGGAGCAAAGCTTCTCTGTATTTACAACTGCTCCCCATCACTTGCCTTATCGCCTGAGCTCTGCCTCCTGTCAGATCAGTGGCGGCATTAGACTCTCATAGGAGTGTGAACCCTAACCCTAAAATCAAAGTGGAATATCCTGAGATTGCTGCAAGATAGAAATAAAGTCCACAATAAGTATAATGTGCTTGGATCAACCCGAAACCATTCCCTGCCCCCCCAGTCCATGGAAAAATTGTCTTCCAAGAAACTGGTCCCTTGTGCCAAAAAATTTGGGGACCGCTGTTGTAAGCCTCTGAACCAAGTTAATGACTCCCTTGAACAGACCCAAAGGCATCCACACTAACCCTTGGATTCATCTAATTTTCCTATCCATGTTTTTTTTCTTTTATCCGTTTCTTCTAGTTTCCATTTTATACTTTCATACTGCTCATATGACTATAAATATGCCCCCCATACATTTTTGGAACAAGAGAAGGTAAAAACAAGCAAGGAAATAAATGAAGCAAACAACCATTTGTTTTCCTCAGTCCCTCTGATCTAACTGACCTGGACCATCTGACAGGTCACAGCGCAGAACGCATGTCTGTGAAACGGCCCTTCCACTCCATGTCCTCTGCCTGCCTTTTTGACTGTGGAAAACTTTAATCAAAGAATAAGTTTAATCAGAGAAATGTGGAAACAAAGGAAAATAGAGAACACTAAATAATAATAATGTAGTCATTAAGCATAGTCAAGGACTTTCGGTTCTTTCTCAAGGGCCATAGATAATATTCTGAGCCCTATCCTGTGAACTGTCTTATAGATACTGAAACACCAGGTGGAGAAGTTTACTACGTGATGACCAGACTGTACCCAGGACATGCACTGCCACAATTCTGGTAACTGGCCACAGAGAAATGGGAACAAATGGACCCTAGAACTAAAGATTAACTGTACCTGAAACAACCAAGATGATGCTGGTCAGACCACCAGGGACCAATCTGAAGCTGACTTGTCAGAGCTGACTACTGTTTCTAGGTTTAGTCTTGTCCCCCCACCCTGCCCACCTTTTGTCTATAAATGCTCTTGACCCAATGCTTCCCAGTGAGAGGAGGGGTGGTGGAGTCAGCCTTTGGACAGACGTGTGCCACCCTCCCCCAACCCCATCCGGTTGCCGGCAGCTGAAAAAAAGCAAATTTTCCTTTCCACCAACCTGGCCTGTTAATTGGCTTCTGAGAGGTGAGCAGCCAGACTCCCCCACACAGTCTTTCAGTAACATCTGCAATAACAAGGGTTTCGTTGTCCTGGAAGAACCAACCTCTGCTACCTCTGCGACTTGTTACTGTATCTTCACCACACAGAGCAGAGTGCTGAGTGTAATGAATCAGATAATCCAGAAATACCTCCTGGGCAAGTGTCCGCAGGGAACCAGAGGCCTTAAAACTAAGAGCAGTGGCCTCCAGACCTGAGCACGTTATGTCCTGAGCTGCACTAGAACTCTCAGAAGAGAGAGCTTAGCTGCACAGAGGACTCTCAGCAGAGCCTTACAATCAGCTGTGGCATTTCACGGACACGCCACTCAATCTTCAGACTCTACAGGACGGCTTATCCTCTGCCCTGAAGTGGTCCCTATCTGGGGTATGAAAAGCATCTTCTCTCAGCCTCCTGGGATGATTCTATAAGGCCCCAGTTTGGCCCCCGGTGCCATGCAAATGAGTTTTCATAACTTCCTAGAACATCTTAGGCTTCCCAGGTGGCACTAGTGGTAAAGAACCTGCCTGCCAATGCAGGAGACATAAAAACCACAAGTTCGATCCCTGGGTCAGGAAGATCCCCTAGAGGGAAAGCATGGCAACCCACTCCGGTGTTCTTGCCTGGAGAATCCCACAGACAGAGAAGCCTGGTGGGCTCCAGTCCATGGGGTCACCAAGAGTTGGACACGACTGAAGCAACTTAGCATGCACACAGTACATCTAGCTTGCAGTTAATTCACAGATAAGGACTAAGAGCTTCTGCCTCCATATATTTCGCAGTCAAGTTCCATCTCTCTGGAGGTACATAAGGGAGGTAAGAGCCATGTAGCAAAGTGAGAAGGGAGATGATGTGCTACACAGAAAAACTGAAGCTATCTGCTCTGTCCAGATTCTTGCCTTGCTATATCCTAGCTATGTGATCTTGGGTAAGTCAGTTAACTGCTGGGTACCTAAACTTCCTTGTCGATGACAAGAAGGTAATACTGACCTCAGAGAGTTCTTGTGAAGATTAAATAAAACACTATATCTGAAAGTGCCTAAGGAAGAAGGACTTCCCTGGTGGTCCAGTGGCTAAGACTCCATGGCCCCAATGGAGGGGGCCCAGGTTCAATGACCCCTGGTCAAGGAACTGAAGATCTTGTGTGCCACAGCTAAGACCTGGCATGGCCAAATAAATTTTTTTAAAGTATACAGGTTCGATACAGGATCCTTGGGGCTGGTGCACTGGGATGACCCGGAGGGATGGTACAGGGAAGGAGCGGGGAGGGGGTTCAGGATGGGGAACACATGTATACCTATGGTGGATTCATGTTGATGTGTGGCAGAACCAATACAATATTGTAAAGTAACTAGCGTCCAATTAAAATAAATAAATATAAATTAAAATATATATATATATAAAATTTTAAAAAAAGCATACAGCATGTTAACTGAAATGGAGTCTTAATTCCTCATTCCCATCCACACAAATCACATCTATTGCTCCTCTGTAAAAAGGGAATAAATAGTTTCACTCCTTTTCTTTCTCTTGAAAGGCTTTGAGTAAGTGGTGCTAGTGGTAAAGAACCCTCTGCCAAAGCAGGAGATCCAGGTTCAATCCTTGCATTGGGAAGATCCTCTAGAAGGGAGCATGGCAACCCACTCTAGTATTCTTGCCTAGAGAATCCCATGGACAGAGGAGCCTGGTGGGCTACAGTCCATGGGATCACAAAGAGATATGACTGAAGCGACTTAGCGACATAGCACAGCACAAACCAATAAGCCCAAGTCCACTAAAGGAGACGTACAAATGGCAGGAAGGATGTTTCATCAGGAAATTGGACCCCGCCTCCGTGAGTCTAAAATGCAGATATGCTACTGTCTCTTAAAAGGCTAAACAGTAAAACCCAGGGACAGAGAGGCAGGGAAAGCTGGCCTGAGGAACAAGGCACTTACTTCCATAAGGGGAGCCGGTGGGGGAGCCGTTGAGAAATCCCGGTGACCCTGGAACACCCAGGTTGGCCATGGGGACGTTGCTGTAGCCATTCATGCTGTTACTGGAGGTGCTGTAGTTAGACTGCTGGGGGGTGGAGCTGGAAGAATAGCCCCGTGGAGAGATGCTGCTCGTGTTGCGGATGTATCCTGGACAACAAAGAAAAGCCCAGATAAATGAGCCTGTATGCGCAGGTGCATTCACACACACAGCAGAGACCAAATATGGCGGCGTAGGTGCACAAAGCTCCTAGTCTATAGAATTCCACCAGGCTGACAGTGGGCTGCAGGGGGAAGTCTGCAGTTCGTCTTCATACTTGTCATACCTTCCTATCTCGTCCCCATTCTGCACAAAACCTTCCTCCTCTTTCCCATTTGCAGTCAACATCTCCAACTCACACTAAGGAGTGGTTGACTAAGGGGCAGTGTGCAGTGACATCTCCCAAATCATATCTCATGTAACACTAAAGCCCCCTGAGATACTTGATGGGTGTCACTGAGAAAAGCATTCTCTGGTCAAATGAAGCTTGGAAGATGGTGCATACTGTGGCCATTCATTGAAGATTCATACATGGTGCTGAAGTTCCAATAATTTGGCCACCTGATGCAAAAAGCTGACTCACTGGAAAAGACTCTGATGCTTGGAAAGATTGAAGGCAAAAGGAGATGGGGGTGGGAGAGATGAGATGGTTAGATAGCATCACCAACTCAATGGACATGAATTTGAGCAAACTTCAGAAGACAGTGAAGAATAGAGAGCCTGTTATGCTGCAGTCCATGGGGTTACAAAGAGTTGGCTATGACTTAGGGACTGAGCAACAACAGAGAATAAATAAACTGGTTTAACTTTGCTAACCTAGTGTTTCCCAAATTTCACGCACCAGAGCATCTTTTCTGGGTGTGGTAAGGAAAGGCATTCTAGTAACATCACAAGGGCCACTAGCATTCTACTGATCACAGCTATAGAAGTTTGAAGTTGTTTCCGTGCCCTGTTGGGTGAGGTGGGGAGTGTTTTCAAAATGCATTGACAAGTTCATCTAAATGGGCTGTCCTTTGACCAAAGACTTGGAAGCATCAGCAATGGAATGCAAAGGAGAGCCAGTCCATAAGCGGAATTGCTTCTGCCCATATTTCTGAAACCCTAGCAGAGACATCACCTAATCTAGCCTGAACTAACCCATGTTGGATAACTGTCTCTAAAGGTATTAAAGAAATGACACAAATTTGGGGGGACAAAAGGTAATAATGTCCCACCCACATTTCTGTAAGAAGAACTTGCCCTAGGCATGAGAGTGAGGAATTCCCTTGTAATGGATGAATAAAATTAGAAATAAAATAATCCCAAGATTAGGGATATCAGCAGAAACATTTACTCCTTTTAAAAAATGACTTATGATAAATGTAGCACCTTAATGAAATCAATCTCAGTGACTAAAATCTTTACACAATATGTTTTATATATGAAAGCACAGTTAGCTGTGTTGCTGTCTATATATATTTGTATGTATGTATGTGTGCGCTCAGCCACTAAGTTGTGTCTGACTCTTTGTGACCCCATGGACTGAAGCTTCCAGGCTCCTTTTTCCATGGAATTTCCCAGGCAAAAATACTGGAGTTGGTTGCCATTTCCTCCTCCAGGGATCTTTCCCAACCCAGGAGTCGAACCTGCATCTCCTACATCTCCTACATTGGCAGGCGGATTCTTTACCACTGAGCCACCTGAGTTTCCCATATATTTGCATACATTTGTATATAATCATATATGAGATAATATACAAACAGAGGTTACCAAACAAATATAAGCCATCCACCCTTGGTACTAGTAATTTCAGTGCAGGTAACAATAATGGCAATAACTCTGCTTCTTTCCGTTATTCACTTTGATGATTACAATAACAGAAGTGTACATTTTATTCAAATAATACCTGTACATCTGTCTGCAGTAAGCCTAAACTCTTCTAATTTCATAATACTTCATCGTATCTTTAAATATTTCCATTGAAGGATTCTACCTGGTACTTAAAAAGTTGAAAATCTAACAATACATCTAATGTTAAGATAATCCAATGACTGCATTGCTTATCTAGGACACATTTTTTTTTTTTTTTGAGTTGTGAGACAAGCAAAGTGTTTATTAGGAGGAAAACAAGTATGGATAGACACAAAGGCGGGCTCAGAGAGAGAGTTGCACCCCCTCTGGTACTTTGAATCACTTTGATGGAGCATTTTTTCTGGGTTTCCTTCAGGCAATCATTTTGATTTGCCTGGTTGTGAGTAGGACACCCTCTTTTCATGACATAAGAATCAAACGTTCACTTCTTTCAACTTCAGCAGAGCCAATCTTTTAAATGCATAAGATGTCTGTATTTTGAGTCTGAGAAAGGAAGTACCTTGATTGTTTCCCTGTGTTGACTCTGAGATGCTGACCCCGAGCTGGCTGCCATATGAATTGATGCCCATCATGCCACTGTGAGCCGGGGAGCTGGAGAGAGCTGGGATCTGGCTGGGATTCCTGGGGACACTGTAGAGGGCTTCAGCGATGTCCGCGGCTCGCTTCAAAATGATGTCCTACAAAATGGCAGGTGGAGGTGAATGTTTGTATTGAGCAATAGGTGTCAAACTATACTCATTATTTTGTAATAACCTGGAGGGAAAAATAATCTGAAAAAAGATATATATGTGTGTGTATACCTGAATCACTTTTCTGTACACCTAAAACTAACACAACATTGTAAATCAGCTGTGCTGGCAGGTGTGTGTTCAGTTGTGTCCAGCTCTTTCTGACCCCATGGACTGTAGCCCACCAGGCTCCTCTGTCAAGGGATTTCCCAGGCAAGAATACTGGAGTGGGTTGCCATACTCTCCTGCAGGGGATCTTCACCACCCAGGGATTGAACCCATGTCTCCCGTGTCTCCTGCACCGGCAGGTGGATTCTTTACCATTTGAGCTATCAAGTGAGGAATTGGGCTTAATCAACTACATAAACTATGTGAAAAAGCGAGTTGTTCAGTTGTGTCTGACTCTTTACAACACTTTGCAACCCGCCAGGCTCTTCTGTCCAAGGAATTCTCTAGGCGAGAATACTGGAGTAGGTAGCCCTTCCCTTTTCCAGAGGATCTTCCCAGCCCAGGATCAGTATACTTCAATTAAAACAAAAAAGAAAAGAATCAATCTCAAGAGAGTGTGAGATGTGAACTTCTAACCTGGTTATTGTGTGGTGTTCCATAGAGCGCCTCCACCAGATCTGCAGCTCTTTTCAATAGCATTTCCTGGAAAAAGCAAAAAAAGCTGGGTATCAGCAAAGGTAAAACCTCAACTGGCCAGCACAAAGGAAAATTACCTACAAAAATCAAAAGTCCAGGTATCCCCCTAAAATGTAAGTCACTAGCCACAATGTCTTCTATTCGCTTTGACAGGTAGAAAATAAATAATTACACATATAAACTCCTCTATAAATATGTATCTGCATGAAATTCATCTCACTGAAAAGGCTCCATAAAGAGCTGGGCTACCAAGACAAAAAGCAACCAGATTAAGGGTGGAGTCGGTTAACATTAGTAATGTCATGGGCATTCCATTAAAAACTACTTTCAGACTATTACATTAAAAAAAACCTGGTACTCTAATTAACCAAATATTCTCAAATTGATTGATTGGCCTGAGTCGAACCGCTTGCCAAGGAGTTGTCCAGAGTCCTGAAATGATCTTGGCAATGCCTTCTGCAAAATTTTACTCTAATAAAGATGAATTCTTTCAATAATATTTCCCCCTGTTCACTTTAACCAGAGAGAATTAGTAATCAGTAATCCCTTTCCTCTCATTGTGTCTTTTCCACCTCCTGTTTTTAACAGCCTTTTAAATTGCTATTAACCTACTTTCCAGATATCATCTAATTTAATGGGGGGGCTGGGGATTTTTCTGAGAGGAAAATAAAGGTGCAATGGAGCAGCAACTGCAGTACTTGAATTTCACTCACTACAAAAAAGAGAAGATGGAATTTTGTAATGTTTGTGCTTAAAGGGCAAATGTAAATGTTGAAACTTCATAATTTCTCATTAATCAATACCCAATAAACTGATGTGATTTTAAATAAAGAAAGTGAAAATATTGGGCCAGATATACAATAGAATTTTTGCAAGCAAGTTCATTTAAAAGGGATACATTTCATAGAAATTTGTTAATATATGGGTGTTTTTCACTTCCATGAATATCTGTGTATGTACTGGGCCCTCAGTGAATACTTGATTGTGGATTAATATGTCCCTGTAATTATGGGCAAATAAAATTACATTTAAATAAAAATGAATGGGAACTTACACTTTCAGACAATTATTCAATTATTTATTTTTCATGAAGTTGGCAGTGTTTCATAAGTTGAATACTCACAGGTCCAAATTTTCAGATTTCGTATTTGCTCAGAGATTCATCATAACATATTCCATAGTTAGTAGATATTTTATGAGCATCTTGTACCTCAAGCTTAGCCCAATTTCAAGGCCTAATTTAATTTTTATTATATTTTATTTAACCCAATACATGCAAAATATTATCATTTCAACATGTAATTAATGAGACAGATTGTATTCTTTTTTTTCATACTAAGTCTTTTCAATCTGGTGGTGTTTTATAGTACATCTCAATTTGGACTAGCTTCATCTTATAGGCCCAACAGCCCAGCAAGCTGGGAGTTACTGTATTGGACGTTGAAAGTGTAGTTTCTCTTGTAAAAAACATTATATAGTAATATTATAATATTTATAGAGTATACACCTCCAGAAATTATATGCTCCTTTATTTACTGATTCCCCCCAGCTTTTTTGAGATATTATTGACATACAACATGTGTAAGTTGATGCTACAAAGCATGATGATTTGAGCCACATGTATACTGTGAAATGATTACTACAATAATGTTAGTTACCACCTCCATCCCCTTCACAGTAATTACCTTTTTTGTTTTCATTTTGTGGTGATAATTGTTAAGACCTATTCAAGTATACAATATAGGATTATTAACTATAGTTACCATGGTGTACATTAGATCCCCAGAAATCACTCATCTTAGAACTGAAAGTTTGTATGTCGGACAAGGGATGCCTAACTTAATTTTAAAGAGACCTAAGTCTCTAGGTTTATCTAAGTTTACTGAAATTTTACAAGAAGGTTTTCACATGTCATTTTCCAAAGTGTATTACCTTAGCTAATCTCTCAGGATCTCCAGGATGTCTTGGGATGACCTTCTGCAGTCTCTGAAAGCCATAGTCTATGGTGGGTTCATTTAATGCTGAAAAACAAAAGTCCTCTTCTTGAGGATGTAAACTGGCCATAGAGCAAGGTATCTGGTTAAGTCTGCTATGGATAATAGAAAGGTTCCGATATTATCTTTCTAAGAATTGACACAGTTGTTTCAATAAACTAAGGATTTTTGCTATTGACATTGGTTAATTCACATTTATAAGTTTAGAATTAATAGTAATTTAGTCATTAGAATGATGTCTCCAAATGTCAAGATTATTATAATTACTTTATCATTTCTGCCTTCAGTGCACACACTTATCATTCTTTGCTCACTCTCAACTACTCAGAAACATTTCACAATCGATCATATCCCATCCCAGTTTCTTCTGAATACAATAAAGTATTAATACCTTTCCATGCAATGGCACCCCACTCCAGTACTTTTGCCTGGAAAAATCCCATGGACGGAGGAGCCTGGTAGGCTGCAGCCCATGGGGTCGCTAGAGTCAGACACGGCTAAGCGACTTCACTTTCACTTTTCACTTTCATGCATTGGAGAAGGAAATGGCAACCCACTCCAGTATTCTTGCCTGGAGGATCCCAGGGACAGGGGAGCCTGGTGGGCTGCTGTGTATGGGGTCGCACAGAGTCAGACACGACTGAAGCGACTTAGCAGCAGCCACATGCCTTTCCTTTCTTCCCTCCTTGCCTTTTCCCCAATGTCTCATCATCTAGTAATTCTTCTCCTAAATATCACTTTTTCTTAATTATGTTCTTAGATATTTATATTTATACATCTATAAATCTTTCTGTGAGTTTACAAAACTCTGTTCTTATGCATAATATGATTCCAGAATTTTCAATTATATTATGTTACACATACATTCACTTCATGTCAGGCTCCATCAGATACTGCAAGTTCCATAAGAGCAGAACTCACACGTACTTTGCTCCTGTGTTCTCACTGTTAGAGACAGTGCCTGGCACATAGTTGGCACTTACTGTCAGCAATTGTGAAATGAGTGATACAGTGAATGAATGAATGAAGGACTTATTTCAGCACTTCTACTATGCTAAAGAGTTTTGGAGGACTGATTCCTTTATCCTTTGTCTTTCTTCCTCTCTTTCTTTACTTTTTAAAAGTTTGATATTTGGCAAAACTAATACAATTATGTAAAATTTAAAAATAAAATAAAATTAAAAAAAAAACTAAAAAAAAAAGTTTGGTTGCTTAAATTTTATGGTTTTAAAATTAATACATGATCAAAGTAAAGGAAAAAGATACAAAGGATAAAATAATAATCACCTGCACTCCCATTAGGCAGCAGTAAACACAAGAGGGTGTATTTTCTTTTTAATCTTCCTTTTTGCATATATGTTTTATGAATATTTGTTGCTATCATTTGAATTCTCAAAGCAACACCTTTTATTTAAAGAAATTATTAAAATTTTTAAATATAGAAGGAAAAATAAAATCATCCATAATCTCATAATTTTAGAGATGATCTGGGTTAACATTTTTGTATATATCCTCCAAGATTTAAACACACACACATACTAAAAATTATTCAGAGACATACTATTCACACTGTTAGATAACCTACTTTTTATTCATTTAACAATATATCAAACTTTTCCCCAGGTTATTAAATATTCTTTTATAACATTATTTAAAATTCCTGCATATTTTTTCCATGACATGGTCTGTAATTTATTTAAATGGCTTCCTAATGTTTGGTATTTAACATGGTCCTAATTTCTCACTATTATAAAAATCAGAGCAATAATTATCCTTTGTGCATAACTTTGATTATTTCAATTGGAAAATTCCAAGAACTAGAATTACTAGACCAAAAATTATGGTTCAGATTTAAGGCCTTTTACACATACTGTCAGATCACTCCTTAGAAGAATATATAAATTTATACTCCCTCCAGCAGGGCATGTGGTCATTTAAACTTATTTCTTTATTCATCAGTGAGATTGAAGAGTTTTTTCTTATACTTGCTGAACATTTTGATTTCTTCTTTTATGAGCTGCTTATTAATACTTTCTGTACTCTTTTCTTTTGAGAAATAGGCCTTTTTTAACTTGTAAAAACACTTTACATGTTAATATTTTTAACATTCTATCACCATGTTACAATAACATATCCAAATTTGTTCTTAGGTATTATAGGTAGAAAGACCATCCCAGCCCCAAGATCTGGCAAATACACACACACGTGGGTCAGGGGGTGCTTTCATATACATAACTATAAGTATACGAAATCTTTAGGTCTACCAGTAAAATGTGTACTGCTCACTATTTAGGTAGCAAGTTTTTTATTTTTTTTGCTATGTATTTCATCGTCTGTCTATTTTATTGTGAATATGATTACTCCCTCATCACATTTTCTATGAGTTTTACTAGCACCTAGAAAAACTTTGGTTTTTATGTGTCTGCTCAGGCAGTGTGTGAAGGGTAGTGTGTGGCAGTATATGGTATAGTCATTAAGCGAATCAGCTTTAGAGTCAAGTGGATCTTGGGTTTGAATCCAGCTCTACCATTAATTTCTGTGAGCTTCTGTTTAAAATCTAGTTCATGGGTTTGCTGTCAAAATTAAATGAAACAGTGTATATCATGTTCCCAGTACAGGTCTTTGCAATAAAAGATTGTAACCAATGGTAACCCCTGACAAATGTGCTTTTTTCCTGTTTATTCTTAGGCTTGAACATTCAGAGCATCTACACTTCATGATCAGCTTGTCTTCTTTTGATAAGTATATTAATTCCATTTAGTTCTCTTAATCTCATCCTTGTATTGGCTGAAACATCCCAAAAAGTATCTGAAAAAAGGATGATAGTGGATATTCTTGCTTTTTGTCCCCCTTTAAACGGGAATGACACACTTTCATACCAAATGTGATATTGGATATTTGAGATAAATATTAGTTATCATTTTTAAAATTTATTTATAAATATTATATATCATGGGCTTCCCTGGTGGCTCAGACAGTAAAGAATCTGCCTGCAATGCAGGAGAACTGGGTTCAGTCCCTGAGTTGGGAAGATCTCCTGGAGAAGGGAATGGATACCCACACCAGTATTCTTGCCTAGAGAATTCCACGGACAAGAGGAGCTTGACAAGCTATAGTCCATGAAGTTGCAAAGAGTTGGACACGACCAAGTGACTAACATTTTCATTTTAGTTATCATGCTTTGATAGGGGCTTTTATCAGAAATTCTTAGAATTTTAGAAAATTACAATCATATGAAATCTCCAGGCTCCTCCCTCCATGGGATTCTCCAGGCAAGAATACTGGAGTGGGTTGCCATTTCCTTCTCCAGGGGATCTTCCCAACCCAGGGATCGAACCTGGGTCTCCCACATTGCAGGCAGACGCTTTAACCTCTGAGCCACCAGGGAAGCCCCCTTAGAATATATTTCTCAATATTTCACAATTAAATGGCAACTCATGGATGCAGAATATAATTTGCTTAGTATATTTCTGAATGCAATTCATTAATATTTTCTTATGATTGCTGGTGTGGGGATGAAATCAATTACATCACTGAGAATGGCACCTGGCACATTCTGAGCCCTCAACAAGCATCTGTTACTGTTATTATTGCTGGTATTTGTGTGCCCATATTAATAACTGGGATACTGTGCATGGTGTATTTGGCTTCTGATTGATTTTTATTTTATACCCACTTTGAAAAATAAATTGAGAAGCTTTCTATATTTTATCCTATGTACTATAAAATTTATATAGCATGGGTAGTATCTCTTGACTAAAAGTTAGAAAGAACCCCAGTGAAATTGTTCTTTTCAAAGTCACCAATAACATCTTAGCCAAACCAAGAGGAACTTTTCCATTCTTACCTTAAACTCAAGTTAGCATTTGACACCACTCTCCTGCTGCCAATATGTCCACTCACTGACTTTCCTGAATGCACATTGCTCTGTTTCACCCCTACCACTCTAGTCATGCCATCTCAGCCTACCTTGAGGACTGCTCTTCCTCTGTCCATCTGATGCTTCTTGTTGCCAAGGCAACAAGAAATGCTGATGTTTCTTGTGGCCAAGGCAGTCTTCTTCTTGCCTATACCTTCTTCCTCAGCAACCTCATGAGTGCCCACATGATTCCATGTCAAGCTACATCCTGTCACAAATCTTTATCTGCAGTTCAGGTAACTTGCCCAAGAGTCAGCCTTATTTTTCCAAGTACTGGCTGGAAATGTCCACATGGATGGCCCATAGACTCCTCCCATTCAACATACTGCAGTCTCATGCTACTGACACCACATAGCCATCAGCCATCAAAGGTCATGCATTTCAGGCTTCCCTGGTGGCTCAGTGGTAAAGAATCCACCTGCCAATGCAAGAGGCACAGGTTCAATCCCTCATCTGGGAAGATCCCACATGCTGCAGAACAACTAAGCCTGTGCACCACAACTATTGAGCCTGTGCTCTGGAGCCTGGGAGCTGCAACTACTGAGCCCATGTGCCACAGTTACTGAAGCCTGTACGCCCTAGAGCCCATCCTCTGCAACAAGAGAAGCCACCGCAATGAGACGTTCACGCACTTCAATCAGAGAGTAGCCCCCACTCACCGCAACTAGAGAAAAGCCCGTGCAGCAATGAAGACCCAGCACAGCCAAAAACAAAATATAATACATAAAATTATTTTTTAAAAAGAAATCATGCATTTCATTAAGGTTTTAAATGTTTTAGCATAAATTTTATTATAGTATTTGCTTAAAATCTCTAATCTCCTATTTATGACTCTCCACACGGTAACCCCACCACCACCACCAACTTTGTTACACTTTCTGAACAGTCCTATATCTAATTTTGTCTTCCTTTAGTTCCAAAGAGAATATCCTAAGATTTCTAGGTGATTGAGTATTAAATTGTTAATTATTTATTCTAATTAATTGCACTGGATTAAAAAAGGTGGTGTATAGAATATCTGCCTTTTGGAATTTATTAAGTTTTTCTGTGAATTCATATTAGTCTTGTCTGTGTTCCATGGGAAATGCTTTAAATGTATTATTTAATATATCTTTTTGATCATATTATTTAACATATTTTCTACATAATTGCTGCTATAAATTTACCCTTCCACATGCTCCTTGTATGTCTAATAGGTTTTTAATGTATATATATTTTCTCTAGTGACTAGGAAGATGAACACTCTATTTTAATTTAGAATAGTACCTCTGACTTTCTCTGAAAATATTTTGCTTTTCCTAATTGCTTGAGTCTATGGAGCCCCTCCACATATACAAAATGTTGCTTACCTTTAATTCCTCCACCTCATTCTGTCTACCTTTACATTTTTGTTGATGGTTTATCCTCCTCAGCTAATATTCCTATTACTAGATTTTCTGTGATCTGTCTCTTTTAGACATTAATTTCCATATTTCTGTTAAACCATGTCCTCATATTAACAATAATTCAGATACTGTATGTTTAACCACTTTTTCTGCTAACCAGTGGTCCTGTGGAACCATAACTTTTCCATTCTTGACTGATCCAGTTCTCCAGAAGTCAGGTTATTTTAGCATGAATAAGAATCAAATTCTGTTGGGGCCCTTGAAATAAGAGAATATCTTTCTGTCTTCCTCACACATTAATGACACTTTCTCTGGACACAGAATTGTTGAGTATTCTCTTTGAATTCTAGATCAAGTTTTTGCTGTGTCACTTGTCCTCACTCTGAGGGGGGCACCTGGGAGGTTTTGTCAGGGTTCTCCCTGATTTCCTGGCTCGCCTCATCTGTTCCCATGAGCAGAATGTCACATCCTCCAACACAACCCTGCCTGCATGCAGAGGGACACAGAATCTCTGGCATCATGATGAGACCAGTTTAGCTTCACACACAAATACCAGGTCTCCCTTAGTTTTATGCTTTCTTGAAAATTTCCTTCAATAAATTGTGGATGGGGGCCAATTAAACACTTGTACTCATGTTACCGGGGCTTCCCAGGCAGCACTAGTGGTAAAGAACCTGCCTGCCAATGCAGGAGACACAAGAGACACAGGTTGATCCCTGGGTCCAGAAGACCCCCTGGAGGAGGGCACGACAACCCACTCCAGTTTTCTTGCCTGGAGAATCCCATGAACAGAGGAGCCTGGCGGGCTACAGTCCATAGGGTTGCAAAAGAGTCAGACACGACGGAAGCAACTGAGCACAGACATACGCACTCATATTACCATCTCACCCAGAAACACATGTAAGAATAGCTGTGGGTGTAATTGAATTATTCCATAAACTGTTTTTTCCCTGCTTAACACTATAATGTCAGCAATTTCTGAAGACTTTTTCTTTAATAATAGGATTTTTAGTGGCCATAATATTCAACAATGAAAATTGTTATGATAGCTGTTAGAATGTACTGAAGGCTTACTATGTTACAGGCATTATGCTAATGCCTTTTACATATATTAGCTCATTTAATCCTCATTACAACCCTATAACATGCATTTTATCCCTATGTTAAATGCAGCTCCAAGGTGGTGCTAGTGGTAAAGAATCCACCTGCCAATACAGGAGACACGGGTTCGATCCCTGGCCTGGGAAGATCCCCTAGAGAAGGGAATGGCAACCCTCTCCAGTGTTCTTGCCTGGAGAATTCCAAGGACAGAGTAACCTGGTGAGCTACAGTCCATGGGGTCGCAAAGAGTCAGACATGACTGAGCAGCTAACAACAACAGCATGCTTACACCACACTGACCCTAAAGTAAGGGAACAACCCATAAGATAGAGAATCTAGCCACCCCCAACCAAGGTCCCACTGTCTCCATGACTGTCCTTGTCCCTTCCCTCCCATCTTCATTGTTACCAAATTCTCGCCCCATCTCAGTGAAGCCCTAGAGGTCTATCCTCAGCCTGCCACTAATATCCTTATTCCTAGGTCCTTCCTGCTGCTCACAGAGTAATCTGCTAAAGCTGAGCTCTAATTAGCACACAGAATGCTTTCTCTTTCATAGACTCTATTTTTATATAACTTTATTTATTTATTTTTGGCTGTGCTGGGTTTTCGTTGCTACATGGGCTTTTCTCTAGTTGTGGCGAGCAGGGGCTACTCTCCAGTTGTGGTACTCAGGCTTCTCATTGTGGTGACTTCTCTTGTTTCAGAGCACAGGCTGGAGGGCACGAGGGCTTTGGTAGTTGCGGCTCCCGGGCTCTAGAGCACAGGCTCAGTAACTGTGGCACACAGGCTTAGTTACCCCGAGGTGTGTGGGATCCTCCTGGACCAGGAATTGAACCTGCATCTCCTGCATTGGCAGGCAAGTTCTTTACCACTGAGCCACCAGGGAAGCCCTCTCTTTTGTAAACTTTATCACACAGTTGTACCCACCAGGGTACAACTACCAGGACACCAGGGTGATGTCTGGTTTATCTCATCTGCCCGCTTGTCCAGGCTTCTCATCTACATCAGAAGCAGCAGGTGCTCCTGACCACATGGAGTTAGCAATTCACATTTTAAGCTGATGAAGCAAAATAGACATACTCATCTCTTTCTCATGTTGAGTGTTTTCTGGAGGCCCCTGCCAGACTTCCTAGGCATATGCTATGGATGGGTTCTGTGTGTATCCAAGATGAGAAAGATGGTGAAATACACTGTCGTGTTTATCTATATGGACAGGGAATAATCACACGGATGTGTGTGTGAGCACACACACAGCATGCCACTTTAGTGAAATTTTGAAGTAAAAATCATGAAGCCCAAACTGTTTAGTCAACACCGAAGTGTAAGAAGAAAAATCAGTCAATCCCTCAAGAGTTCAGCCTTCAAAACCTCAGGGTTGGGAACCTCCCTGGTGGTCCAGTGGTTAAGACCATGCCTTCCAATGCAGGGGGTGTGGGTTCGACCCCTGGTCAGGGAACTAAGATCCCACATGCCTCTGGGCCAAAAATCCAAAATAAAAGCCAGAAACAATATTGTAACAAATTCAATAAAGACTTAAAAAATGGTCCACATCTTAAAAAAAAAAATCAGGGTTGCATTGAACAGTTTTTATTCTGGGTCCAAACTCACTTCCCATTGGACCAGTTGTTTTGCATCCTATCACTTCAGCCTCACCTTGAGTCCCAGCTTTCCTCGCTCCCCACCTCCCTGGGTGTTCTCTGACTTTTCAGTCCTGATGTGAGCCAAGTAAACCTCAATTAGCTAATGAGGTGCCCAAGACCAGCCCCAAGACTGTCTCTAAGGGCCAACAGATCATTAACCGCCATCATCAGTGTGAATTTACAGCCTCTGCTACCACATGGAGTGCGGGGGTGGTGTGAAGTCCTGCCAACCTCTTGGCTGAGAGGGACACAGAGAAAAGCTGGCAAGGCAAAAACAGAGTAAATTAAAAATAGGCTTCGATCTATAGGCTCTATTTATCTATGTCTTTCTTTGGTAACATTAACATTAAGGTAAAAGGTCAAATCCCCACTGAAATATAATTTATATTTACCTTTTATTAAATAATTATGGCATGGCATGAAGTTAAATATTACAGAAGCTAATCAAGGGGGAATTCAATAGAGAAAACTCAGACATGAGAATTTCGTCTTTGCTATACATAGAATGTCTTAATCCTCCACTGGGAGTCATCCGGGTTTGCTTAAGGAGTTTAATAATACACATTTCAACTGCCACAGAATCTAAATCCCATTTGGATCAGCCTTGGAAAAACTTTCATCAATACCTTGAGATTTCATAATGTTTCTCCTGAGAGCCTGGATCTTATGTGTCATTTCTCATTTTGATTGCGGGTATAATATATGAGGTTGCTTACATATCTTTGACCCAATGAATAGATATAAACCATAAGCAATGTGTGAAGGGTTTCTTTATAAAGTAAATAGTATTTAACTAAAAATATCTACTGGGAACCACTCATTTAAAAAAAAACTGGCTGTTGCTCAATATTAATATTCCCAAAGGGTTAGTGAGATGGATAAATTCTATATGATTGGTTTTTTTCCTTAACAGGAGGCATGGAGAGCAGATAATGCTTACCCCAGTTTTTGCCCCTACTTAAGTTTCCCAGAAATAGAGTTTCTTCCCATGGCCAACATGGAAAGGGGACTCCTGGTTAGAATCCTGGTCTACCCTCAACAAAGACAGCATTGACTTTGCAGGCAGGTGGTCATTTCTGCCTTTGACCAGCAAAAGTACTGACCACCAAGATGGCAATAGCAAGGGCTGATCAAGTTCCCTTGCAGAAATTTGAGAGGAGACAAGTAAAATGAGGGGGCAAGGAGATCTGAGTACTCTGTCAGGCTGCAACTCTGGGATATTGATCTCGGTTACAGCTTTCTTCATTAGTAAGTCTTCAGTTGGCACCTAGGATCATCATGGAGCCTACAGATGGCCAATAAGAGGCTGACAAAAGTCTAGAAAGTCTGAGCCTAGTTGTCTGTCTGCATCTGTATGTATACATCTGCAGCAGAGGGTCTTCACTTTCATCACAGAGCCCACGGGCCCCTGAGGGGTCCAGGCCATAGAATTAAAGGATCCTTCCAGCCCTGACTCTAAATCTCAACCGTCTCCAATAATTAAATAAAGCAATGGAAAAAGAATCTTGTTCAATAAACCTCAAATCTATGTAATGTGGCTGCCAGGCAAGTACCAGATCAGAAAATGGACTTTGAGATGCACGCACAAGAGAAAACCTGCTTGAAGAACTTCTCTCCATGGATAACCAACAAGGACCTACTGGATACCACATGGAACTCTGTTCACTGTTATGGGGCAGCCTGGATGGGAGGGGGGTTTGGGAGAGAATGGATTCATGATTATGTCCCTTTACTGTTCACCTGAAACTGTTACAACACTGTGAATCAGCTATACCCCAATACAAAATTAAAAGTTAAAAAAAAATAAAAATACCTCTCCATATGGTGCTGATCTAAGACAGTTACTCTCCTTTGACAGGACAGGAAGGCATAAAACCCTTGCTTGGGGAGGAAATTTACATGCATGCAAACTAGCCCCTGCCTTCAAGCCCCCTTTAGGAAGTCTGTTCTGGTCTTCCCCCAGTGAATATGTCTTCAAAGTGCTTTGATCTTATGCATTAATTCCTGTGAGGCTTCCCAAGTGGCGCTAGTGGTAAAGAACCTGCCTGCCAGTGCAGGAGACGTAAGAGAATCAGGTTCGATCCCTGGGTCAGGAAGATCCTCTGGAGGAGGGCATGGCAACCCACTCCAGTACTCTCGCCTGGAGAATCCCATGGACAGAGGAGCCTGGTGGGCTACAGGCCATGGGGTCAAAAAGAGATGGACACAGCTGAAGTGATAATCCACGCATGCACACGTGTATTTATTTCTGTGAGGTCTGCCTTGTTTGTGCTATGATTTTGGTTTCTCTCTCTTGCTCCCAATCCTCCCAATTTTCTCGTCCATTCATCTATCATCTACCTTACTCCTCAGGTGTCCAACATTCAAGGCTATCTGCTCCCAAGGTCAATTTTTTCATAGCATTTGATGGTGTGATAGAGATAAAGCTGTCCCTTGTCTGGGATCTGCCTTAATTTCTAACCTTGACCAACTCTACCACCCTCAAAGGCAGGTGGACTTTGGTTTATCTCTCTGCAAAAACAAAAAGTTGGATTAAGTGTTTTCTCACACCCCTTGTAAGTTCTTGCATTATGATTCTAAGACTATTACTTATTTGTTGCTGTTCTTCAGTCATTAAGTCATGTCTGACTCTTTGTGACCCTGTAGCCGGTAGCCCACCAGGCTCCTCTGTCCTTGGGACTTCCCAGGTAAGAATACCTGAGTAGGTTGCCATTTGCTTCTCCAGGGGATCTTCCTGACCCAGGGATCAAACTCTTACATCTCCTGCATTGTCAGGCAGATTCTTTACCACTGACCCATCTGGGAAACCCATTATTTATTTATTTGGTGAAAGTGAAATTCTTCGAGAAGTGGAGATGGGTGGAGTTGAAGCCATGGGCTGTTGAATTGTCTTTAACTTTTGCTACACTGAAATCTCTCCCTATATCCATCTGTTTCAATGTAGCAAAGGTTCAGTGTCACCAATTGTTAAAAAAAGAACAAAGATAATATAGGAACACATTATTAAGAAGTGGTACCTGCCTTTGTGGATATAGGAACAAGAACACGAGGTGAGAACCAGGAGTGCACAAGTGAAAGATTAGATGGAAGCCTCTGATATTTAATTTTAAATGAAATATTAATTTAATATTTAATTACGCTTTGGTTTCAAGAAAAACTGCAGCAGCAAGACAGATTGTTTGAAGAAGGGAGTAATATACACGGTTAAGGAGACAACTGTAAAAATTAAAGATAAATTTCAAGGGTAAATCTAAATGCCACCACGGAACAGTTATGAATATGCTCTGCTTTCTGTAATATGTATTTAGAATATTATAGCTGAGAGCACCAGGCCATTAAGAGGCTGGGACGTCTCTAGCAAAACAACGGCCCCCTATTCTGGGGCTTCCAACGGAGACATCATTCCTCAGGCTCAGCCAAATGATGGATCCAAATTTTATAGGCAATGGGGGTGGAGGCAACTTCAGTAAAACTGCAGGCTACCAGGAGGGCTATTCATCCAACCTGTTTCTAGTGCAAACAGGGAACAATTGTACTCAGGCCAGTTTTTGATATCCGAATTGGGTATTTTTAACTAAAAATCAGATTCATTTCTTAAATGAGATTTTTTTTTTTTTTTCAGGATAATGCTATAGGGAAAAAAAAGAAATGTGATGTGGGTGAGCTATTAACATCTGAATCCAGCGTGCACATCTGTGCAGTGTGGCTCAGTGGATCCCCATGCCCAGCCCCAGGGAGGGGACTGTGCAGGGTATGATTTGGGGGGGCCATGGAATAACCTAGGCTTTTTGTTTCTCCACCCAACTGCTTCCTGATCTTGTCTACTTTCTTGTTGATTAACACCTGCTCCCAAATAATGAACAGAGTAATCAAATACCTTTGTTTGTGCTACAGTATTGGGTTGGCCAAAAAGTCCATTCAGGTTTTTCCATAAGCTATTTTTTCACGATATCTGATGGAAAAACCCAGAAGAACTTTTTGGCAAACCAATAAAAGATAAGGATTGTTCTGGGGAGGAAGTGAGTTGATGTGAATTGTTTGGTTTCTATAGGTGTCTCCATAGCCAGGGTGTTTTGGCAGCTTCCATATTCAACCACACACCTTGGGAAGCAGTTCTTTGGCCTGCACATGAGCCAGCTGGGCCCAATCGGCTCTTCCTTTGAAAACTCATTTCCCTTCAAACCACTTGCAGAGAGCACACATGCTCTCTGGCTGCCCTGGCCTTCTCTGTCACCTAAAAACCCTGGTTTCTAATCCAGACTCAGATATCAAAGGCATGATAAGGTGGGTCTTTCAAGAGTTCACCTTCTACAGTAGAGAACACATGCAAAAAAGTCTACTGTTGTTTACTCGCTAAGTCGTGTCCGACTCTTTGTGATCCCGTGGACTGGAGCCCGCCAGGCTCCTCTGACCATGGGATTCTCCAGACAAGAATACTGGAGTGCGTTGCCATTTCCTTCTCCAGGGGATCTTCCCAACCCAGGGATCGAACCTGTGTCTCCTGCGTTGACAGACAGATTCTTTACCACTGAGCCACCTGGGAAGCCAGCAAAAAAGTCCACCCTTGATCAAACAACAGTGAGGAAGGAAGCCAAAGAGAACTCATCATAGAAATTATGTATCCCACAGCCAAACACTTACAATAGTAAATTTTGTTCATATCTGTGTATTTCTATACAAAATATACTTGCATATCTACATTTCATATTCCCAGTGAGATAAATATCTTCCAATTTTTAGGTTAGAAAACTAACGTGAAGGACTTCCCTGGTAGCCCAGTGGATTAGAATCCACCTGTCAATGCAGGGGACATGGGTTTGATCCCTGGTCCCGGAAGATTCCACACGCTACAGGAAACTAAAGCCCATGCACCGCAACTACTGAGCCTGTGCTGCTAGAGCCCAGGCTCCACGACAAGAAGCCCGCACACCACAACTAGCAAAGACCCAGCGCAACCAAAAATCAATCAATCAATCAATCAATTTTAAAAAGAAAATGAAGGCAAAGAATGGTTAGGGGATTTGTCATAAAATGTGGACTCAAATCCAGACTTCTAAATTCTGTCACTGATGGTCTTCCACTCCAGGGCTAAGTTCTCTTAAGTTTAATGACAAAGTGGAGTTCCATTCTCAAATGCCTTGCTACAGACCTCCTCTCCCTGAATCCTTAAGATGCAGTAACCATGGTTACCTGAAAAAACAAGTAACCGTGGTCTCACTGGGTACCCCCTACCAGGATTATTTTTCTCCACTGCTAGTTTTCTGCAGCAAAGTCGGCCCGTGGAGTAGGGGACCTCTCCCCACTCACAAGCCTTGGCTGGTACCACCTCTAGGTCTCAAAGCACACAGAGGCAGTGGGACGTTTCCTGATGAGCTGGATGCTCGTGTGGAGCTCTTGACTCGGAAGCAGCAAGCTGCACTTCAGTAAATCGTGGTGGTTGGAGGAAAATAGACCTTCCTACATGTGCGAAGAAAACGTGTTGTTTTTCAGAGCCCTGATGTTTATGCGGTACTTGGCAGCAACAACCATGGGGAGCTGATTACTGCATTTTGCCTAATTATACCAGGTAAGTCCCATCTAATAGGCTTGGGTTTATTGTGGTGGTGTGTCCTTGGATACGGAAACCATCAACAGTTGGACCGCAATCCATAAGATGTGAGTGGTGGGGTGAGGGCTGAGGGAGGGGAGGTTTGCTGGAAATTTCCTGCCCACCTCCTGCTTTTGGAGTCTCTTTCTAGAAAGTTCCACGTATGAGTAAATACTATTGTGTTTGTGGGGTAATGACTCAGTCTGAAAAGAACTGCCCCGTGTTGTCAAATACTTTACAAGCCAGGAAGTCACTGCAGCAGCCTGATGAGCAGGACTCAGCATTCCCAAACTCATTTCTTTGTTTAAAATACAGATTCTCAGACCCTCCCAAAAGATTAGAGTGCAATATGCCTGGAACAGGGTCCAGCATGATTGGTGTGTGTGTGCATGCGTGCACACGTGTGCTCAGTTGTGTCTGACTCATTGTGACCCCATGGACTGTAGCTCACCAGGCTCCTTTGTCCATGGGGTTCTCCAGGCAAGAATACTGGAGTGGGTTGCCATTTCCTTCTCCAGGGAATCTTCCCAACCGAGCAATCCAATTCGACTCTCTAGCATCTCCAGAGACCATATTGTACATACAGTTTTTAAGCTTTTCTTTTTTTAATATATCACCAATGTCTTTCATGTAATTAAATATCCATCCACAGCATTGCTTTTGGAGAAGGAAATGGCAAGCCACTCCAGTATTCTTGTTTGGGAAATCCCATGGACAGAAGATACTGGTGGGCTACAGTCCATGGGGTTGCAAAGAGTTGGACACGACTGAGCGACTCAGCACCCACAGCATTACTTTAATATCTAAGTTGTTTTTCAGTATAAGGATGTTTTGTTATTTATGATTGTTTACAATTTTTCAGTCCTGTTAACAGTGCTTCAACAGTGCTTATTAACAGTGCTTCAGAATAAACAACCTTCAGGAAAACTCAATTATTTCCCAAGTATATATTCCTAAAAGTAGAATTGTTGGGTTAAAGGGTACATACATTTTTTTTCTTTTAAGGCTAGTACCATCAGGGTATTCTCCTGAGAGTGGAGAACTATGTGTTAGAAAACCCCCACTTTCTTTTAATTTTGTCAACGTAGGTATTTTCATTTGTTTAAAAAAAAGTCTTTGCCACCTTGATAGGAAAAAAAAAATGTGATTCTGTGGTTGCCTTAATTTGCTTTTATTTGATTATTAATGTGGTTGGGATTTTTACAAACATGTTTATTGCTTGATTATATTCCTTCCTGAATTAACTCCTGATGTTCCTTGCTAGCTTTTAGAGAGTTTTCCCCCCTTAATTTATAAGACCTCTAACATTCACTTGTTTATCCATAATGCATAACATAGTGGCTGACAAAGAGTAGGCATAAAATGAACTTTGCTCAACAAGTAAATGAATATTTTTATGTGTAGGATATTATGTCATAGATAACAAATATGGTTTCAGTTTGTCCTTATCTTTTCGATTTAATAATGGAAACTTAGACATGCAAACATTTTCTTTTCATGTAATCACATATTTATGCTCAGTGGTTTCTGTCTTTGGGATCAAGCTTTTAGCAAGGCTCAAGTATAATAAAATTTTTAAATGCCTACATTTTAAAAAATTAATTAATGCCTACATTTAATTAAAATATTTAATTCAAGTATGCTTCATTTTGTGATATGAAATTAGATATATAACTTTTTAAAATGCTTAATTAGTTGGCCCCACACCATTTGTTAAAAATTCCATATTTTCCATGTTGACTTGAGATGTCTCCTCATCCATACAAATACTTTTGTATTTGTACTAGTTCTGTGCACAAAAACTGTTTATTTTTAAGTGTTTTCTTCTGTTGCATGACATTTCTGTGTGTTCCTGCAAAACCCCATATTCTTCTAATTACCGAAACTTAACATAGGTTTTAAAGTCTGGTAGGGCAAAGCCCTCTCATTTTTCAAAATGAGGGGTCCTATTTTAGCACCTTTATTTTTGCAGGTGAACTTTTGTAAAGTTTTCCCCAAACATTTTGTTGGTCCTTTGATTGGCATTGTGTTAAATTTATTCATTAATTGACATCTTTACAATATTAAATCTTCCCACCTCTCCACCAGCTGGAAGTATTTTGTCCTTCCTCTGAACTCCCTCAGCACTTTATACCTTTTTAAAAAATCACTTTCTAAGCTATACCCACCCAATTTTTCAAACCTGAAACCTGAGTCACTCCCTCCCTTTCCTTCCCCAACCTTCACCCCATCCAATCAATCATCAAGTCCCGTCAATGCTACCTCCTAAATTTCATCCACTTCTGCCTGTCCCCACCACCGGCACTCCAGTCCAAGCTGCCATCATTTCTGGCTGGGGCCACCACACTGGCCTCAAACTGACCTCCCTGAATCCATCCTAGGTTCCAAACCATTCTCTCTGCTGCAGCTAAAAGGCTCTTTGAAAAGGCAAATCTGACCATGGCACTCCCAGCTTTAAACTATTCCAATAGCTCCCCATGGCACTTGGGATGCAGCCAAACAAGCAGGTTCAACCTCTCTTCCAGTTTGAACCCAACCTCTCTTTCACATTCTTTCTTCCCCGTTCCTAGTTACCGCCAAATACATCCCACATTCTTTCCTACCCCAGGGCCTTTGCACGTACTGTTTCCTGTGTTTGAACTGTCCTTAACCTTCTCCATTGGCTTAAGATTCCTCTGATATATATCCCCAGCATCCTCTATCACTCATCACATTTGTAATTCCTTGTTCAAGTCAGCCTCCATGATGATAACACTAATAATATACACCTTTCCAATAATAAGCTATAGCTGCTCTCTATGTCAAACGCTTTCCATGCACAGGTGTTCTACACCTGGCTTGTACCATTTTATGACAGCAGGTTGTTGACTTTTCAGGAATGCTGTGGGCCAGCTGATGTCATATTGGTAGTTTGAAATCAGCCCTGGTGACAGTACCTGCACCATGGAAATCAGCAAATACAACAGACCAACGTGGGGCATGTTCAATTGATGCTTGCTTTAGGAGTAAGTCAACCATGTCTCAGCACATAAGGAAAACAGAACTCTTTGCTGATGTGCATGCATGTTAAGTCACTTCAGTCATGTCCTACTCCTTGCTACCCTATGATGTGCCGACACTGCATTGCTAAACATAGGTCAGCAGGCAGGATAGCCAGAGACCTGAGTCCTTGTTCTGACTCCACCTTGAATTGAACAGGCAAGTCATTTCTCCCTGGGTCTTAGCTTTCTCATCTGCAACAGATGGAGTTTGATCCAATGTTCTTTGATGTCTTATTATCTTTAAAATTAGATTTACAGGTAACATAAAATCTATTATCTTTACTACTGTGTGGGCTCCTTTTCTTCTTTTTTAACCAAGCACTGTGTTTTCTGTGAATCATTTAGGCTCCTCTATTCTCTCTGGCAAGTTCCTTCTTTACTTTTGAAATGTCACTCTATGGTCAGCTCCTCCAGAAAGCCTTCCTTGGTTTCCCAAAATGAGCCACCCCTGCTCAGTGCTCCTATAGCCCCTTTTGGATTTATATCTCTTTTAGGACTCAGCATGACTATTATAATCTACAGGTGTCTCTCTCTCTCTCTCTATCTAGAACTGTAAACTGCTAGAGGAACACTGATATTACTGACTTTGTGCCTTGAGTGATAATTTAGAGCTGATGTTTGTTTATTGAATATATAGATTACATGGTTACCTGGGTCCTATCTTCAGAACTTCAGATTTAATTAGTCTTGGATCCAGCCTGAGCACTGATGCATTAAAGTGCGACCAAGGATGACAACCTCTGCTTTTGAAGGAATGTTATACATTTACACAGACACACACGTATGCACATGTAAACATATATGGCTCCAAACATCTATAGCCCCACTGAGTATTGCTTGTTTGTTACTTCCGAAGAGAATTGAGGATTAATTGCAATGCAGTTTTTATTCATCCTGCCTATCACCTTACAGGGCAGACCTGTCATCCATATTACAGTGGGTGCATTTGAGAAAGCAAAACTCTATGTGTGAAATGAAACCCATTCCTCACCTGACTCCAGGGACAGTCCAAGCTCCTGTTTCCTCCTACTCACTGACCACTCCATTTCTGTGTCCTTCACAGGCTCCTCCTTGTTTTCCTGAGCCTTACACTTAGCGCTTCTGATGCACCTGCCATCTTTAGACCTCTTCCATCTTGTAGCTATACTCCCTTCCATGGCCTCTCATCCAGCCCAGTGGCTTTAAATCCCATCTGGATGCTGACTACTCCCTTGTTTGGCATCCTCAGAGTTTTCCCATGCAAACCCCTTGTCCTACCTGCCTTTCCCACCTCATCTCCCATTGACTCCACTCTAGCCACACTGGCATTCTTGCTCTTCCCCAATGATGCCAGGCTTATCCCTGCCTCTCAGACTGTCATCTTTTCTCTGTCTAGGACATTTGCCCCCAACCGATTGACTGCCAGGTGCTATTCTAGCTAACAGTGGTGAACCACAGAAAACACAGCTCTGAGGAGGCCTAGGGACAGAGGAAATGTGAATGGACAGGAGAGGAGGTCAAAGAGATAAGGGGGATGGGGACAGATTTCCACACCTGCGACACATATCTTGGGATTCCCTGATGGCTCAAATGGTAAAAGAGTCTGCCTGCAATGCAGGAGACCTGGGTTCGATCCCTGGGTCGGGAAGATCCCCTGGAGAAGGAAATGGCAACCCATTCCAGTATTCTTGCCTGAAAAATCCCAGGAGGAGCCTGGCAGGCTACAGTCCATGGGGTTGCAAAGAGTTAGACACGACTGAGAGATTTTACTTCACTTCAAAACACGCCTCTGCTCAATGTTCCTTTCTCAGAGAGACCCTCCCTCATTCTCTATCCCTTCCTTATCATTGTCTGAAATTATATCATGTATGTTCTATGTTGACTGTCTCTGCCTATAGTAGGCAAGGTTTATTAAGATGGAGGACTTTATCTTGCCCACTTTTATATCCCAGAGCCTAGAACTGTGCTAGCCCATGGTAGGCATGTAATAAATGTTCATTTGAATGACTGAAAAAGCTGTATCCCTTTGGGAGCTAGAATAGTAAATATTTTATAAATATTTTATTGCAAGTAACCAAACCAAGACATGCCTATCTCAGAAGAGAAAACTCAATGACAAAATGTTAAACATATACCTAAAATCATCCTTTTCCTTCTACTCCTAATTGATTGCTAATCAAACAATTTACACTTAAATAATAATAGGAGGCTAAGTCCGAATAAGGAATAAAACACTATAAAATAATATTATTAGAAATTTATAATAGGTCAGGTATATTTTCTTGATGATTTCTATACTTCTTTCCCTATACCTCTTATTTTTTTGTTCAGAGTAACAATATTCTGACTTCCCTGGTGGCTGAGTGGTAAAGAATCTGTCTGCCAATGCACAAAAAGCAGGTTGAATTCCAGGGTCAGGAAGATCCCCTGGAGGAGGAAATGGCAACCCACTCCAGTATTCTTTGCCTGGAGAATCCATAGACAGAGGAGCCTGACGGGCTACAGTTGATGGGGTCGCAAAAGAGTCAGACACGACTTAGGGACTAAACAACAATATTCTAGCGGGTCTCCCTGCCTTCAGCTGTTCCCCAACTAACTCAGGTTTCCTTTCCTGCTTTGCCTAGCTAAGTTCTAGTCTAAGTTCCATCTCATGGATCCCCACAGCTGTTGAACCAGCTTTTTCTTTCCTCCAGACATCAACTCACCTCATCCTCTGCGTCTTTGCACTTAAGACTCCCATAGGAGGAACATGCTTCCTTTTTCTCTTTGCCTATCCAAATCCTCCCATCCTTAAAAATGGTCTTCAGTATCATCTCCTCCTTGAACCCCATCCCTCTACTCTAGTTCATAGTAAACTCCCTTTTTGTGAAATTCATATTCCATTCTTTGGAAATACTAAACAATTTGAACACTCTTAATTCGCCAGCTGCTCTGTTGCCTTCTCCAATAGTTTCTAAATTTCCAAATAGGGACCATGTCTTCTATGTTATTGTACCTTCCACCTGGAAAAAAGTAGTAGATACAATGTAGGCGTTCAATAAATATTGAACCAATTAGATCATTTCTACTTTCATAAAGTTTTAATATAATTTGAATCCCTCTGCAGCATCATTAGGCAACTTTCCTGAATCCTTTTCAAGAAAATTTCGTTATAGCCAGCAACTCTGTCAAATATTTTATCTGATTTGTTTGGATAAAAGTCTATTCTAGCATGGTTCCAGCTGAGTTAAATTCATAAGGATGGAATCCTGAAATGAGCTGCCATGACCATTTCCCAGACTGTGCAGAAATTGCTTACATAAAACACAGCATTAGATCAACACATCCCCTTTCAATGCCTATGACCCAGTCCACTCTTGCCACTCCAGTAGAAAGACCTATAAACGTTAGAATGATTATAAAGTGGGTAGACTGGGAACCAGAGCAAAAGGGAACCAGGAACCAGTCTCCCTTGGAATAATTTTCTTACCCACCTGTGTAAATGAACCTCCCTGGAGCTCCTTTGCAGAACTGTTTGGATTTGTAAGACAATGTCACTTCTACGACCCCAGGGATGTGCCGAGGAGGAGTCTGCACTCTGATGGCATGAGGAGTTATTAGCTGAGGAATGAATAGGCAGGGAAATAAAGTATTTATTATACATTATCACAGATATACTGAACACAGAAGCCTCGTCCACTGCTATCTCCCAGGGCAAACTGGTGCACTCATGGCACCCCTTGTGCCATGAACACCCTGTCCCTGTGTCTCAAGTGTTTCTGTCTCCTACCCTGGAATTACCTTTCAATCCAACCTGTCTATCCTTCCCTTCCTATTAGCCCAGCTCAAGTACCCGCCCCCAACCTCCTGTGTCCACCTAACCCCCATCCATGTAGTCATTCCCTCCCCCAATTCCTACACTGCCATGACCTCACAGATGGATTTGGCAATTTCCATATCCAACTTAGCACTGTTATATATCTTTTTGTAACTTGTCTTGTTTTTTTCTCATCACAGTAGAAAAATTGGAAACTAGAGAAAAATAAAAAAATGTTACCATTGCATAACCCAGAGATAGCCATTATTCATCTTTGGCACATTTCCAGTACTTTTCAAAGGATGTGTTATATAATCACATTTTACATCCATAGATACTGTTGTCCTGATTTTTTTCATTTAGCATTATATTGTAAGCATGTTCCCTTTTCCTGTGTAATTAGAAATCTTTCAAATATAATTTTTAAGTAAATGATGATACTTTATTTGTTTAACCATTCTCCTAGTACCCAATGTCTAGCCAATTTCTAATTTTTCACAATTATAAACAATACTTATTACAGTGAATATTTCTTTTTAAGGGATCCATGCCTGCAGGAAATTGTGGCTTACATGTCTTTTAATCCTGGTACCCCACTTATAATAGGTACTCAGTAGTGTGTGTGTGTGTGTTCATGTTGTTGAGATTGCAGAATTACTAGTTTCCCCAGATCAAAACAAAGGAAATCAGGGAAGTGAGTTGCCTTTGCCTACCTCACTCCATACAAGCATGGTCCCAAACACCACTTGGAGGCCATCAAAGAAGTTGTCCCCAATAATGATGACCATGGCTCCTCCAGTGGTCCAGCCTTCACTTGGGCTAATGGCTTTGATGCATGGAGTTGCTAAAAAGATAGGAAAGAAAAAGTCAAGTCTGTCTTTTGGTCGTTGAAGTTTGGAGTTCGGGGACTGACTGCTCTTGAAAGCTCTTGGTTATCTAAGAAGTTCAAGTTGAGCTTTGCTGACTTGCCATCATTCCCTAATTGGTTGTTGGTTTTCACCAGGTCATTAAAGCCTAATGAGTTGACCACTATATATGAAAACACTTAGCTAATTGTGCAAAGGGTGTTTTTAGAACTCTGTTGTTTTTCCCCATATTTTATAAGTTGATCACACTGGAAATGTGTAAATCCCTTTTCTCTCCCCACCTCCTCTGCCTCAAGATGTTAAGATTTACAAGGTCTGTTAATGTGCTAGAGAAAGAAGGAAAAAGTAAAATCTACCATAGTTGAAGACTTTTTTTTTTTTTGGCTGTATCAAGAGACAATTTCTAATCACTTTCCTAACTTTGTAGGAAGGATTTTCCCTCCCTTCTTCCATATGTTCGAGGCCTCTGGACTTTACATCCCAACAGGAACCCAATATGGTTTTCAGGCCATAACTAAAGTCAATCCATCACTCCATTTCCAGAGCTGACAGGGTCAGAGGTGGAGGAGAACTTTGGCAGGACTCCAAAAACATGAGCCCCCTTTGAACAGCCAGTCAATCACATCCAATCAGTCAAAAGAAACTGGATGGGTTCCTAGTTCTGAACCCTGGGATTTTCTTCTCCCCTTTCAGTGCCCGCTGCGGGAGAATTAACACCACTCCAAATTCTTTACTGATTCAATCATTTTCTTTCAGTTCATTAATTCCTATTTGAAATGATACAAGACACATTTTAAGGGCTGAGTTGGGGTGGGGGCTGGTGGGCAGTATACAGCAAGACAATACACAAAAATAGGAGCCTCACTTAGCCATTCATTCTGTATTACAAGAGCTTCTTACACCAATGAGTTGGGGAGCATGCACAAAAAAGAACTTGGATGGGATTTGCTTAGGTTTGTCAGTTATCTTCCTTGATATACTTTAATTTTTCGGACAACTTGAAGTTTAGCTGTTACCGGTATTCCTAATTACTTTAATGCACTTGGAAAAATTACCCAGAGCAGACCATGATTTTTTCTTGTCCAAGCAAACAAAAATCAATTAGTGTCAGTTTCATTCTGCACATTGTTTTGTTTTGCCTACAATCTGCTTAAGCGCACATCTGACACTTATTCATACATGTCTGGCATGGTAATGTTCCTGTTTAACTAAGATGTCATAGCACTACATTTGCCTGAAATGCCCATCTAGCAAAAAAATAAAGAGAGAGAGAGAAAGAAAAACTGACAGAACTGAATGAAAGAGCCAGAGAGTGGCAAGGGCCTGAATACTGGCTGGGAGATGTGTGGGGATCATAACAGAGCAGGAAGAAGTCAATGTTTACAGCTTCATTTTAAATTTTAAAATCCACTCAGTCTTGTGGACATTCTCCACTCCTACTCAGAGACATCAATTTCACATTCAAACCAGGAAAAATTTGTGAAGAGCGTCATTTGTCTGCCAGGCTCAGTCCCTCCGGAAAGCACAGCCCTACCTTCCGACGGGTCCAGCCTTCTGGCTCTCCGTCCATGCTTCGAGTTGTTGTGAACAAACATGTTGTCGGAAACAGCCAGCACATGTCCATCCACATTCACTGTTGTTGACAATACGACCTGCAGATTTCAAGGAAGAAGGATGAGGGGGAGGGGGTTGAGTTAATTTCTCAGTAAGTCATAAAAGTCACAAAACTGTTTTGTTAGACTTCCGTGTGGCTAATGAGAGATGGACCGGAATTTAGGGACAAGCCCTGCTCTTGGCATCTGAATGGGTTCTCCTCCTCCTGTAACAATGGCAGAGCATTATGGAAAAAGAGGCCAGCCTTCACCCATGTGTTGTTACCTATTTGTGCTCAAACTATGCCCAGGTGAGGAAGTGGGGAAGTTGGCAATCTGCCTATAGCTTCTAGAAACTTCATCTCAATCAAAGGACTTGGACCATCATTCCCAGGTGACCCTCGGGCTGGAGTCACAACAAGGAGCTGATTGTGTCTGATTGGGAAGCTAAGATGGAAACACCAGCTGGGAGGTCATCTCTCAGGAGTGGGTTCTTGAACATCTGACGTGTGCTAAAGTAGTGCTGGGCATGCATGTACTGCCTGATGAGCTCTATCTGGTTTCTCCCACACCAGAGAGCAGCGACTAAGATGCTCAGACTTTGGGTGAGAAAGTAAAGTTGTGGAATTCAGCGTTGAAAATGTAGGACATTTAGTATCTAACCAGATGAAAGGGAAGAGATGGGTGTGGCATAGTGGAAGGGTGTGGATTTGCAGTCAGAGAGAACTGAACCCAAATCCCATGCCTGCTCCTTCCAATTGAGAACCTCTGATGGATTACTTGGGCTTCCCTGGTGGCTCAGACAGTAAAGAATCTGTCTGCAATGTGGGAGACCTGGGTTCAATCCCTAGGTTGGGAAGATCCCCTGGAGAAGGGTATGGCAACCCACTCTAGTATCCTGGCCTGGAGAATTCCATGGATTATATAGATGGATTATTTAACCTTTTTGGATCTCCGCTTCCCAGTCTGTAAAACATATACAACATTGCCTATCTTGAGGGCTGAATGAGATAAAAGAAGAATAAAATGAGAAAATACATGTAAAACATTCATGGATGAGTTCCCATCCTCGTGGCCTTATTCTCGCCTTGTTTGACTAGTCAACAGGACAGAGAACTTTACTCATGGAGCCTCTCCAATAGTCTAAGCTCTGGGGCAAGAGAAGGCTCCAGTAGGGGGAATTAACTCCCACAAGGCATGGTCCCTACCCTCAAAGAGCTTACTTTCATGCTGGAGGAGCATGGCAAACAAGTAAAACAAGCAGCACATAGAATGAGGTTGGACTGAGTTCTATGTGTGTGCTGCAGATCAGGGTGCAAGGGAAATTCAAAGAGGTGGTGATCAGTCAAGGCTGGAGCAGTGGGAAAACACAGCAGAAATGCATGGACTTGGGCATATCCACCACCTACTTACTGACCGAGGAAGGTGAGTCACCTGTTAGTTACATGTGGCAATTCTTTGTGTTTGAGAAAGGAACTTCTTATATACATACTCTCTCTCTCTCTCTCTCTCTCTATATATATATATATATATACCTGAGGAAAGAGATTAAATAGATATGTCCACTCCCAAATTAAACTTGCTGATACTCTATTTGGAATTTTTTGCCCGCCCTTGAAGAGTTTGCCTGCAATGCAGGAGACGCAGGAGACCCAGGTTCAATCCCTGGGTCGGGAAGATCCCCTGGAGAAGGGCATGGCAACCCACTCCAATATTCTTGCCTGGAGAATCCCATGGACAGAGGAGCCTGGTGGGCTACAGTTCACAGGGTCACAAAGAGTTGGACACGACTGAAGCAACTTAGCACACACTTCCTTACTTATTAAATAAAGAGGGGATAAACCTGGACCTTGCCTTACCTCTTAAGAGGTAATATTTTATATTAATACAAAACAAGATTCACTCAATGGCATGTCACATCTCTTTACCATGAATTATTTCAAACGAACAAAATAAACATAATGAATCTCCTTTTTTTTTAAGTGAAATTTACATGCAATTACTGTACAATTTTGATAAATGGATATACCCAGGTAATCCACACCATATCACAATATAAAACATTTCTGTCTCCCCAGAAAGTTATTTGGGCCTCCTTTCAGTCTGTCCTACCCAATACACTTTTCCAAAGCAATACTCTCCTGATTTCTTTTTAACCTCAAATAGGATTTCAGATGGCATCTTTTTTTTTTTCAATTGAGGTATAGTTGCTTACAAGATTGTGTTAGTTTCTGATGTACAATGAAGTAAAAATTTTTTATATATATTGTAATATAATATGGATTTGGAAGAACCCTTAAAACTATGAGCCCACAAAGTATGTCACCTAGCCTGGTGCCACGAGCATGACAGTGGCATTCAGAAGTTTTTACGTGGGCACAGTGGGCTGCGTTTATTAACTCAGACGCAGTGGTCACTGTCTGCTATGTATCGGGTATTATTACATCAGGCCTTGGAGACTGTAAGACCACAGAACGATGTGTTCCTGGTCAACGAGTGTGTCTCCCACACTTAGCTTCTCCACTAGTGAATTCACTACCTGTTTCATGGCCCTGCTCACTGTGAAATCAGAACTTGAAGGAGCCTCCATAGTCATTCAGAAAATTACTATCAGTGTAATTGCTCACAATTCAGGGATGCAGCCGTCTAGCTCCAAATCTGTTTTCAATTGTGTCCTTGTTAACATATTAAGAGTCTGGGGAAAGGCCTTCCAGAAAGTTCCTATCATGCAGTGGCCACCATAAGGCAGAGACCTGCATCACTTTCTGCCAGGACATAAGGCACATACTCTTACAGGGCGTTTCAGCAGAGCAGAGGGTGGCGTCGCAAAGGGAGGGAGGAGTCGAGGGTCTCCTGGTTCCCAGAGTTAAGATGAGCACGAAGGCTGAAAGCAACCACCTCTGTCTCTGTTTACCCTCTGAAAATAATAGGAGAAGATGGAGGGAAAAAATGATGATTCGGATCAATTTTATAAATTGTGTGTGTGAATGGACATTGCTCTCATCCGTGGGGGGAGAAAAAAAACAGAGGGTACTTCAGGCTTTCACTGCTAACGAGCTGTGCTGGGCACAAGGAGGGGAACCCCCGCCCAGGTGAGGATTATGTGGACATGAAGAGCATTCTCCCCAAGACCGCTTTAATTCATTCCACAGGCTCCTTGTTATACTGTACGTTCATGCTCCTTGTGCATTCCTGCCACAAAATATGGGGCTTTCTTGAGCCAGCTGATTTCATCATTGTCCATTTGGGTGGAGTGAGACTCAGTTCCAAAGAGAACATTTCCCGAATGACATACCCTGATGGTTCAGATGCACTTCATTATTTTCTATTAACAATGGAAATAAATTTTAATCTCTTGCTGGCTAGCGCTGGCTTCTCCTGACAGCAAGGGAATTAACCTGAATTATTTCAGTGTCTGCAAAATTTATTACAAGATTTTAAATTATGTCCAAATGTATGTGCGTGTGGCTGTATATATATCGCTATGAGGCGAGTCCCCGTTTTTAATATTCTAAATATCTTAAGACAGTGAGGTATCTAGGAAGGGCTGCCAATTTAACTGAATTTGCAAAATGTAAAGGATTTGATACACAAACTCCATCATGTGAAACCAGACATATTTGGTTGTTGTTCTTTTTTTTTCTTTTAAGGAATGGTTGTTGTTCTTGTACGTGGACACACACACAAATACTGACTTTTCCATGCATTCCTTCTCCTTCCGAAAGAACGAAATACATGAGGGAGGCAAAGATACATTTGGTACACTCAAAGCTTCCAATTTAACTTCCTTCACTGTTTTCTGATGAACGATGACAACACTGATATTATTCTATTCAGATAAGTTAAAGTTTCTGAATGTTTGAAGACTGAAGGAAGTGGACTGTGCATTCCAGCATCGTCTCCCTCCCAGGCCTTCCCCTTCCACAAGCCAACTTCTTTCCCCCAGTGAGTATTTCCTGGGTCATGAAGGCTGACCTTTCCCATCTGGAATCAATCAGTCAACCCCTGACAACTTCCTGAAACACCTCACTCCATTTCCTGTTCTCTCCCCCTTCTCCCTTTCCCCCTGGTTTGCTTCACTCTTCAAAACTGCAGGCCACAGCAGCTTAATGTTAGAGGGTCAGACACAGTTAGACTCCAAAACACTACACAAGGACACCTTTGACCTTCAAAAATCTTTACATCTTAGCCAAACAAATCAAGGTCAACATTTCTTACCATTACCTTGTTAACTATTTGTAGGCATCTTTGCCAACGATCTTCTGATCCTAGAATCATCCATACCACTTGTTCTTCTAAGATCATAAACTGATCTGTCTTAGAAGTAGCAAGTGGAATATTGACAAAGCGTGCCATTAGGAGGTACGTGAAACTAGAAAATCTCGAGTATTTTAACAAACATATGGATAGGATTCCTTCCGTCTCATCAATGTCTCCTATCACCTATACCTTATACCTGGTTTTTCTAAAGCTCTCCGACTCTCTTGGCATTGCTGTTTCACTGGCACGGCCCAAAAGGATGACAATTAGGAATACAGATGTCCATAATTTGTATGGGATGGACCTCCGGCTTTTGCTGTTGACACTGGTGACAGCTTTCATTCGTTTCTCAGAGTCAGTGTATCTGTATTTCAACTCAAAGCTCCAGTAGGAAGGCCTGCTGATCTGAAAACTAAGCATTGTAGCTGATGGCTGTCCTCCACTGGCACGCTTCAACTCAACACATAAACAATAACGAATGATGTTCGTGCAAACGTGTTTCCTGGGTGGCTTGGTGGTAAAGAACCTGCCTGCCAATGCAGGAGACTTGGATTCGATCCCTGGATTGGGAAGATCCCCTGGAGAAGGAAACGGCAACTCACTCCAGTATTCTTGCCTGGGAAATCCCATGGACAGAGGGGCCGGTTGGCCTACGGTCCATGAGGTTGCAAAAGTGTCAGACACGACTTAGCAACTAAACAGCAACATTCACACAAATATCATTTAAGACTCGGTTGCTTTCAGTCAAGGTGCCGAGAAAGAGAAATAGGGATCAACAGAAATCACTTTCATTTTTTTACAGCGAGAGTAACTTTCCACATGTTGCCATTCCTCATTTTTGCTTAGCGCCATCTCTCATTTTTAGTGAGACCAGATCAATAAATAGCAACCAACTGGAGCAGCTGGCACAGTGACAGTATAGATTCCATTTTGAATCATCCAATTAAATGGGAGTTTTAGCTGAATATACAGAAATGGAAACATCAGTAAAATGTTTGTGTCTCCCCTTAAAAAAAAAAAGGTAATGTAAGAACAAAAGCTATAACTGTGTTAGCAGACCGCTCAAAGTCCTCAAGAAAATGGATGGCTTTCTCACATTATATTTTTCTTCTCATCACCCAAGAGCAATCCTGTGACCCCTACTCTAATAATTTATGCAAAGAAGGAGCTGAGTTGTAAAGAGCTCCTTCCTGCCCAAAACAGGCCATGGTGGGAGTTGCCCTTTTGGTGGACACATCTGTTAATCTGCCCATACAACCAGTTTTCCAATAGAGGAGTTGTTCCTTTCGTATCAGAAATGATATCACGTAACAGCAGGATTTTTACCACCCTGATTTACTCCCACCGTTGGGTTATTCTGGGCACTCCCAGGTGGTGCAGAACCCACCTGGCAACGCAGGAGACTCAAAAGACTCAGTTTGATCCCTGGGTGAGGAAGATCCCCCGGAGGAGGAAATGGCAACCCACTCCAGTATTCCTGCCTGAAAAAAATCCCATGGACAGAGTGGCGGGCTGCAGTCCACGGGGTCACAAAGAGAGTTATTTTTACACCTCACTCTGAAATGTCTATGGATTTTTGGAACATCACACTGAAAAAAAAAAAAATCTATGCTTCTCAAAACTCTGTAACTGTATGATTGAGTTGAGTCAGAGATCAGCTTGAATCCTATTCCCAGCCAAGCTTTCTCAGCTCATACCCAGGTGTTCCTACAAAGACCCTAAGTCTCACACAAGAGGGTAAAAGAAAAAGAGAAGTCAAAATGAAAAATGTGTGGAATGATTAACTGGTCTGCTCTTTGAAACAGACGAGAAACCCAGTGTCTATCTCTGTAAGTCGCTGGAGAATCATCATGTTGGCTGGAAACCTCCCTGAATGGATCAGAGCGGTGGCTTTGAAAATACACTCGATTCTACCATTAGTCAGACACATTTCCTCTCCATTTCAACAAGGGTATGGACAGAGGAGCCTGGTGGGCTACAGTTCATGGGGTCTCAGAGAGTCAGACATGACTTAGCAACTGAACAATAATAACAACAACATGCACCTTCTAGCTGAAGGTGGGGGCCTATGGTAGTTTAATCTATGTAAAGTTACAGTATGTAGCATTGATAGCCCACTCGAAGTGGAAGGCTCTGATACCTACTTATAAACATGCACCCACCAAGCTAAATAAAATGGCCTCAAAAATTCCTGTTATTTTGCCAAGCATGGAAAAAAATTCTTTATGACATTTTACATCTGGAAATGGAATTAAATTCATGATGTGCTTTTCCCTTATAACTGTTCAGTTGCTCTATATGTTATTTCAGCTTTCCCAAAGCATAACTATTATGTGGGATTTTATTTTCCACCTGTGGAAGGAGGAAAGAGACACAGAGACCATTAAAGGGACAGAGAAAATCAAGACAGGCTTCTGGTTGTGGTGGGCGATCAGATTTGGGAGTCCACACTGTGAGAAGAAATACTCCATTGATGTTTTTATACCCTGGCGAATTCTCACATTCGACCAGGGGAATCTGATGAAACAATTTTGTCTAAGCCTCCATAATTCAACCCAGGCAAAGAACAAACAAATTGGCTACTGCAAGTTGTTTCCCTCTACCTTTTATTCTTGGCACACATCATATTTTCAAGCCAGATTTAAAGCCCGGATTCTTCTTTGTTACTAGACTCCAGAGTCTCCAAAATTACCTTTAAACACCTACATACCCCGTAAGTATGGATTCTGTCATCTTTTTTTTTTTTTAAAGGAATTCCCAGAATTCTTAGCAATTGCTGTTGTTTCATATTCCCCGAGGCTACATTTTCTGTTCAGTTGAGTATCAAGTAGCAATCGAGAGAACGCCAAGTTGATTGCTGTTGAGACAGATGTGGGGCGTTCTGGAGTTGCTCACAGCCAGGGAGGGGGCCATGGCATTCATGACCTAAGTACTGAGAAGATACGTTCTGAAGGCACCAGACAGCTCTGTGTTTCCGTGAGTCAGAGGCATTTTGTGACCTTCCAGGCACTGTGCCACATGCAGTGCAGGCCGACAGAAAGCACTGTCACTGCCTCACAGTGCTCACTACGCAATGATCCATGTGAGTCAGTCGCTCAGTCATGTCCAGCTCTTTGTGACCCCATGGAGCCTGCCAGGCTCCACTCTCCATGGAATTCTCCAGGCAAGAATACTGGAGTGGGTAGCCATTCCCTTCCCAGGAGATCTTCCCGACCCAGGGGTTGAACCCAGATCTCCCGCATTGCAGGCAGATTCTTTACCATCTCAGCCACCAGGGAAGCATGCAATCAATAAAGCAGAACAAATGCCACACTGGGACTTCCCCATGGTCCAGTGGCTGAGACTCCAAGTTCCCAAAGCAAGGAGCCTGGGTTCGATCCTTGGTTGGGAAACAAAGATCCCACAGGCTGCACTTAAGACTCAGCCTAGCCAAATAAATAAATTTTTTTTTTTAAAAAAAGAGCAAACAGTACACATAATGAGGAAGTATTACTATATGGTAATATATAATTGAGGACTGAATTATGTGGCCACTGCATCCTCTAAGAGTCCAAAGGTAAGAAAATTAACCAGCACTGAGGGCAGTAACCAACATTTTCATCAAGGAAATGAGAGCTGAGATGGGCCTTGAAGGGTTGCAAAACTTGTTATGCAATTCAAGTTTGCTGAAAAGATTATTCTGGCAAAAAAAAAAATTCTAATTGGCGTTAAGTGGGGCAATATGCCAAAGAACATTTCTGCTGGCATATTTTGGCAAATTTGGCTTAGGATAGACACCTTTTAGAGTTTGCTTGTAAAAAAAAAAAAAAAAAAAAAAAAAAACCCAGTTGAATACGTACAGACATCAAGTGGCAGCTTTTTAAACATTTTTTATTTCTTTTTTTTTTTCGATATCTACACACTGCTTTATTTATTTACTTTAGGCTGTGCTGAGTCTTCATTGCTGCACTCGGGCTTTCTCTAGTTGTGGAAATCAGGGGCGACTTTCTAGCTGTGGTGCTTGGGCTTCTCTTCGTGAAGCACAGGATCTTGGCAGGTGGGCTTCAGTAGTTGCAGCACGAAGGCTCAGTAGTTGTGGCTCGTGGGCTCTAGGGTGTGCAGACTCAGTAGTTATGACACACAGGCTTAGTTGCTCTGCAGCATGTGGGATCTTTCCAGACCAGGGATCAAACCCGTGTCCCTGCTTTGGCAGTAGATTCTTATCCACTACACCACCAAGGAAGTCCTCAACCTGCCTTTTAGGTCATCAGGAAGCCCAAAGGTCGTTAACCTGCTTTACAACCAAATTTCCCTTCATCCCAAAGGCCAGAGATATTGATACTTGCAACATCCACCTCACCTCATTGTATTCCATCGAGGTCATTGCTTTTCCCATCTGAAAGGTATACCAAGTGGGATGGTTATGGTCAAGGGCAGTGTTTTACTGGCAAACATTTTGAGGGCCACAGAGGAGCCTTAACACATTCAATGCAGTTCTTGATTTGGCTGGGCCAGTCTTTTTCCCCAAATGCTGTCCTCAGGGACCTTGTGAATCACCTGGTATCCATCAAAATCCAGGAACATGTAGGCTCCATGAACAGCTTAAGAATCTATGCACTCTTACTGCAAAACTAAGAAAACTTTCCTTTCCAGGAAGTTCTGCATCTGATGGTCCTGGAATATGTTCAAGGGTTGGTTTTAGTGCCCAGATTTGAGTCTCTTAAAATGTTGAGAAGATGCCCCGAAGGAGGAAATGGCAACCCACTCCAGTATTCTTGCCTGCGAAATCCCATGGACAGAGGAGCCTGGCAGGCTATAGCCCATGGGGTCGTAGAGTCAGACACGACAGAGCAACTAAGCACCGCACAGCTCAAGTCTGACATGGAATTTCCCAAGAGTTATAGAGGCAACAACCTGCTTTTATTTCTCTCCATTTTCTCCCACAAATAATTCAAAACCCATTTCTTATGTGAACTGGTCAAAATTCTTAAACCCTAATTCCTGTCCCCATTTGAGATATCAAAAGCAGGGGATGAGGGGTGGACAGATTCATCCCACAGACATAAGCTTGAAGTAACCCACAGCAAGCTTTCCCTAAGCTTAAAACTTTAGGCTGAACAAAAGATCCCTGAACCCTCAGAGGTGGTGGTGGTTTTTCTTTTTTTTTCCCTGACTCCTAATAGATAATTATTCTTTCTTAACTTGGACTCTCTGGTTTGTTCTCCCACCAGATAATGGACTCACCTGTTGATCAGAGAGGCCGTAAGTCAAGTGGTTTTCATTACGTGCTTGAAAAGTGTGGCTCAGTAGCCCCGCAGCCTTCCCATGGTGGGTGAGATCACAGAGCAGCTGGGGTGGCTCCGGCTCTCAGAGATTTTGAACTGAAGAAACCTGCAGGCAGCTGGCGCTGTATTAAATTTTTAGCATTTGGAGTTAATTTAAACTCTCGTTTCCCTCTTCCACGGTGTGAGAGAAACATTCACCATTTTTTTACTTAAGGAAAATAGATGGTGGTGCCATGAAAAGGTTTTATATAAGAACTGGGGTTTAGGAAATCATACGGGTTTGTTGGATGGAGCCTGGCCTTGTTCCAAGACATGAGCAGCCCTGCCCTTTGCTCTCATGTCGATCAGTCAAATAGACGAATGACCGCTGCCCAGCTGTGCGGACTAAGGGTCTCTGCCATCTATCCATGCGAACTGCCCCATTGTTTCTATGTGGTGGGTGCATCCAGCATGTTGCACTCATAGGCTGTAGGCTTCCCAGATTATCCAGTGATTCCAATGATGTCAGTCCACCCTCACATGCCTCACTTCCATTCTCCATGCTGATGGAGAAGATTGTAGTGTCTTCTGACCACCATGCATTCCTGCTCTCTTTCTCAGAGGTCTACCAGACCTGCTCAACGTGTCCTGACAAAGCACCAACCCTTCCCCAGCTCCTCCAGGAAGCCCCCAATGAGGGTCCTTCCAACAGGCCCGGGGTTGTATACAGATTTCCATAACCAGACAGACATCAATTCAGCCCTGATATCTTTCCCAATTTGGGTCCAGACATGACTTCTTGCTTTTTTTTTTTTTTAATAATTTTATTTATTTTTTACTTCGCTGGGTCTTTGTTGCTATGCAGGCTTTTCTCTGCTTGTGGCGAGTGGGGTTTTGCTATTTGGACTTCTCACTGCCATGGCTTCTCTTGTTGTGGAGTATGGGAGTATGGGCTCTGGGGCAAGTGGACTTCAGTAGTTGTGGTTCCCAAGCTCTAGAGCACAGGCTCAGCAGATGTGGTGCACAGGCTTAGTTGCTCCGCAGCATGTGGGATCTTTCTGGCTGAGGGATCAAACCCCCATCTCCTGAGTTGGCAGGCAGATTCTTTACCACTGAGCCATCAGGGAAGCCCATGACTTTTCTTTCACCTGAAATGTATGCCCCCACACACAACTTTTGACCTCTTATCTCTTGAAGCAAGGGATGGCAAGACCTGTATATGTATCTCTTTTCTCTCACTGGTATAGCTATATAAGAAAATGATTGCTTTGGTGGGCCTCTTGTATTATTAAAAAGGGAATAATGTAGGGGTAGGGGCTTCCCTGGTGGCTGAGATGGTAAAGAATCCACCTGTAGTGTGGGAGACCTGGGTTTGATCCCTGGGTTGGGAAGATCCCCTGGAGAAGAAAATGGCAACCGACTCCAGTATTCTTGCCTGGAGAATCCTATGGACAGAGGAGCCTGGCGGGCTACAGTCCACGGGGTCGCAAAGAGTCGGACATGACTGAGCAGCTAAGCACTATGTAAGGGTGAACTTGAGACATCTGAGAGTCACCCAGAAAAATTCAGCAAATGACAGTAAGAATAGTTATCCCAGTAATAAAGCTACAAGTGGGAAGGGATTCATTTTAAATGATTCTAGAGTTGGAGATCCAAGGAACCTGCCACCAACTCCAGATTGAGTAATGTACCAGTTGGTGCTGCCCATATGATGGGAAGGGCTTCCCAAGTGGCACTAGTGGTAAAGAACCCACTTGCCAATGCAGGAGACATAAGAGATGTGAGTTTGATTTCTGGGTTGGGAACCTCCCCTGGAGAAGGAAATGGCAACCCACTTCTGTATTCTTGCCTGGGAAATCCCATGGACAGAAGAGCCTAGAGAGCTACAGTCCACGGGCTTGCAAAAGAAATAGACGTGACTTATTGACCAAACACACACACATATCCTTCCAGCACCTAGGATAGTGCCAGGCACATAGAATTTCCTCAACAGCATTGGTTGGGTGAATGAATCAATGAAAGAGGGCATCTGTGTTTTCACTATGACTTGGAGCAGAACCAGGCAGCCTGTCTATGAGAGTGAATTGGCAACAAAAGCCCTGATTGTTGTCAACTTCTACTATGTTTTAGGACTTGAATGTGGGAAATGACAACGTGCCTGAGTCTTCCAAGAAAATGGCTTGATTTTTCTTCTGGGTTTTCCAGCTGCCCGCTCTCCACCCACCATACAGAGAAATAAAGAATAGGGTTCATTATGTCTTAACAGGCCTGTCAGCTTAAACTAGACATAAATTTCTTTACCTTTCCTTCACCGAGCTGTTAATCTGCGTGTTTCACCTAATTGTTCCATTTCAAGGAGGGCGGAAGTGATTTTCTGCCTTCATGGTCCATGGATTTAGATATACTTTGGGGGCCCTTTTCTTTTTTTCCTTCCTCTGCTCCTTCCTTCCTTTTCTTTCTTTCTTTCTCTTAAAATTCATTTAATGACCATTTTTGGAGCTCCAAAGAATGACTGGCATTGGGGAGAAATAAAAAAATAAATAAAACATGCCGATTACCCTCAAGCAGCACATAGCCTCTTAGGCAAATCATAATTGCAAGGCAATGTGATCAATGGCATTAGTAGAAGCTTGTAGAGAAGTATGTTGGCACAGAGCAAGAACCAATAAGTCCGCCAGGAAAAGTCCAAAAGTGCCTCACTGTGGGGGAGGCAGATGAATTGGGAGTTTGGGCTTAGCAGATGCAAACTATTACAACTAGGATGGATCAAAAACAAGATCCAACTGTATAGCACAGGGAACTATATTCAATATCCTGTGATAAATTGTAATGGAGGGACTTCCCCGGTGGTCCAGTGATTAAGAATTCACCTTCCAATGCAGAGGCCTCAGGTTGGAGCCCTGGTCAGGGAACCACAATCCCATGTGCCTCAGAGCAACTAAGTCCTAGTGCTAGCCACAACAAAAAACCCAGTGCAACCAAAAAAAAAATTGTGATGGAAAAGAATATGAAAACTATATACATATATATACGTACATATATATACATATATGTATTCATATATGTATATATACATATATATACACACATATATGTGTGTGTATATATATATTTATATATATATATATTGAGCTGGGAGCTCCCTGGTGGCTCAATGGTAAAGAATCCTCCTGCAATACAAGAGATGCAGGTTCAGTTCTGGGGTTGGGAAAATTCCCTGGAGAAGGGCATGGCTACCCACTGCAGTATTCTTTTTTTGTTGTTGTTATTCTTCACTCCAGTATCTTGCCTGGTGAATTCCATGGACAGAGGAACCTGGTGGCTACAGTCCCTGGGATTTCGAAGAGTCGAACACAACTGAACAACTAACACACACACACACACACACACACACACACACATCTGAAACACTTTGCTGTATAGCAAAAACTAACAACATTATAATCAACTATATTTCAATAAAATAAATTTCTTTTAAAAAGTGCCTCAATGAAGAGGTGACAGGTATATCTTGAAAAATAAGCAGAAGTCACAGATTGGAGAGGAGTTAAGGCTTCTCAGGCAGAAGGGTGAACGCATGGGAAGTCTCCAAGCAGTCTGTTCCACATGGAACAGAAATCAGTGAGGTGTGCCTGATGGGTGGGGGCATATGGAAGCATTAGGTGGGGTGCATGGCAGAAGCCTGCCTGTTATGAAGCTATTTCTCAGCCATGCCCTTTCATATCCAAGCTTTTGTCCACAGACAGGAGATAGTTATAACATATTTAAGCAGAGGAGTGACATGTTTTACTCCCACTCCAGTGTTCTTGCCTGGAGAATCCCAGGGACGGGGGAGCCTGGTGGGCTGCCGTCTATGGGGTCGCACAGAGTCGGACATGACTGAAGCGACTTAGCAGCAGCAGCAGCAGCAGCAGACATGTTTTAAAAGATCACTTTGGCAGCCATGTTGAGGATAGATTAGACAAAGGAGGAGAGACAAGGGTCTGTGGCAGTTTTTCAGGAGAGGGAGGTGGATTTTATAGATACTTAGCAGGAGGGAGTGACGCTTTAATAATAATTGAGGAAGGCATGGATCAGGGAGGTGGGACTGAGTTCTGCCTTGAGCATGAGTTCATTAGTCATCTAAGAGAAGAGGCCCAGGAGGGAGGTAAAGCTGGGTTTCTGCAGCTCCAGAGAAGGGAGAAAAGTCTGATGATATGGATCCAGGCGGCATCTGGGAACAGGTGGTCTTTAAAGCCAAGAATGGACAGGTCCCTATCGTAAGGGTTAAATTACATAGAGGATGTCCACTGGGTATCAGATAAATTTCATTTACTTAGATCAGGGGTCCATGTACTTCTCAGAGATGTTTTAAGAGGTTTGGGAACCCTTGAAATTTTAAATGTAACTTGGTTGAAACATAGCTTTTTATTGGGACAAAACTATAGCTTATATGAAATTCTCAAAGGGGTCTGAGCCCAAAAAAGAATTAAAACTCTTATGTTTCAATAAATATTTTATATACCCATGATAGTTAGGACTTGAATTGAATGAAAGAGAGGTTTGGTTCAGGTTGGAAAATGTGTGATATAATGATTTTGTTATTTGATGGTTTTTGGAAAAGGAACCTAGGTTCTACCAGTGTTTGGAGAAGAATGGGAAGAGGAAAGATGAGAGAGGAGAGAGAGTTTGCTTGGATCCATGATTTGGTTAGAAATATTTTTGTATTTTTATTCTGCTCAGATCAAAATCTCCACCAAAAAAAAATATATACTTCAGATTAAATCTATGTTTGATTCTATACCAAAGGTAGAGAATTGAAGTTATTTGTCCATATGTTTTAAAATTATTATATTTGTCATTCTGAATTATATATATAAGTATAAATTTATAATACATAGATTATATTTATATATATTTATAAAACTCAGACTATATATATATATATATATGTATATATTCTAGGAATTCCTAAGCTACCATTCCTTCAGCTCATTCTCATAATCACCTACTATCTCTGGTTTTGTTTCATATACTAAACTTGATCCAAGTTTCTTACTTGACCTTCAGAGCACATAAGCAAGCCTTTCTCCACTTTAAAGATCTTTCATAGAAGGCTATATTCATAAGAAAATCTGAAGTGAAGTGAAGTGAAAGTCGCTCAGTCGTGTCCGACTCTTAGTGACCCCAAGGACTATACAGTCCATGGTATTCTCCAGACCAGAATACTGGAGTGGGTAGCCTTTCCCTTCCCCAGGGGATCTTCCCAACCCAGGGATTGAACCCAGGTCTTCTGCACTGCAAGCAGATTCTTTGCCAGCTGAGCCACAAGGGAAGCCCAAGAGAATCTGAGTACAGTATAAAACTTTCCAATTCTTTGGTGAATCAAAGGATACTGTCAAGAATGTGAAAAGCCAGTGATAAAATGAGAAAAATATTTGCAAATCATTTATCTGAGGGCCTAGTATTCTGAATATATAAAGAACACTTGCTAAGTTGCCTCAGTCATGTCTGACTCTATTTGACCCTACGGACTGCAGCCTGCCAAGCTCCGGGTCCGTGAGATTCTCCAGGCAAGAACGCAGGAGTGGGTTGCCATGCCCTCCTCAGGGGATCTTCCCCACCCAGGGATTGGACTTGTGTTTCTTACATCTCCTGTACTGGCAGGGGGATTCTTTACCAGTAGCACCACCTTGGAAGCCCATCAAGAACTCCTAAAACTCAACAATAAAAAGGTAACCTAATTTGAAAATAGGCAATAGCTCAGTTGGTAAAAATTCTGCCTGCAATGCAGAAGACCCTGGTTCGATCCCTGGGATGGGAAGATCCCTTGGAGAAGGGAAAGGCTACCCACTCCAGTATTCTGGCCTGGAGAATTCCATGGACTGTATAGTTCATGGGGTCACAAAAAGTCAGACACGACTGAGTGACTTTTACTTCACTTCACTTAAAGGATTTGAATTAGACATTTGGGCTTCCCTGGTGGCTCAGATGGTAAAGAATCTGCCTGCAATGCAGGAGACCTAGGTTCAATCCCTGGGTTGGGAAATCTCCTGGAGAAAGAAATGGCAGCCCATCCCAGTATTCTTGCCTGGATAATTCCACGGACAGAGGAGCCTGGCAGGCTACAGTCCACGGGGTCACAAAGAGTCGACCACGACTGAATGACTAACACATTTACGAAGAAAGTGAAATCGCTCAGTTTTAGGCTTTTCATTAAAGAAGATATGTAAATAGCCAAAAACATGAAAAGACGCTCAAATCATTAGTCATTGCTGCTGCTGCTGCTGCTGCTAAGTCGCTTCAGTCATGTCCAACTCTGGGCAACCCCATAGACGGCAGCCCACCAGGCTCCCCCATCCCTGGGATTCTCCAGGCAAGAACACTGGAGTGAGTTGCCATTTCCTTCTCCAATGCATGAAAGTGAAAAGTGAAAGTGAAGCTGCTCAGTCGTGTCCGACTCTTAGCGACCCCATGGACTGCAGCCCACCAGGCTCCTCCATCCGTGGGATTTTCCAGGCAGGAGTACTGGAGTGGGGTGTCATTGCCTTCTCTACATTAGTCATTAGGAAAAGACAAATCAAAACCATAATGAGATACCACTTCACACTTACAGGATGGTCAGGATTTTTTCTTTTTAAACAGAAAACAAGTAGTGGCAACTATATCAAGAAATTGAGACCTTTGTATATTACTGTTGGGAATGTAAAATGGTGCAGCCACTTTGGGAAACAGCTGGTCAGTTCCTCAAAAACTTAAAGCTGAAGTTATCATATGACCCAGAAATTCTACTCTTAGGTATATACTGAAGATATCAAAACCATGTCCACCAAAAAAAAACAAAACACTTATACATGAATGTTCACAACAGCGTTATTTGTAAAAGCCAAGAAACAGAAACAATCCAAGTGTCCCTCAACTGATGTACAGATTTTTAAAATGTGGTATATTTTACAATAGACTATTATTCAGCCATAAAAAAGGAATGAAATATACATGCTGCAACATGGATGGACCTTGAAGCATTATGCTAAGTGAAAGAAACCAGAGACTAAAGGCCACATATTGTATGATTCTATTTATAGGAAATGTCCAGAACAGACAAATCTGTAGAGAGAGAAAGTAGATGTGTGGTTTTCAGTGGGTGGAGAGAAAAAGGAATTGAGAAGTATGGGGTTTCCTTCTGTGATGACGGAAATGTTCAGGAATGATACGGTGGCGATGGTTACACAACACTGTGAATAAAAACCTACTGTCTTGCACATTGTGAATACGTTATATGAGTTATATCTCAGTAAAAAAATGCAAAAGAATTTTTTCCTGTTGACTTTACCTGTACCCTGGAAATGAGACAATCATAGAATCCACAAGCTTATAAAAAACTTTTTCATTGTCTTTGCAAAAGTCAAGTACATTCTCATAGGATAAGAATTTCTCATATTTTGAGACGAACAATATCTATTCTAACCCTGTTAAAAATTCAGGCTCATTGACTGTATTTGTACCTAAATTACCAAGAAAGTTTTTGTGTCTAAATAATGACTCAAAAATCCACTTAAAAAAATTTTTTTTTAATTCAGGCTCATTAAAAACTTCATTTAGAGAAGTTTTCAAGAAGTAAAGGAAATATTAGGTGCATTTGTTTAGTGAGTACATTTCTAAAATCAGGGATAAGTAAGGGTAAAATAATAAAATGACAATGCATTCTATTAAAAGCTTCTTAGAAGTGTCTTCTCAAATGTAAAGCTCTTTGGAAGGGATGATAGAGAATAAGGGTGGATACAAATCTAAGCTGCCAGCTTCTTTCCCTGCCTCTCCTTCTTCTGGACATGAAAGCTAAGCTTAGATCATCTGGGCACTTTGGAATTCCACTCTTTTTTTGGACAGAAATTATTTATGTTTCCATTTGGAAACTGAGTGCCATAAGCTTCCACTATGCACAATGTTCCTGCTTGACCCCCAAGAAAATCCTCTTGTTTCTATTTGTCTTCATATCATACAGCAAGGAAAAGAGTCGATAGGATGAAGAAACAAGGTTTAACTTTTTAGGAGAGGCTGGTATTAGTGTTAAACAAGGAATCAGAAAACATCCTGGTCACCAGAAGATTATTTGATACTCACGATTCAGTGAAAAAAAAATTAGAGGAACTTTTGGTTTTCAAGGTTGTGCTCACTGGCCTTGCCCGTACCCATCTCCCCTGTTAACTCTTTAATAACGCCACAGCTAAATCACAGAAGTGCTCCAAGTGCCAGACAGGAGGAGCCGCATCCTTTGTAGGGTCCAGTGTAACAAGAATATGGGCTCCTTGTTCAGAAATTATCAAGACTCTCCATAAAGGCAATAGCAAGCATTAGCCTAACAGATGGACATGCTGCGAACTCAGGGTCCAGTGCAAGGAGTTTGATAAGACACTGGCTCCCAGCTCTACCATCTCCTTCCGGGCGTAACAGTTGAGTTATTTAAACTCCCAGAATCTTGCTTTCCCCACCTGAAACGTGAGGCTAAGCGTCCCCATCTCCCACGTTGCTGCCAGGATTTTAAAGTCTCAAGCTAGAATACTATTGTTTAACACGTTTCCCATTTTTCTATGGGGAAAGGAGTGGGAGGTATTTCAACTGGCCACGAACGGCAGGAAAGCCATTTGGTGGATGAAATGTGGGTCCATCAAAGATGAAGGAAGGGGGCCAAGCGGGCTGCCCTGCCTCACATCTCCAACCTGACACACTTTGCCTCGCTCTGTGTTTTTATTAGCTTGTATCCCCGGTACATCAGTGGCAGGGGTGATGAAACTGGTGGCAGATTTAACTGCCAGGCAGCTGGGTTACTGTCCCGTGGGTCTTGTTGTCATGCTGAGATCTTAAAGTGACCACGGCTGCTTAGGCGGCTGCTTTCCCAGACACTCCGAGAGAGACCACTGAATAGTTAATCGGTGGCAAAGGAAAGGAAGAGGCTGTTGCTTGCAGAAAGCACAGAGAAGCTGCTTTGAAAAATCCCAAGGTGGCTGAATATCAAGATCATGGTTCCTGCTGTGGGCAGCTGTGTGTGCACAGGGCAGCCTGAGGGCTTAAAATCAAATCTCCAGCCTGGGTTGGTGCCCTTCCCCTGGGGCTCTGGCAGTGGACACAGAAGTCCTAAACATTACAAAATGAAAAAACCTTCAGTACTATCTGAAGAGGGTGATCATTTAGAGTAATCTTTTTTTATTGTTAGCAGCATCCGTGAATAATATTTTCTAGGGGGGAATTAAAAAAAAAAGGAAAAGGAAAAAAGAGAGTGCTAAGGAGAGAAGAAATAGGATGACTTATTTACCAGGCAAGAATTGCAGGTCCCTTACCTGAAACCTTCTCATGTCCCTTGGGTTTCCTGCTGTTTTCAAACAATTCTGATTGCACTTGAGGAAAAATTTTAAAAAGAATCTGTGAAGAGAAAGCAATGTGTTACCTTTTTAAGTAAACATTTTTTAAGAGAGACTATATCTGCATTATATTAGATTTGATTGGAAAGTGATTGGATTTCAGGTCTGGGGAATTTCAGCCAGCCCTGCCTGGGAAGGAATGCTAGCTGACCGTCTGCAGTTTGCAAATTTGGATGTTTTGAGTCCCAAGTCGGCTCCGTCACTGTTGAGGGTTGTGGAGTGGTTCACAAGCTGGGTTCTGGTTTGTACACTGGCCCCGAGTGGCTAGGGTGTGCTCTCTCTCAAATAAAAAAAGAGAGAGAGAGGAAGAAGAAGAAGAAAGTCTTCACAAACAGGAGTAACTCCTGCTGTACAAAAATATATCTCTCCAGAGGGTTAAAAATGACACGACTTAGCTCAGAATCCCAGGGTTCCTCACATATGTCGCTTTCTGCTGGCCACACACATTTACACGTGCACACACCTCACACGTAAACCCTCGCACACAAAGGGGGTCTGATATTTTCAACCGATAGATATGAAATCAGAAAACAACGTTACTCTCCTAAGACAGTCTGTGCAGGTATATGCTGGGGTTTTTATGACTATTAACAAGTGTGAATGTCCTTTCAGACCTTCAATAGATGATCCAGAAAAATACAAAGGTGCAGAATACCAGTCTGAGGTTACCATTCGTAAGACATATTTTTAAGCCAGTATTATTCTAGATAACCCTTCTGTGCACTTTTAGAATTGGGCTTCTTTGATCAGATGAGGACAGAAACCAAGAAAAATGGCAGAAGTTGGTCTTTTCAGCCATTTACCTGTTTAATGTTTGGAATTTTGTTTTGAAATACAATAAGTTTTTCCTTTATTTCACTTGCAGAGTCCTTTTCCTTAAAAAAAAAAATTCAGCTTTTGCAGTGTTAAAGTCCCAGGTGAGCAAGGCCTATTTCCCTTTCTGTTACTATGACAACGAAATTTTACCGCAGTCCCAAAGTCCCTTCAGAACTCTCACATCCATGCCTTGAATTAGAACTTTAAAGGAAAAGATATACATTTTCCCCAGGATTTACCAACAAAAATAAGTAGAAATCAACAATGCTTCCAAAAATTCTATTTTTTTTAAAGCAACGGTTGGTGAGATGCTCCCATGGTGCCCTTCTGTTTATTTTTATTTTTTTCACGATCACACAAAAGAATTAGAGAGTGCTCCAATTAATTGTATTTACCACTTAAAAAAAAAAAAGAAAACACTGATGGGAGGATAAACAGTAAATGATGAAAGAGGAGAGAAGAGGAATTGCACTCTTTAGAGAATTTTCTCTAGATTTACTAAAAATATTTGACCAAGTGCTCCTGACCCCTATGTATGAATAAGGTTGGGTGTGAATTTGGAAAGAATAGCTAAATATTATTTTCAAATTTTATAGCATCTGCTTTTCATTTCTCTTTTTGAATCTTTTCTGGGGTGGGAGGTTAGGCATCACTTCCTGGGCCATGGAGGTGTCCAGGGCTGTTATCTGAGGTACCAGGCAGAGAATGACAAGGCAGAAGAGATGCCCCTTGATGCTTTCTGTAGTGTTCAAGCTCACAACCTGCCTCTGCTTTCGAAAGTGCAATGGGGTGTTTGTCTAGAGCAACTGGAGCATGTTAGAAAAGAAAGTGGCCTTGTATTTAACAACAGGTTAATCAGAATTCAAACATTTTCTTTTTTAAGGGGGAGTATTTTTTCACTTGTGTCTTCCTAGAAGGGTCACCAACAGCCACTTAAAATGCCTGGAAATGCTGTCACAAAAGACTTAAAACCAGCCATTTTCTCACTTGAGTCTCTTTCCAACCAACAACCCCTGACCTCACATGGAATTTGCTCTCCAACACCCACTCACTCCCAAGTGGCTCAATGGTAAATAATTCTCCTGCCAATGCAGGAGACGCAAGTTCGATCCCTGGGTCAGGAAGATCCCCTGGAGAAGGAAATGACAACCCACTCCAGTATTCTTCCTTGGACAATCTCATGGAGAGAGGAACCTTGTAAGCAACAGTCCATAGGGTTGAAAAGAGTTGAACACGACTTAGCAACTGAGCACTGTCACTCACACCCCCCCCAACTGATCAGTAATTTATATCTTTTCCCCTACTAAAACCAAAATTTCTCTTTCTCACAAATTCCTTGGTTTTTGGAAAGTTTCACCACCACTGGGCTCCTTATAACGCATTCTCTTTGTTATTCTTCCCCTCATCTACCCAATCCCCTCTTTCTCCAAAATGTACCTGCTGAAAACATTAATGTTCACCAAGGCATTATTAGATGCATGGTATGGAAGTGCAAAGGAGATAAATGTTTACATAAAATCAAATTGATTTAGGGAAAGAGGGGGCCTGCTGAAAGACTTTATTCATTTTAAATTAGGACCCTTAACAGTTCTTTGGTTAGAAAACCCCTCCCCATTTTGACTCTTTTGCCTGCCTAGGGTCTGAGTTTGTAACCTACCCAGCACCCAGCACACTAAGGATATAACACCCTGTTCACAAAAGGGAAGTGAAGGACAGAGGAGGGAGGGAGGAGGTGAGAGAGAGGGGGAACAAAAATTCTCTTACATTGTATAGTACTTTCTAAAAGAAAGTATAACTACTTCTAAATGGCTAACACCAGAAATTATGGCCTGTGAATTTCAGATGCGGACCTAGAAATCAATTTAAATGAGTTCTGGGACTTCCCAGATGGCTCAGCAGTAAAGAATCTGCCTGCCAATGTAGGAGACACAGGTTCAACCCCTGGGTTAGGAAGATCCCCTAGAGGAAGGCATGGCAACCTGCTTCAGTCTTCTTGCCTGAAGAATCCCATGGACAGAGAGCCTGGCATGGACAGAGAATCCAGGGGATCACAAAATGTCAGACACGACTGAGTGTGCAACACACATACACATGGAGCTTACTGACCTCTCCAGTTTTCTTCTCTTCCTTTAACTGATGTCTCCCACCTTCCTCCCCTCCACCCCCTGCACCCGCCATGCTCAGGGGGCTTGGTACAGAACCCCTTATTCACCATCTCAGCCATTAACCATAGGGTAACTTGCAGAGAACAAATCCCCTGCCTCTAGATCCCTGTGAAGCCTGGAAAACGTCAGCTCTCTCCACTCAGAAATGGGAAACCAAAGTGAACCACAGGATTCAGACCAAACACGCAGAGACTCATCAGGCTGGAAGTTATAATTTTCACTTTCTCCAAACAATGTTGACTTCAGAAATATTCTAACCACTTATCGCAGTACTTCCGGCTAGGCTTCTGATCTCATTGCTTATGAGTGCAGGCTAATGGCAACAGGTTTATCCTTGTTTTATTAAAGAAAGAGGAATAGAGAGTGGGATCCAAACCTGAACTCAAGCCCTCAGCTTTCAATCTGATTCCTGGGTCCAGTGAGGCATGAGAACAGACTCTAAGGCATTCATTCCTTCACTACACTATCTATTAAATGCTGACAGTGTACGAGTCTTGAGTTCCTACCAATTATGGAAGCAGGTCACTTCACTCCTCTGGGCCTCAGTTTCTTTGACTGTTGCTGCTGCTGCTAAGTTGTGTCCGACTAACAACTGCTAAGTTGTGTCAGTCGTGTCCGACTCTGTGCGACCCCATAGATGGAAGCCCACCAGGCTCCCCCGTCCCTGGGATTCTCCAGGCAAGAACACTGGAGTGGGTTGCCATTTCCTTCTCCAATGCATGAAAGTGAAAAGTGAAAGGGAAGTTGCTCAGTCGTGTCCGACTCTTAGTGACCCCATGGACTGTTAGGAGGGTTTAACTGGATTATCTCCAGTGTTTCTTCCAACATTAACATTCTGTGATTGCAAAGGAAAATGCATAAAGTTGACAACCCTCCTGAACATTAGGAGAAGAAACATTAGAAGAAACTTCTGAAGACAAAAGTCTATGACTTATTGAAGTCCAAGAGGGGTGTGTGCAGGGGTTTTCTGCGAGAGGACAACCCTCCTGAACAGAGACTATGAAAGAAGAATCACCAAGATAAGCTGATGGGTAGAAATTGAGGCATCTTGGTTGATACCTTGGCCAGATGTTGATGGGCTGCTTATTGAGTAAGAGGCTATTCTCTTAGGATCCTTTCTCTGTGCTTTGGCAGAAGGAGAAAGTAGCAAGGAATATCACAGATAACAGCCATCGCTACCTCTGCCTACCATCTTGTGTGGCCCAGTAGCTTAAAGGTACAGATTCACAGGGAGTGGGGAGGAAAGTTTGCCAGATGTCAGCTCTGTGCCATACTCCAAGCTATGTGCTTGATATCCATCGCCTCATTTATTTCCCACAACAACTATATGAGTGACGAATCATCTCACAGCTAGGAAAAACAAAGGTGCCAAGAACTTATGAAATTTGCCCCAAGATCACACTGCTTGTCAGCAACAGAAACAAGGATTTGAACTGGTGGATTTTTCTGGCTGCAAGCCCCATCTGGAGTTCTATGCTTCCTGCACCAATTAGATCATGGTGATGGTTACACAACTTAGTCAATATACAAAAAACCATTGAATTGTACACTTTGGATGGGTGAACTTTATAGTATGTAAACTATATCTCAATATCACTGCTTAACTTTGTATAGGTAACTCAAGAGAAATGCTAGATAATTCCTCTTTATTTACTGGTTTTTATAATAATGAATTGGTTCTCTAGAATCCTCCGAAAGCAAACTGTAAAGAATTTTTTAAAAGTTAAAATATATATGAGTGTACTGGTGTGTGCTCATTCATCTCTAACTCTTTGCAACTCCATGGACTGCAGCCCACATGACTCCTCTGTCCACGAGATTCTCCAGGTAAGAATACTGGAGTGGGTTGCCATTTCCTACTCCAGGGGATCTTTCCAAGGCAGGGATCGAACCTGCGTCTCTTGCATTGGCAGGCGGATTCTTTACCACTTGAGCCACCTGGGAAGCCCAAATATACATATATATAACTGTTTAAAGAGAAATTTCAGAAAACATAGTCTGAAAAAAATTTTAAAACAACAACAACAAAAAACTTGTGAAGGATTCTGGTTTCTTGGAGAGTGAAAGAGAGATTATAGCACTCCAAAAGGAAATATTAGGTCAATGATAGTTCCACAGAAGTAAATGCTTATGACTAAAAGCACTGCTGAATTCATTCCTTTATTCATCTGGCCAATTATTAAGTGTGGAGTGTGTGCCATGAAGGTTCAGCAGAGTGCCAAACAAGACAGACAAAATCCTTGCCTCCATGGCGCACACAAACTATGCAAAATGTGCTTCTTCGGTTTCTGAGATGAGCCTGGAGACCTCTGAATACGGGTCTGAAAAAGATCCTAAGAAGCTCCCCCAGTGGTTCAGTCGTAAAGGATCTACCTGAAATGCAAGAGCCACAGGAGATACAGGTTCGATCCCTGGGTTGGGAAGATCTTCTGGAGGAGAGCATGGCAACCCACTCCAGTATTCTTGCCTGGAGCAACCCCATGAACAGAGGAGTCTGGCGGGCTACAGTCCATAGTGTTGCAAAGAGTTGGATATGACTAAAGTGACTTAGCACACACTCAAAATCCTAAGATTACCTAGTACCCAAGAAATCTCTTCTCCCAATCTCTGGAATATTAAAGCACAAAGTACTGTTCAAGAACATAATAAAATCTCCTAGGTGGCTCTAGACATGTCCTGAACCCATCCCAAGTAAAAACTGAGATTCAAACTAGATGTACAAATAAGGTATAAAGTTCAGGTATGGTGGTGGGGGCAGTGGGAAATCTCTAAATTACAGGAAGAGTAACTACTTAATATTCATGCCCGACCTGAGATTATAGCCAATGATCTGACTGATGCAAAACCCAGGGCTTCCCTGGTGGCTCAGTGGTAAAGAATCTGCCTGCCAATGCAAGAGATCCGGGTTTGATCACTGGGTCTGGAAGATCCCCTGGAGAAGGAAATAGTAACCCACTCCTGTATTCCTGCCTGGAAAATCCCATGGATAGGGAAGCCTGGCAGGTTGCATGGGGTTGGATACAGTCCATGGGGTTGCAAAGAGTTGGACATGACTGAGCAACTAAACAACAGTGCAAAATCCAGCATATTATTTCCCCAGATTTGTGGAAGAGGCCATTCAATTTACCTCTAATTAAAAAAATTAAAAAAAAAAAAAAACCTTTCAGAAAGCACTGAGGAAGGCACAGAGGCTTCTTTCAAGAAAAAGATTGACTGTGCGCTCAGTCGCTTCAGTCGTGTCTGACTCTTTGTGACTGAATGGACTGTAGCCCTCCAGGCTCCCCTGTCCATGGGATTCTCCAGCCAAGAATACTGGAGTGGGTTGTCATGCCTGCCTCCAGGGGATTTCCCTGTCCCAGGGATCGAACTCGAGTCTCCTGTGTCTCCTGCACTGCAAGTGGATTCTTTACCACTGAGCCACTGGGGAAGCCCCCAAGAAAAAGATTAGACAGGGGTATATAACCAAAGAAAGTGAATTTGGCACTAGTAATAGCTACCATTATGCAGAGCCTTTGTCTATGCAAAATAATATGTAAAATGCCTTTCACTTTGAAATTTCATTCCTTATTCCCTTAAAAAATTCTAATTCCATCTACCCTGGAAACAGCGTCTGTGATGACATGGCCACATCTTACATGCTGTGAAGATGGGGAACTCCCACCCTCTCCAAAGTTCAAGAGCTGGGATGCTGTATCTGGTTCTGTCTCAGCCACAATGGCCACATATGCAGGTTGGATCACTAAAGTCTGAGCCACATTTAAGGTTGATAAACTATGTAGGTGCTTAAAGGTCTATGTGTATTGATTTTTGAGGAAGACACATTTCATCTGGATTAACTGCTGAACTTTGTTTTCCAGGGTCCAATAAGTTAAAATATAATTGGCCTCCTCTGTTTGCACATACTTCTGAAAAGAAAATAATTCTGACCTTAGAATACCTTTATATCACTTTTGAGAACTATGTTGGGATGCACTGAATCATAGAAGCATATTTGAAAGAAATGGGCAGTCGCCTTTCTTCTGCCAGGATTCTTTCACGCTTACATTCTTTACAGGACCAGGCAGAGGGAGAAGCCATGATGGATGGACGTATCCATGGGGCTATTTTCTTACTCTAAGAACTGCCCATTTGGCAGCTCACTCTGCTTTATCTGGTAGGAAAATCCCTAAGTGATTGGTTTCCACTTAAGACCAGTGTAAAACACAGTGATAATGTTCTAGCTTTGATTTAGGTCTTAACTGTAATGTCCTCTTTGAACCTTCTGACAATAGAGAAAACACATTTTCCTCCCTTGAAAGCCTCCAACAGAATACAAACTCAGGCAGCCCAAACAAGGAGAAGGATAGCAGTGGACCCCTTCCTTGGCCTGACGATGATGTGACCTTCATCAACCTATTGATTGTTGAGGTGTCAGCTCAAGATGAGAAAGGGATCTGGAGCTCTAAAGGCCTTGTGAAGACTCTCACACAAGTCTATAAAAGTGAGGAGACTTTGGGAAGTCTCCGATGGCTCAGTGGTAAAGAATCCACCTGCCAATGCAGGAGATGGGGGTTCCATCCCTAGGTCGGGAACATCCCCTGGAGAAGGAAATGGCAACCCACTCCAGTATTCTTGCCTGAAAAATCCCATAGACAGAGGATTCTGGTGGGCTACAGGCCAAAAAGTCTCCAAGAGTCAGACATGACTGAACCACTAAGCACTAAGCACTGGGAAGTCAAACTTCCAGTTGACTCTTGCTATACCCTAACAAAAGTGGCAATGGGACAGCTGAGGACGGCTGGTTGATGCTTGAGATCTGCTTGGTAAGATGATGGCTGGTACAAAGACTCAAGAAGATCCATGGAAAGAGGAGACAATTTAAAATTTTTGGCTGGCTTATTTAAGTTCAAATACTCCTTTTTATAAGCTGATTTTCTATGCAATGTTTATTTAAATGGCTCCTTAAAAATATAAACATAAATATACAAATAGAGTAGGTATAGAATCTTTAATCTCCACAGACATTCCTAAAGGGTTGTATTACCATTAAGGCTTTTGTATTACCATTAAGGCTTAATCACCTGCATGATTTCAATGAAAGTGAAAAAATTCAGATCTGAAAGATTTAAGTTTAAAGAAATATTTTAAGGAATATTTTTTTTTATATCTGATTACATTTTTTCTTTTTACTTCTTGGCCACACCATGTGGCATGTGGGATCTTAGTTCCCTGACCAGCAATTGAACCTGTGCCCCCTGCAGTGGAAGCACAGAGTCTTAACCACTGGACGGCCAGGGAAGTCCCTACTTCTGTTTACATTTACTCTAACTCCCCTTGGCTAAAAGTCTAATTTTTATAATAATTATATTAATAATAATAAATAAATAGCCCCTAATCATTGACTTCATACTATTCACGATGCATGATTTCGTTTAATCCCCTCAACTCTGAGAGGAGGAGAATTAACATCCCCATTTTACAGAGGAGATAATCAAGACTCAGGTTAGACTACTTGCCCAAAGGCAAGCAGCTAGTGAGTGGAAGAGCCAGGAGTGGACCTCAGGTTTGTCTGACTCAGAAAAACTTTGTTAAGGAGGGAGCTTGGCCAAGTTTCTTTGGAAGGAAAAGATGGAACGCATAGCCAAGCAGTTCTTTTTTTTTAGGGGATCAGTACCTCATTGATCTACACAGGAGATCACATCACTTCTTTCATCTTTGTAAATAAGAATGGAGTCACTCTACATGTTATAAAACAAGACAAGAAAGCCAAAAACAATGTCTATCATTCCTATCAGGGACTGTGTTCTCTAGAAATTCTGTAGCAGTGCTAGAAGCTGCAGAGGAAGATAAGCAAGTCTATCAGATATTTGGGAAACAAGACATCTCAAGAACCCACATGGTCCAAAGAAGGCATGGCCCAAATAGCTGTAGCACCTGCAAAAAGAATGTGAAATGTTGCTCAAGTGGATGAGGAAAATACAAAGTCATTCGTCCATCAAGACTATGGAGGGAGAAAAAAAAAAAAAAAAGCTGGAAGTCAAACATGTAACGTAAGAAGTTGAAATAAATCTTGGAAAAATTTTTTGTGAATAAGTCACCAAAGCTAAATTTTGAAAATCATTACCCAAGGGACAGAGGAGAGTCTTCTCCACTGGAGATTTTTAAATAGACCAGCAAGCAAACTCCTTTGGTGACAGATAGTTTCAGTCCTATATGTGGCAGCTCACCGGGTATCCCTATGAAGCCATTTCCAGAGATGTCAAGGCTTTTGCAGTTATTATTATTGTTGCTGTTGTTGTTGCTTGCTTGCTTAATATTTATTGTAAAAAGGAAAAAAAGAAGTAGGGACCTTTAGTTTCATCCTCTGTAACATGACCTCCCAGGCCAGTAGTGAGGATTAGTTATCCATGCAAAGTGTTTAGGTAAATGCCTGGTACCTGGTGACTTGGTGATAAAGAATCTGCCTGCCAATGCAGGAGACTCAAGTTCAATCCCTGGGTCAGGAATAGTCCTGGAGGAGGAAATGGCAACCCACTCCAGTATTCTTGCTGGGAAATCCCATGGACAGAGAAGCCAGAAGTCAACTGATACATTTACTATTTGATACGCCGCCTCCTCTGAATTGCCCCTTCTCACCAGCCACACTTGAAAATGGCCCATTTTCCAAACAAACCTTTACCAGAGGGGAGTTGCCACAAATTCAAACCTGCTTCTCTCTGCACTGTTTCTCTCTCAATATTGGTATATACTCTGCTTGAAGAACTTCCCTTAATCTTTAGGGAGGAGTACTTTAAAAAGAAAAAAAAAAAAAAAGAAGAACATGTAATTAATCCATGACAACAGATTGCAGGAAAAGCACAACAACAACAAAAAAGATGGTAGGTCAAAATTCTCATGGTGGTTTCCAATAACCCGTGGCAGGCAAAAGAATTCAGAGCTGCCTACACCTGCTGACTGGCAGCGCACCCCGTCAAATCATTTTCTATTCGGCATTCACTCCCAATTATAAGCTCCTGGAAGTGGCATTTTGGTTTGGAAATGGACCCTTCATTAAACCAAACACACTGCCTCCTGAGCAGAATCCACTGTGTTCACTTAGGCACCAGAAGGGAGCGACTCCCCTGCTTATGTGATTTCGACACCATATCTTCCGGCTTCATTTCAAAGCCATCTCATGATTTCTCTAGAAGTGAATGTCTCCCATAGCTCAAGTGGCAAGCAATCGACTGTAAACAGCTGCCAAGGTGCAAAAAACAGGGGTTTCTTGGATTCGCCACTTATTTCTGACCAGCGACATGCTATAGTGTCTTGAGGACCTGAGGTTACATGTAGGGATTTTTTTTTTCCTTCTGTATTCAGACATGTCTTCACTCTCCTGAATTCCATTACTTGGCACCAGGAGGCTTGTAGGGAGAAAAATCTCCAAGGAGAAGAGCTTGTTTTTGCACTCGGATGAAAATCTGACACCATTAATGAAAATAATAATTGAACTCTCTGGGCTTGAATTGGAATGAAACACAACACTAAGAGCATGTTTGTAATTCCAATTGTTCTCATAAACTGTCTTTGGAGGGCTCCTTGCAACGCTCACGGTTCCATCTTTTCCTTTTTTGTTGTTGTTTTTAACCTGTATCCTCTTCTTCACCCTGTCCCTTCCTCTCTTTTCTCATCAAGAAAGAAAAAAGAAATCTGAGCAACACTGGACATGCTAAGGACTGACTTCAGAAAACATCTTTCAGTGAGACTTCAGAACTAGAACACAAATCTATTTCCCATTCCAATGCCAGGATGACTTGGGTGAAAGAAATGAAGTTATTAGCCAGCCATCAGCTTAGTGGGTCTTTACCATCCTATTTCCTGAGCGGCACATTCTCCCCCTCTGCAGCCTTCCCCTCCCCCTCCCACCTTTCTGCCCTCCCCATGAAGCTCATCTATGCTAGGCTGAGCAGTGAACACCAATTACACCAAGAGCCCTTTGCTGCTGCCTGGTCCGCTGGTTTTACTGTTTTGCCAGATGGTTGAGGCCAATGTGTAAAACTCTCTACCATACCATTAATTCATAACTCGGTAATAACTTTCCCACGGCTCCAGGAAATTGAAACAAAGTGCAAATGTGAATATTTGGAAAGGGAATCAAGGTTGGACCACTATTCACACCCGACAGAATAGATACCAAAAAGATGCCCCTTTTTACACAGGATGGAGTGTTAACTTTCTCGAAAAGAATGCCGACTGAATCCATACACAATGTTTGATTATGTAGCAAAAAGCTCAGAGAGTTTGCGTCCCTCTGATCACCGCTTCTCTCTGCAGTTTTCAGCTTGCTACCTATTGCACCTATGGGTCCATTCACTAATGACCTTGAGTTTGAGCATCTATGTAATATTATCTTCTGATGACAGAATTGTAGATTAGCAGATATGAATGCATTCTCTTGCTAAGACAGGACACCATCCAATGTTTGTTAGCATCATTAAACTAAAACTGACTTTTCACCTGCTCCCATACCATATGCAGCTGCAAATTTTTAAATTAAACTATGAAGCCATGCATAAATTTACATATATTACAGACTAGCCTCTCCATTTAACATGCAAATGTACTCCAATGTTTCAGAACACCTTCTGTCGCTAATTAATTTGCTGAATTATAATTAGACTAATCCTGCATAATTAATAAGCACAGATTTTTTTTTAATTTGTAAGCAGCTTGAGGAGATCATTCACTTCCTTCTATAAACTGCTAAGTAAGTGTTAAAAAAAATCTGGAAAGAACATGTGCGAAAAGGTATGTTTGATGTCGCATACAAACTCAAACTAGCATGGAGGATACAGAAGTCAGTATTGATAAAGGTACATATTTGAAGCCAACATTCAAACAATCAAAAAAAGTTGCATTCAGAGGATGGGGACTAATTCTCCCTTTGTCTCCTCGTATATAGTGTTTTATTCTTTGCCTTCTATCCGTCGGATCTTCCAAGATCACAGAGGCGGGAGAGGATTAAAGTAACCGTATGTTGTATTAGAAGAGATAATGATATTAACACTCCACTGTATATCAAAACACTCTGTGCATGCTGGGTGCTTATAAGCCCCTTTGATGGTATTTGGAGTCATTTTCATTTTGGCTGCCAAAAACACCCGAGATCCATCTAGTGGAAACAATTAAGTTCCATTAGTACTGTATCCATTCGGTAATGATTACAATGAAGGGTCCCTCTTTCATGCTGAAGAGTAGAGTCTCAAAGAAACGTATGCATCTGTGTGCTCGACATTGTGAAACTAGACAGTATTATAACCAACCGTGAAGCTTAATTCTCCCCAAATAAACCAGGATCCGGAGAGCGCAAGGCATGGGCCAATGACCGGGGTAGAAAATTTGAAGCGAGATTGGAATCTAGAAGGTCAAGGTAAGCTTAATAGATGTGTGTGTGTTCTCAGTCATGTCCAACTCTTTGGGACCCCATGGACTGGAGCCCACCAGGCTCCTCTGCCCATGAGATTCTTCAGGCAAGATACTGGAGTGAGTTACTATTTCCTCCTTAAGAGATCTTCCCAACCCAGGGATTGAACTTGAGTCTGTTGCATCTCCTGTGTTTCCAGGCGGATTCTTTACCAATAGCCATGCAAATTGAGATTCTAAAAAGACAAAGTGGGAAACATGTTTTCTGGCAGGGAAGATAGTAAACCTTCAAAGAGGGAGGAAATGTAATTTCAGAGAAAATAGAGAGCTCCTTGGTCCTTCCACTCAGTGAAATCACTAATGTCAACCAGCCAAAAGATTTTTAAGCCAGGGACTTCCCTGTGGTCCAGTGGTTAAGACTTCACTTTCCAATGCAGGGAGTGCTAGTTTGATCCTGATCGGGGAGCTAAGATCCCACATGCCTTGTGGCCCAAAAATCAAAACATAACACAGGAACAATATTGTAAAAAAATTCAATAAAGACTTTAAAATGGTCCACACCAAAAAAAAAAGGAAGAAAAAGATTGTTAGGCCAAAAGGATGGAATGAAATGAGCTTAGCTTTCTATCACTGCAATTTCATTTTTTATAGTGACTCTATACACAATACCGGAGAAGGCAATGGCAACCCACTTCAGTACTCTTGCCTGGAAAATCCCATGGATGGAGGAGCTTGGTAGGCTATAGTCCATGGGGTCACTAAGAGTCGGACATGACTGAGCGACTTCACTTTCGCTTTTCACTTTCATGCATTGGAGAAGGAAATGGCAACCTACTCCAGTGTTCTTGCCTGGAGAATCCCAGGGACGGGGGAGCCTGGTGGGCTGCCGTCTATGGGGTCACACAGAATCGGACACAACTGAAGTGACTTAGCAGCAGCAGCAGCATACACAATACAAACTTCTGAAAAGTGGGAAACAGTTTTCCCAGGTTTATTACCAAACCAAATATATCTTCTCCCTTACTAGCCAGCCAACACTTTTTTTTTTTTGACAAAGCTTCCCTTGTGGCTCAGTGGTAAAGCATCTACCTGCCAATCTAGGACATGCCAGTTCAATCCCTGGATCAGGAAGTTCCCCTGACATAGGAAATGGCAACCCATTCCAGTATTCTTGCCTGGGAAATACCATGGACAGAGGAGCCCGGAGGGCTACAGTCTATGGGCTTGCAAAAGATTTAGACACGACTGAGCCACTAAAAACAACAAAGACATAAGCTAGCTTGGGACTTTTAGAAGAGAGTCAAACAGTACACTAATCTCCCAGCAGCCTGTGGCCACAGCCAGGAGCAGATACCAGGTGTCGGAATTGAGGGGTTTCTGCTTCTGTCCTGAGAGGCATTTATTAGACAATTAAGTTCATATCCCTGCATCTGGGAAGGGGAACCCAGAACAGCTACCTTCAGGGGCTAATGTGATGGCTAACCAAAGTGAGAAAAATATTTTGAAAGCACCTGGAAAAAGCTGCTGCAATTTTTCTGAGCAAAGCAACATTATTGCTTGAATCATGAGGACACATAAGACATTTGGACAGTTTTTCTGAGCCAAACCATAGCCTTTGCTGTTGGTTCCCATCTGAAGAGATTAAATGGTCCGGGAAGATATTTAAAAGCCCAAAAGAAAGGGAGCTTTCTGTGCTTTTTCTGAGTTACTCAGAAGGAACATAACAACAGCTGGAATAATAATATTAATAAGAGGCTAAAATTATTTCCTTTCAAAAAAATAAAGGCATGGTAGTGGAAATCTTTAATAATGTCTTCACCTTTCAAGAAAAATCATTTTTAATGTCTTGTGCTTGTCTTTCAGACTCCCCATACACCATTTTGAGTGGTTATAAGAGGAAATCTGGTTGCTCAGTAGTCAGGAACGTGTGTGGGTCTATTTTTCTAAAGCAAAAAAGTGTTTAATGGTTAAACTCAGGGTGAAAGGGCGGGGTGGGGGGGTCTCCCTACTTTCTTCCATAACATGTTGGATCAAATATTGTACCAACTTTCTGGGGGCAGATCTTAGAGATGGAAAGAGTCATACAGGTTGCTCAGACCAGACTCCTGTATGGACAGGCAAGTAGCTTGGTTTTGCTGTTTGGAGGATATTTTCTTCAGCTTTGTCCCGCCCATTTCTAAATAGGTATCAGTGGGAGAGAGCAAAAGAGAAGCAATTTTGATCCATGTAGAGTTAGCTTTTCTGAAACTCTTTCATGGGAGAAAAGAGAAATGACTTAGGGGCATTTAACCACAAAGGTGTAAAGCAATTAGTGAACAAATCCACGTCTCTGGTGGGTGACTTTTCCCCTCATAGATACATTCCAGGAAATTTCTCTAATTTTACTTTTTGGCAGGAGGATTTTCCTCCACGAACATCATTCTAGTTTATGCCTGTGATTCATTCTCTCTCCTTCCCTTTCTCTTCTCGCTCTTAATGATTTCCAAATTTGAGATGGTGGGTTGTAACTTTTAAGTGCATTGTCGAAGTCGATGGGGGGTGGGGGTGTTGGGAAGAAGGGGTGACTCAGAAAAGAAACCAAGATGATAATTATTTCAAAGCTCGATTTCATCTGAAAAGTATGACGGCTCACCTCCACTCCAGCCTTGAAGACCCGTATTCACAGTTAATGTAACCTTCATGCCAAAAGAGGGAAAAAGAAAGAATGTGTAACCTGACAGGTAGCAGGTGGTACATATGGAATTATCATTGGCTATTAACACCAGGTCGGGTATCATATTAGCCACTTTCAGACTGCATTTGCCAAACCCACATAAAAATATAAAACCAGGTATTTCAATATTCCGTCACTCTCTTAGCAAAACAGATTTTCTTATATTACTCATAGTGGAGTCAGCCGGCTTTCATTAGAATCTTTTTAAACTTTTCTTTTTCTTAAAGAAAGAACTAAACCTAGTTGATAGAAAAGAGAAACTGGGACAAAAATCAGGTCAAGAATTTGATACAAAAGGCATTCAGATAAAGCTAATAATATTCCAGAGTGTTTTCAGTTAAACAGACTATGATTATATTAATCTAATCTCAACCTGACTCCTATGTAATCTACACAGGGTTCCAGGTATCAGATATTATTTTCATTTTTTTTTCATTGAAGCTTTATTGATTCTAAGTGCTCTATGCACTTTGTGGGATATCATTAACTTTTTGGAGATTTCTAAATCTTAGCACCAAAAATGAAACCTTGCTTTTAAATGTTATTGGAGAGTTCTATGCGTTCCCCTTGCCTTCATTGTTTGGAATACCATTGCATTTTCTATTAACTCTGATCATCTCAGAAAGACGAGTCACTAGTCAGTGAGTGGTTCTTCACTAGTCAGTTTTCATGTTGCCTGTGAGTAGAGAACAAGAATCTCTTCTTTTACTTGCTCTTTAAAAAAAAAAAAAAAAAAAAAACTAAGGCTTTCTCTCTACAGTGCGTCCTCATTGTTGTTGTTTAGCCACTAAGTTGTGTCCAGCTCTTTTGAGACCCCATGGACTGTAGCCCCCCAGACTCTTCTGTCAATAGGATTCCCCAGGCAAAAATACTGGAGTGGGTTGCCATTTCCTTCTCCAGGGAATCTTCCTGACCCAGGAATCGAACCATGTCTCCTGCACTAGAGGTGAATTCTCTACCACTGAGCCACCATGGAAGCCCATATGTCATTAATTATCCATTTTATACACAGTATCAGTGGTGTATATATGTCAATCCCAATGTCCCAATACCTCCTACCCTCTCTACCCTCCTTGGTATCCATACATTTGTCCTGTGTCTCTATTTCTGCTTTGCAAATAAGATTGTCTATACCATTTTTCTAGATTGCACATACATGCATTAATATATGATATTTGTTTCTCTCTTTCTTACTTTATTTTGTATGACTATCTCTAGGTCCATCTGCAAATGACCCAATGGGAAAGAAATCCAAAAGGGAGGAGATATATGTATGCTACTGCTGCTAAATCGCTTCAGTCGTGTCCGATTCTGTGCGACCCCATAGACAACAGCCCATCAGGCTCCGCCGTCTCTGGGATTCTCCAGGCAAGAACACTGGAGTGGGTTGCCATTTCCTTCTCCATTGTGTGAAAGTGAAAAGTGAAAAGTGAAAGTGAAGTCGCTCAGTCGCGACTGACTGATAGTGACCCCATGGACTGTAGCTCACCAGGCCCCTCCATCCCTGGGATTTTCTAGGCAAGAGTACTGGAGTGGCTTGCCATTGCCTTCTCCGAGATATATGTATATGCATGGCTAATTCATTTTGCTGTATAGTACAGACTAACACAACACTGTAAAGCAACTGTACTCTAATAAAAATTAATTTTTAAAAACTAAGGCTCTGGTGAAAAGTCTAATGATGAAACCAGAACCCATCTAGACCCCAACCTCTCCACAGGATGCAGAAGCAGTCCCTGGATACTTTTCCTGGATCATCCCACATTTCCAACCTTTCTCTCCTATACTGTAGGATCAATACACTGGATTACCAAAACTAAGCCACCTTATTTCAAAAATGGGGGCTAGGCATATAGCCCTTCAGTCCATTTGACCTATTGGGATTTCTCACTCCAGGTTCACAGGGAGGTTAGATGCAAAGTGGGCAGATTTACATGTTGCCCATCAGTCAGCCCCAGTTCGCTTAAAATAAGACCCTGAGTTCATTTTCAGGGTTCAAAAGTCCTTGACTGAGTCTCACCAAACTCCAGCTTTCCAAATAATGTCCCAACTGATGAGATTTTATCTTTTTCTAACCTGGTTTTATGTTACACTATGTTGTACAAATCCAGACCTTTTCTAAAGATTGAAGCTGATTTTCAGTGTTTATTTCTACCCTTCATTAAATGAGATCTGTTGTCAAAGCCTGCTGCAGTACATGGCGTATTCACTTGAGACCATATAATCAGGGTGACTCAAATAAATAAAACTGTTCTGGAGAAACTGATGGTGGGGGTATTTGATATCTACAAAGATCTTACACTTTCAAATGGTTTCAACTACTCACTTCCCCTGCCAGAACAGATAGCATTATTGCATCATCACACACACACATGAGACAGGGTAGAAAAATATATGTTTCATCTAGTCCCCAAACCTCAGGGCCTCACTCAGTGTGACTCTCAGTGCCACTGGCTTCCTCACCCTCCAAAATGCCTTTGAAAGAAGTCCTGATAAGTCAAAAGAACCAATGCAAGTTCTTTTTAGGATGCGGCAGAGAATTAAACTACTACAATTTTAACATTGTGAAGAAGAAAGGAAGTCCTGGATAACCTACATGCATGCATGCGTGTTAAGTTACTTCAGTCACATTCAACTCTTTACAACCCCATGGACTGTAGCCCACCAGGTGCCTCTGTCCATGGGATTCTCCAGGCAAGAATACCAGAGTGGGTTGCTGTGTCCTCCTCCTGGGTATCTTCCCAACCCAGGAATTGAACCTATACTTCTTTTGTCTCCCACATTGGCAAATGGGTTCTTTACCACTAGCACCACCTGGGAAGCCTGGATAACCTACATGCTCAATATCAAATAATCTACAAAAGCCTGAGACTGGGTTTTACGCAAAGGAGGCTTCCCCTGCCCTGGAGTTTGGAGTTGGGTTCATAGTCTTTCCTCACCCGATGGATAACTGGACACAGCCATTAACAATAACAAAAAAAAAATGACTTTCCCTGGGGAGACAAACAGCTGACCTGGAAGTAAAACATCTCAGCCCTTTACTCAGGCCACAAAGCCTGTTCAGCATTCTCAGCGAGAAGCAGGACTGGGTCTAGGAGCATGGGAAAACGATGGCCAAAGCTCCCTGGGGAAGATGCACAGAAGGTCGTGCGGCCAGGCTGGGAGAAAGGCGACTCTCTCAGCCTAGGGTTCTCTGCTGACTTGGACATCAGTGACCCAATGCCAGCTTCTCCCTCACAAACCCATGGGCAGGATAGCCACCCCTAGAAATGGCCCAGACAAGCCTCTGGCCCAACACCATCCCAGGGAAGTCATCTTATCTCATGCGTGAGTCAGAAAGTATTGGCTGTTCATTTGACCTGAACTGAAGCTACAAAATTCCTCTATTCCTCCTGAAAGGATCGTGCCTTGAAATACAGCAGAGCCCAAAAAAGCAGGCCCACTTCTTTCACCAGCCCTCAGCTTGCCAAGGTGATTACAAAAAACCACACTGAGCAAAGGGCTAGGCATATAGTCTGTATCTAAATTTCTTTATTTTTTAAGAAAAAAGAAAAGACAGATTTCACCATTCCTGGTAATATGCCTGCCTTTTGTGTTTTTTAAACAATACAGGTTCTAAGCTGATCAAAACGTATTCCTGTCTCTCTACTTCGTTATCCAAGGTCTTGAGTTGGAGGTGAGGGGGGCATTTTTACTTCAAGTGTGATATAATTCAGAAGGAAAAGCTCAGTGCAGTTTAAGTTACAGTCTTTCACAGTTTGTCCTAATCTTTATTATGTTGTTAATAATACATTCTCCTAATCTTTATGATTTTGTTAGTAATATATTCTATCTCTGGGCTGGCCAAGATTATAATACTGCCTTTTTTTGGCAAACAAAATTAGGCAGATAGACTTTCATATCATAATTTAGAAAAACAGTAACAACAACAACAACAAAAACAGAGATAACATTATTCATGGACTAACTTTGTTCTTAACTCTTTTAACCTGGGTTGAATGTTCACCCTTCCCCAGTGAGATGATTCACTGAAAAGTGAAGATAAATGTCATCTCCGTTCCCTGTGATCTATAAAATTAATCTCCCATGCTTATGTTAATACCAATCAGGTAATGTAGGAGGCAGTGTGACCTACAGGATAAAACGTAAGTGGGAGGAGATCATGTTCAATTACTGTCTGTATCGCCAACAATATTTTCACCTTTCATACGTGTTCCCTCACATAGCTTTTCTGTAAAATTGGGCAATACGTCTGAGAGCTGCTGGAGAATTAGTCAGATGCTTTGGGAAACAACTTAAAACTTGTCTGTGAAGTAACATATTTTTCCCGTCTCTACCATAGCATCAGCCTTCTGGTGAAGAACCATGACACGCTGAGCAAACTATCCTTCTGCTCAGGAAAAACAATCTCAGGCAGGTGACCCTCCCCTCAAAGGGTTCCATTTATTTCCCAAAAATAAATTACATGGAAGGAAGAGCACAACGGCTAGTAAGTAAGTCACCAGGTAAAGAAGGATCAATGCTTACACTTTAGGGGTTAAACCCACAGCCGACGACTCCGGGAAGGAATTCATGTTCTGTACTCAGCTGTAAAATAAACTGGGAGTTCCGTGTCTGGTGTCTGAAACATCTTTCGAAACACTAAATCAATTTAATATCAATAATTGCCAGATAGATGCTCGATTAAATGAACCAACGCAGACAGCTTTGTTCACAGAGAAAACAGGGCCAAATGGCTTTCATTAGCATGACTAATTCCGAAGTTGTGTGGTTCGATCATCAGATGTCTGAGCCTGAATTCTGACTCTTGCAAGACAGAGTTTGGCAAGAGACATTCTAAATGCAGCAATCCCACACGTTCAGCATACATGCAGGAGATCAGAAAATCAAGGTGACATTTGAAGCACCCATATCAGCTACCTCGGTGCCCACTGGAGCTCGGAAAAATACCAGATGCATGGAAAACAAGCGACTTTCCGTTCAATGGGGGACTGAGGCTTTCCCCAGACCTGTTTCTGGGGTGCTTTGAAAACACCTGCTTTGGCCTTTGGGGGACAATCTCAACAGTGGTTTCAAAAACCAGGCCTATTTTTTCATAACCCTCCAGCAGCCTCGAAATGCCAGGCACCTTCCTGTTGTGATTACTGGACCAAACGGGGCCCTACCACGTGGAGAGTTGCTGGTATTTTCACCTCAAGCCCTGAGAATATTTCCTTTTTTTTTGAAATTCTGATACATCTCTTTTCCTGGTAATGCTCTCGATTTTGAAAAGTTATGATAAATCTTATCCCTAAACCACCTTGTGAATTTCAGAAGCTCTCCCAGGCTTTTTTAACTGGAAAAGAATAGACTTTGCAGGAAAGCAGACAAAAAGAACCCAGGGAAGGTGAGTACTGTGATTAGTGATGATGGAAACAGGGGAATGGTCAGGCCCTGGGCCCCACCTCGGACTGGGGGCCCTGGTACAGGGTGTCCTGTGTACATGTAGTGTTGGCTGAGCAGGGGGGGACCTTGCAGAAGGGCCCTCTACATGTTGTCATTTGTCTCTCATCCCCAAATCCACCCCCACCCCGACCGCCATGACATCACTCTGGCGAGTCCTTGTGACTACACTTCATCAGCTGCCTTTTGGTGTGTGTGAACCGCCAGAAACACAGAATAGCTCTTCAGGGCCTAATCACGGGGCGGCCAAACCTCTGGACAGTCTCCTTCGGAGGTCTGTGGGAGCCTTGGGTCAGAGCAGCTGCCTCTGAGTCACAATGGGCTTTGGGGCCCCGAACCCCTTCATGGGCCATCTGGGGAAAGGCAGAGAGTACTCAACTTTTCATTTCCATGATAGGAAAGTTTTGGGGTTTTTTTTGCAAAACCCTTATAACCAATTTAAGGAATGCATTTTATTTATTTTTTAAATTTTTAAAAAGATGTGAAATTTTTATTTTTTGCATTTTGTTGTTTTGTTTTTTGGCTGTGATGGGTCTTCGTTGCTGTACTCGGCTTTCTCTAGTTGCACTGAGGAAGGGGGCTACTCCGTACTGCGGTGCGCAGGCTTCTCACTGCAGTAGCTTCTCTTGTTGTGGAGTACTGGCTCTAGGGCATGTGGGCTCAGTAGTTGCGGCTCCCAGGCTCTAGAGTATGGGATCAGTAGTTGCAGTTCACTGGCTTAGCTGCCCTGTGGCATGTGGAATCTTCCCAGACCAGGGATGGAACCCACGTCCCCCGCATTGGCAGGCAGATTCTTAACCACTGGACCACTAGAAAGTCCAGGGAATGCATTTTAAAGTCAAGCATGATTATCTCTATATTTTGGATTGTAGTTCACAGACACCGATTGAAAACATTTCTGAAGTATAACTGATTTCTGCAGGGATCAGTTTCTTGCAGGCTCTACTCTCTTCTGTTGAGTGTGAGTGTGTGTGTGTGTGTGTGTGTGTGTGTGTGTGTGTTATTGATCATAATGGTTCCCTTACTTTCCCATTTACATGCCAGCAAACTGTTCCTCAGCCCTCCCTAACCCAGCAGGTATCCTAAGGACTCAGATGTGCAGTCAGCTCAGAGGAATCAAGAGGTGTCAGTCCCTCTGCTGTGAGGCAGGACCACTAGGTGAGGGCTCCCTGTCCCCAGGTACTGAGAGGCCACACCAGGATGTGAGAGGAAGACCTTTTGGTCCCCTCCCTGTGGGGGCCTGGTTGAGAAATGAAGGGTTTCTGTGAATTCTCTGGGACTGAATCAAAGGCTCACCCACTGAAGATGAAGGAAGGTGCTTAGGAAACATCATGTCTGGCCCATGACTCTCCCCTCCCATCCACAGCTTTCCTGTCTTTCTAATGCTTTTCCCAAGTCTTGCTCAGAAATAATACACGACTGCTTAGATTGTATGGTGATCAAGTCCCTTAGAAAACAGGCTGGAGAGGTGAAGAGGACTCCTCTATGAGATGAGCCTCAGTCTTTGTACCTCCACTTGGACACAGTGGGTCCATCTTTTTCTCCAGGTATCACCCTCTCTGATTCAGAGTGCACCCTATTGAGGGTTTTCATCTTGTCAGAGAATCTGCATGGGTACCAGTTTCCATGAGGCTCATGGATCCCTCCCACATGTTTAACTTTGTAAAGGAGTGAAGGCCAGTTCCCAGAGGCCCAAGTCCTTTCCACATTTCCAAGCTATTTCCTACAAGGTTTCATCACCATTGAAACCAGACAACAGTTTATTATTTCAGAGCAAGACTTGAGACATCCACTAAAAAGTTCTATGCATCACCTTTGAAGCAATCGAAATTCACTAAACTACGTGTAAGGTATGAGAAGAAGATCTCCAACAGGTGAGATAATCTCTTGAGCTCAAGAAGGAAGTCCCTCTGATCTCTGGGGGCCAGTAAGAGGATTTAGAAGTCCCAAGATTCAGGAAACAGAAGATAGTTACAGGACTGTGATGGTTAGATTTTTGTTTTTTAACATTTACTTATTTGGCTACACTGGGTCTTAGTTGTGTCATGTATGATCTAGTTCCCTGATAAGGTATCAAACCTGGACCTGCTGCATTGGGAGCAAGAAATCTTAGCAACTGGACTGTCAGGGAAGTCCCTGGGATGGTCAGTTTTGAACGCCAACTTGACTCGGCTAGAGGACCCAGTTATTCAATTAAACACAGATCTAGGTATTATGAGGAGGGCATTTTGTGAATGCAGTTCACATCTATCACCAGTGGACTTTCAGTAAAGGAGATGATCCTCATAACGTAGGTGGGCCTCATCCAATTGGTTGAAGGCATCTAGAGAGCAAAAACTGACATTTCCCAGAAATCCTGCCTCAAGATTACAGCAACAAATCTAGCTTAAGTTTCTGGGCTGCCAGACTGCACTATGGATTTTGGACTTGCCAATGCAACTGCATAAATCAATCCCTTAAAATAAATTAATACATAGATGTATATTTAAATTTATTTAAGGCATTACATATATAATTTATTTAATTACATATGTAATATACATATTGTAATACACATTTATTTAGAAATATGTATATTTCATACACTATATATTTATATATGTTTATATTATATATATTTATATGTTGTGCTCAGTTGATTCAGTTGTATCTGACTCTTTGCAACCCCATGGACTGTAGCCGGCCAGGCTCCTCTGTCCAAGGGAGTCTCCAGACAAAAACACTGGAGTGGGTTGCCATGCCCTCCTCCAGGGGATCTTCCTGACCAGAGATGGAACCTGAATCTCTGAAATCTCCTGCATTGGCAGGTGGTTCTTTACCACCGGTGCCACCTAGAAAGCCATATCTATCTATCCATGTTATCTCCTACTGGTTCCTCTCCAGAGAGAACTTGCACCATATTAATAGAAACTTAAAAAACCCTGACAATACCAAATAGTGGGCACTTTTTCACCTGGGTGGATAACTCCTGGGTGAGCTGTCCAGTTCTTGGTGCACATGAAACCTTCCTTCTGAGTCTAGAAGATGGGGTGTGAGAGGGGAAGAGGGACCATCACTGTGATTTGTGCTGCTTTCAGATCAGATCAGATCAACACTTTATTTCTACATACCAGACTGAAAAGTACTCAGTTGGAACTTCACTCTGAAACAGAGAATTTAAATGATCGTGTTATTATTGTGGTCCAGCTTATAACTAAAGTGTGTCGAGTATTGTGCGTTTTTTTTTGTTTGTTTGTTTGTCCGTTTTTTTCTTCTCTGAGAAATCCTCTCTTTCTCCAGAAGGGTTACATAACTAATAAGAAAATCTTGTCAGGAATAAAACCTAGCCTGCATGGCCTGAGGAAAAGCCCAGAATGTACTTACTCCATTCAGTGAAAACAGACATACAAGGAGGCAGGCCCATAGTGTAAAGATACAAGGCTTAACCCCTTTCCTCCATACAACTGTAGGCAAACTTTCAGAAATGGTCAGAAATGGGTTTCCCCTAATGAGTATGGGAAAGAAATGATCGAAAATTTGGTAAAGTTAATGTTTTCCTATAGGATAAATTCATTCAGGGGGAAAAGGTACAACAGCTAGCATGGATTCCTGAAACATTTACTCTGCTTTCTTGGGGCTGTTTGGAATCTACAAGGAAGAAGCTGAACTTCCACATGCTTCCTGAAGAGAAGAATCTCTTATAAACCTTGTCTTTAAGAGCTTGAGCCTTACCCATGTTGATTGCGAAAGACTAAGAAGCCCACACACCTTTCATTTGTTCTTATCTGCAGAGAAGTGACCCATTCCACCATGGCGACAGAGGGTGGATATGAGCTCAAGGACCTCCCCCTCCCTTTTCCACCGGGAACTGGGTCAGACTTGGCGAAGCTACAAACTGACCAGGAAATATTCCCTATTTTTCAAGAAGAACCTTCTACATGGGAGGTCCCTACCCTACAGAGACACTAAGTGAGATGTCTCCATGTCAACACTCCATATATGCTGGTTACTGACATTACTGTTACGAGTTCAGAAAGGACTGTGCGGAGAGAGGCGTATGACTGCATGGACTGTAGCCCAACACATTCCTCTGTCCATAGGATTCTTCAGCCAAGAATACTAGAGTGGGTTGCCATTTCCTTCTCCAGGGGATCTTCCCTAGGCAGGGATTGAACCTGAGTCTCCTGCATTAGAGGCAGATTCTTTACCACTGAGCCACCAGGGAAGCCTCCTTCTATTGGGTACTTTTTCCTTTTCTGCTTTGGAAACCTAGGTTCTACCCATCTTTCAGGACACACACAAAAGTCATCTCCTTTGTAAATCTTGATCCTTCGGTCCGCGGGGTTGCTCCCTCTTTGGCATATCTGCACACATGTGTGAGGAAGGATGCACTGGTCCTGGGGGAGCCCTTATGACTCCTTTCTCCACCTCCCCTTCCCACCCCATCACTAAGTTGCACTAAGGCCTGCAACTCAGTGCAACATATCTACCCAGATGCAGATAACTAGTGGTAAGAGGAGTGGTAAGGAATTGTATTAGAAAGAGCTAAGGTTTAAATCCTAAAAGATGATGCTGTGAAAGTGCTGCACTCACTATGCCAGCAAATTTGGAAAACTGAGCTGTGGCCACAGGACTGGAAAAGGAAAGTTTTCATTCCAATCCCAAAGAAAGGCAATGCCAAAGAATGCTCAAACTACCGCACAATTGCACTCATCTCACACACTAGTAAAGTAATGCTCAAAATTCTCCAAGCCAGGCTTCAGCAGTACGTGAACCATGAACTTCCAGATGTTCAAGCTGGTTTTAGAAAAGGAAGAAGAACCAGAGATCAAATTGCCAACATCTGTTGGATCATGGAAAAAGCAAGAGAGTTCCAGAAAAACATCTATTTCTGCTTTATTGACTATGCCAAAGCCTTTGACTGTGTGGATCACAATAAACTGTGTAAAATTTTTCAAGAGATGGGAATACCAGACCACCTGACCTGCCTCTTGAGAAACCTATATGCAGGTCAGGAAGCAACAGTTAGAACTGGACATGGAACAACAAACTGGTTCCAAATAGGAAAAGGAGTATGTCAATGCTGTATATTGTCACCCTGTTTATTTAACTTCTATGCAGAGTACATCATGAGAAACACTGGGCTAGAAGAAACACAAGCTGGAATCAAGATTGCTGGGAGAAATATCAATAACCTCAGATATGCAGATGACACCACCCTTATGGCAGAAAATGAAGAGGAACTATAAGGCCTCTTGATGAAAGTGAAAGAGGAGAGTGAAAAAGTTGGCTTAAAGCTCAACATTCAGAAAATGAAGATCGTGGCATCTGGTCCCATCACTTTATGGGAAATAGATGGGGAAACAGTGGAAACAGTGTCAGACTTTATTTTTGGGGGCTCCAAAATCACTGCAGATGCTGATTGTAGCCATGAAATTAAAAGATGCTTACTCCTTAGAAGGAAAGTTATGACCAACCTAGATAGCATATTAAAACACCAGAGACATTACTTTGCCAACAAAGGTCCATCTAGTAAAGGCTATGGTTTTTCCAGTGATCATGTATGGATGTGAGAGTTGGACTGTGAAGAAAGCTGAGCACCGAAGAATTGATGCTTTTGAACTGTGGTGTTGGAGAAGACCCTTGAGAGTCCCTTGGACTGCAAGGAGATCCAACCAGTCCATCCTAAAGAAGATCGGTCCTGGGTGTTCATTGGAAAGACTGATGCTGAAGCTGAAACTCCAATACTTTGGCCACCTCATGCGAAGAATTGACTCATTGGAAAAGACCCTGATGCTGGGAGGGATTGGGAGCAGGAGGAGAAGGGGACAACAGAGGATGAGATGGCTGGATGGCATCACCAACTTGATGGACATGAGTTTGGGTAAACTCTTGGAGTTGGTGATGGACAGGGAGGCCTGGCATGCTGCGATTCATGGGGTGGCAAAGAGTCGGACATGACTGAGTGACTGAACTGAACTGAACTGAAGGTTTACAGGAAACAGACAGGGAGAGAGAAGGAGAAAGAGTGAGAGGGTGAGAACTTAAGGATGGAGAATGAAGAGTGGGATACAGCCTTCATGGCAGCTGAGGATGGGAGAAGAATTAAGAACAAAATCATGGCACAAAAATCTTAACAAACTGCATTCCCGTCACTTATGTTACTTCTTGAAAGATGTCTAAGAGGAAAACCAGAATTACTTCTAAAAGGCTTGGATGTGATACTGAGATGAGCACACACAGTCTTTAGGTTTTATTCAGCTCACATCCCCAAGGCTCATCCAAGATCATGAATACTTCTTGATGTACTACTGACTTGGTCCTTAGTCCAAGTGGTATAGAAGACTAGTTCTGGGAGAGCTAGTTTAGAGGCCATGACCTGTGTGACTTCAAGGAAGTCACTGAACCACTCTGAGCCTCACTAATATCTGCCTCTATAAAGCAAGTAAGACAACCTATGCGAAAGAGTGCTGGGAACCACAAAATGCTACATAAATATTGCCATGGCTCAGTGCCAAGCAGGGACTCATTGAATTCTTGTTGACTGATTGAGTATTTGATCAGCTCTGGCCAGCCTCCTTAAAACTTTCCTCATTTAACTGAGAAGTGAGAGAGTTCAGGAAGACAAGCAACATCCAAGAAAATCCATTTGGCTTTAGAGTGGCCTAGTCCAATGGATTTTGAAGTTTATGAATTTACTTGCAAACAAACCACTTTCTGTTGTTCAACAAATTTCACTTTGGTTGGGATGATGAGATTTGTCAAAAGAAACAAGAATATCATTTTGGCTAAATGCACAGTTGAAGTTGAAAGGACCCGGATTTCCAAAATCAAAGTGGAGAACATGGAGACCCCCAACCCCTGGGATGAGCTCTGGACACACAGTAGGCCTTTCTGAAAACACTGAGGGGTTGGACTATGCTAAGTCGCTTCAGTCGCATCTGACCCTTTGTGACCCTATGGACTGTAGCCGACCAGGCTCCTCTGTCCATGGGGGTTGGACTGGATCCATCCATATCTGAGTATGCTAGCCTGCCTGGTAAGGTTTTTTGTGAAACACCTCAGCACTTCTGTGACCTCATGCAAACAAAAACGACGTGAAGCTGAATAGAGTTTAAGCAAAGGAAACTTCAAACTAAATTTTTATTGAAATTCTCCCCATTGTCAGCCGACATTTTCAATTTTCATTTCCCTGCCTCAGCCCATTTCGCCATAGAAACTTGGATGTTTTCATTGAACAGCAGCCAGTGAACATTGGACTGAAGGGGCACACTATAAATTTGGAAAAATAAATAAATGCTTCAGAACTTCCACTTGAAAACCACAGCTAAAAATGAAATCAAATCTGACCCACCCCTTTTCTTTTAAATTGTGGGAACAGACTCAGTCTGCCTCAATTTTTAAGCCCATATTAAATTTTATATAAGCACCTTGGAGATCCATGCATGGCCTGGTCGAAAGCAAGTGTGGAACCTTTGACTCACACACAAGGTTTGAACGACTGGAACGAGAAGGTATCATCCCTCCTACACCATGTTCCTTAATAAACATGTGTGCTTAAGAAATAAAAAGGGAAGAAAAATCGGTTTATGGGCATAGAGAGAATAACTCACTCCAAATTGCTCCTTTGATGAATGTGGACAAAAGAATAAAATTTGTCACCCAGCTAATATTACCATCAATATTTTGTCCAGCTACATTCCTTCCAATTTAAAAACAGTTCAATATCCTTTTTACCTTCAAGTAGCAGCACTTAATAAACAGTGATGGATGGTTTTTATTTTTGTTCGCATTTCAGTCTTCCCTGCTTCTGTTACAAGGGCACTATTTTGCTTGGGGGGAATGTAGATCTTCCGTCTTTCTTGCATTGACAAGCATCCCTCAAGGAAAGACGGCCATATTTAATTCATAACCCCCATCGGCTACACAAACATACAACTTCCCATCAATTAGGCAACACAGAGATGTTGTTAAAAATCAATGAGCTTATTATTAAATATATTTTTTTCATGTAGCAATAATAGTTATTGCCGTACTATTGTTATTACTGCACTGTCAGCTGTTTAGGCAGCTTTTCAGAGAGTTTGATAGGTTTTGATGTTGCTAGCAAGGCAGTCTATGAAACGAGCATCCAGGTGAGACTTTGCTCTTCTGTCTCCTGCCACATCTAGAAGCCATCAAGAGAAGGGGGGAAGTGAAGGCTGTAGAGAAAGGATCCTTGGACTGGAGGCAGAAGACCCAGCTTTGCACTTAACTAGCTGTGTGACCTTGGGTAAGTCCCTTCTCCATTCTGAGCCTCATTTCTAAAACTGAGAGGGTTAGCCCCACAGGATTTGGGGGTTCCCTCCCTTCTGAAATGTGAGATTTTTCTAATCACTGTTGTTTTACTAGCCACAGAAACAGGGAGAAATCAGTTCAGTTCAACAACCCTCAATTGTTCTTTACAAAAGACTCCTGATTTAAAAAAAAAAAAAAAGAAGTGAGTAGAGCAGGGGAAATGCTACCAAATCTGAAACAGACGTTCAATTGATCCGAAAACCAAATATGCCCATATTTGTGTTTTCATCCTCGTTGTGTTTATTAAAAATAATTTTGATATTTTGACACATGCCACTACTGTGGGAGCCTCCTGCCTACAAACAGAGATGTTAAAACTGTGCCAGCACATGCAAAGGTTAAAAACAACATTGCACAGATTTTGGCAACTACATCATATGCTGTCTGGCCACAGCTGATCTGAACTGAGTCCCCCATAATTACAGGAGAAGGTGGAACAGGTTTGCTGCTAATTGGAAAATTCTGCAAATGGCAGCACTGAAGTAAATTGACAGTCGTTAGAATATTAACAAAATGAGAGTACTGATTAGTAAAAAGCTCAGATGCAGACTTTTTTTTTTTACTGCCGGATTCTGCTGGCAAATTGATAATAAAAGCTGAACTTAATAATAACAGCTGTTATTTGACCCGGTAATATTTTTTTTAATCTGTTGCTGTTCCCAGACCAATAACACATAAAGAAGGTCTGTATCCACTGTTGCAAAATTATTTTGAATCCCAAAAGGTATATTCAGAGTCAGTGAAGGAAAACGGTGCTTAAAGGGGCAGGCCATCAATAGTCACGTTCTAACGAAAGTATGGTCACCGCAAAGCTTTGAGTTGTCTTGTTCTCACCGGCCACCTTCCAACAGGCCTGGGTGGAGGTGCTGGGTGTTTAAGGGTTCCTTTTTGAACAGGGCCTGAATTCTATTTCCAGTTCACTTTAAATCTGTAACTGGTAAAAATGTCAATGTTAACTTATTCTTCACTTTAAAGTGGACAGGAAGGAAAGTTGGCCCTTGCCAGATTCTGAGGTTTCTATTAACACTTAGCTGTTCGTACTTATTATTTTTCAGCCAGATGGGAAGAGGTTTGGGAATGGACATATTAATTAGAAATACTGCCATGAATCTATGGAAAAGGGACTGTCACTTCGCTATCCATAGTTTTACATTATGCACACACACACAAACATGCCCAGGAGACCTGCATTTGGGAGTGAATCTCACCTGATTCACTACTGGTGGGAATGTAAGTTAATCCAATCTTTCTAGCTGTATAGTAAAATGGATCAAAAAAAATTTTTTAACACATATAGCCTTTGACCCAGCAATTCTATTTTAAGGGTTTGGCCAAAAGAAAGTCATGAAAATGCCTAAAAGGTACCTAGCTTTACCTACAAAAGTATTCCTTGCAGCACTGTTTATAATACATATAAGAGCAGAAACCACATTTGTCCAGAAATGAATAACTGACTGTGATAGACAAAAGAATACCACATAATTATGTAAAATTTACTGTAGAATATTTAAATGATATAGGAAGATAGTCTAGTAAGTGGAAAAAACAGACTACCAAAGAATAAACATAGGCTATTCACTCTTTTCAACTATACTGTCAGAGACAAGACTGGAAGAAGGGTAACCAAGGAGATTAATGGTTCTTCCTGAGTGGTGGTCTAATAAATGGGTATTTTCTTTTTATTTTCTTTTGCTGGTCCACATTTTCTAAATTTTCTCAAGTGAGCCTGTACTGTTTCAGTCAGAAGAGAATACACAAATTATTTTTAGAATTAAAAAGTCTCTAGAGGGTTCCTATTGTTGTTGCAAATGAAAATTCAGTCTATAGCAGTGGGCACAACCACTTCCCCAAAAGCAAGTTGGTTCCTTGACTTAAAGTCCACCTTCTGTTCGGGGAAGGAAAAGAATCAGCTTAAAGCAAATCCCAAAACTCTGGGTAAAGAACCAGCCCATGGATTATGGTTAACACACACACACACACACACACACACACACACACACACGAACCCTCCTTTTGACATCTGTTCTCTGAAAATACAGGTCAGCAACCACTTTAGGCTCTGATAGAAAAGGATTTCCTTTTCTAACTTTGGACCTCATATACTCTGGTAATTTCGTCATTTTCTTTTGACCTTATTATGATAACACAGACCCTCGTTGATTCTGAATCTGTGCAAGAGGGGGTCATTGCCATTTTCAGAGTTTGTCGATACCCTAGTCGACTGAAAGGGTGTGGGGTGAGGGTTGCACCCAGACAAGTGTAGATCCAACCCACAACCTCACAGAATACACCCCGTCCGTATATTTTCATGAGTAAAGTTCACTCCTAACGAGATGCAGTCATGTGCCTGGGCCCAACTGACAGATCTCTGCATATTTAACCTCAGCCTCAAAATGTTAGTCCTTGAGCTCTCAAGTCACCCCCTGTAGTTGAACATCAGCCAGGAAGTCGAGCCAGGCTGCAGCGTTGCAGAGCTGGCCTTAGATAGCGTGTACATTCACTGGGGCGAAGATGGATGCATGGCGTTTGTTCACAGGTCTGCTTTTAAAAAACTGTGTATTAACATCCTACAGCACCATTGCCAAAAACATAAAATTCCAAAGGCAAATCCCCTCAGTTCCAGCCCTGCCAGGACTGGGCTGACGAGGTTCCACCAGGGGACCGTAAATGGCCACAGTTGCTTCTAGCAAGGAGCACAAAGCCCACCCCGTTAGTTTCAGTCACAGGACCAAGTGCCTCTCAAGCTGTTTCTCGCCAGGAGTGTGGGTGGGCAGTGGGCAGGCTCCCAACGCGACGACTAGGCTCAATTGACTGTAACCCAGAATTTTTTTTAAGTGGCATTTTTGGACGATGGTATCCAGGCCCCCATCCTTCATCCTTTCTAACAGTTCTGCATCAGGAAAACAAAGCAATGGGGAGGGAGAGGCTTGGGGGGGAGGGGGGGTGACCAGCCCTGCTGCAGCCAGCATGTGCCAAATACAGTTAAGGGTAGAGAGGGAGGTAGGATTGGAAGGGGGGTAAAAATCAAGTCACTTTCAATCAAGTGTCACACCTTTAAATAGTGGTTAAATCTTTGCATTATGCAGCTCATCCCTTTACAACATGGGGTTCCCTTAGAGAATTCCCTGTTTACACTGGGAATTCCTCCAGGGCCGCATCAATAAAGCTGAACAGATGTCAGGGTGGAATGCCAGCGGCAGTGGCTGTTGTCAGGGGTACTGGGGAGGAAGGCACAGAACAATGAGAGAGACAGCTGGTACACAAAGCCTCACGCGTGGGTCAGGTTCTGCCAGTGTGTAGAGATTCCACCCTACCCTTTGTCCGGGCACATTGCCTTTCTTGTTTCTCGATGACAAGGGTTGACACATGTCACCCGACCCTATCAGAAGTGTTATTTGCTTGCCACTTGCATATGCACCAGTGTTCCTGACCTCCTCAGCCCGCATCTCCCAACCGAAAGCATTGAGCGTCGATGCGCAGAAAACTCTCCAATGCTGCCCCAATCTAGGATTTCATTATGCACTTTTGAGTCGAAAGTGGGAATGGAGATGTCCTTCTTTTTAATTAAAAACATGATTGATGAGACTTAACTGACAGTAGGAAATGCGATGGAAATATCCTTAAAGAGGCACTAACCCCGTTTGCGGGGCGAGAGTGGTGTGAGTCTCCGAAGTTGCAAGCAGCGGGAGAAAGGAAATTAAAATAAAAGCCCGTTAGAGTCCGCCGGCGGTGGAAGGCTGGTAACGTGACACGGCATCTGCAGCCGTGGAACCAGAAACTTACGCGCATTAAGAGCTAATGTGAGGTGTTACTCGGTAATGGGGATGTTCACAGTGATGAAAGGCGGCAGATGAGTGGGGGAGAATACGAGAGAGAAGCGTGTCGAAGCAAAAAACAACTAATTCACCGTATTTCTAAGGGTTGATTGGCTTCAGAAGACCTTATGCCCAAACTCCCCATTTGCCTGCTCTGCAGAAGTGGTTGTTCCTGCCGTGTTGCTGAATTTCTCCGTCCTCGGCCCTTTCCCTACACCGTCCCTTTAAAATCCTCATTATAAGAAAAGTCCTCGTGCCTGGGATGGTCCATGTGCAGCCTGTACTAAGGCAAACAGGAAAATGTTCACAATTTTGTTTTAAAGGCCTTCTCAGATTTATTCCCTGGGTGACTGCTAAGTTATCAGGAAAAAATAATGCGAACCAGGGGATGCAGTAATATACAAATCATGGGAACCCCCAAAATGACCAGAGGCTGGAGTAAGTTTTCCTAATTGTGGAACCTTGGCCTCCATGTTTTCAATCTAGAAATAATAGATGAAGCTGAATCTGGGTCTGTATTAAAATAGCATAACTTAAATACCAACAATCATAGCAGTTTGAAATTTATTTTCAAAACAAATCTCCCTTTCTCTTTCTTAATATCATTTACAAAGGGATTTTTTTTTTTGGTGGTTGTTTCAGGATGGTTTGTTTTGTTTTCCATGGAAATAGCTATTTTCTGAGAAACAGCAACTTTGAATTAAAAAGAGAATAATACCTTCCTAAAAGGACACCCAAGAATAGCCAAGTCCATGCTCTGTAAGTCTGCTCACAGCAGAAACTTCATATGTTTTTCATACCTAAAGATTTTATTCTAGGTTTTTAAAAATCCCCTAAAGAGCAGTAGATACCACACAGTCGAACTCTTTTCCACTTAATTCCTAATTAAAGCCTGAGAAAAAAAGAAAAGCTTTTATTGAAATGCTCAGATTAAAGGAAAGGAGGTTACAATTGGAGTTGATTTTTGGTGAGTATTTAACTAGCAAAGGTTAATTAGAATTATAGCAATGTGATGTAAAATAACTGATTCTGATCAATTGATTAATGAGATGTCAGAAGGTACAAGAACTCACCTTTGAGAGAAACATATTAAAGATGAAATATATTTGCAAAGCCATCATGTCTTCCCTCTTATTTAGTTCATTAACGCTAGCAACAGCTGTAGATGGTTTTTCCATCTATGACAATCTGCAGAAAATGACAGCCCCCAAATCCACCAAAAGTAACACAAAAATGTTATACAATGTCCCCAAACACCCATAAAAGTTCACAAAGTCTCTAGAAAGAGGCCAAAATCTTCAGCGGTTCCTTTCAGTCCTCTCTCTCCATTCCTTCTGTATTAGAGATTCAGATTCATTTAAAAGATACGTGGTTTTGAGATTCTGAAATTATTAAAATCAGGCACATCATGCCCATTGAATTTATCAATTCACTAGGCCTGTATCAATTTCACAGTTGATGTGGAGGAGTGGGAGGCAAGGGTCTGGGGGATGTTTTTCCTTTCTCCTGCCGATGGTCCTGGTGAACAAACAGATCCCCCTGTTTGTGGCATAGATGTTCTTTGTCCCAATAACCCGCAGTATATTGTGTTTATATATGTCCTTCAGGCATGTCACAACAGTTTGGCATTCTGAGCGGCTCTACCACAGTGTACATTAAATAGTCATGTAGTTACATTAAACAGTGGGGAGTTCACACTTCACAACCACTCAGTGTTTTAAAACAGATGTGGGCTGTCTGTTGTCAGACTCTAGTGCAAAAGCTCAGAAGGATCTGGGTGGGAACAGACTCTGCAAATGATGGAGGGCTCCCCAAATTTTCCACACAAGTTCCTTCATTCTCCAACCACCCCCCTCCATTCTAGAGGTTGAGGGTGAGAGAGATTTGGGGGAAAAGCAGAGAAAAAAAGAGGGCAGCCAGGAAGCAACAACTTTTATGTCTTATAGAACAGAGATCTGAAAAAAAGAATTCAGAATTCGGAATAGTTTGTGGCATGGAATATTTTGAGCGGGGTGGGCTTGCTGCGGTATCGTGGGATTTACTGACAGGAGAATTTTTGACAGTTGATGGACAGATGAATTCCGTCATGGAAGCGTTAGTCGAAAGCGGCAAGGCCAGATGGAAACTCACAGCTTGTCTTTAATATTAATTTTCTTTTTTTTTCAGGAGATCAGAATTCCCTAATTCCCTAAAATGTTTCAATGCATCTTGAGGTATTATTTTTCAGATGCCTTTCTCCACCTACTCTTAGTAAGAGTGTTCCTTTGTGTTAATGTTATGTTTCCTCCCTTACTTTGGAAAAAAAAAAAAGGGTTAGTTTGTTCTTTCCCTTCCTTCCTTTTCTTCCCTCTTTTCCTTCTTTCTTCCTTTCTTTCTTTTTTCCTTCCTTCCTCCCTTTTATTTCTTCCTTCCCTTTTCTTTCTTTCTCTCGCTCCTTTCCTTCCTTCTTTTTTCTTTCTTTCTGTTTCTTTCTTCCTTTCTTTCCTTTTCCCTTCATTTCCCTAACACAGAAAGATAAATATAGTACGCTTGTAAGATCCTAACTCTAAATTTGAGAAATTCATGCAAAGCAATTGTGACTTAGAGCTATGGTAAGGGTACTAACAATAAGATTGTCTTTGTGGCTGAATGAAAGGCATACCTCTTCATGCTTTCCAGAGGATGGAGGGGTGATTGTTTTCAGGGTGTCCATCTTCTGGACAGTGAGAATTAAGTCATGTACTCTGCTCAGTGATGTACTGGGGAAAACCCTGGGCTCAGACTCAGGGCCAGACCTCTGGTGTTGGCTCCGCCTAGTTTTCTGCGTGGTGTTACACAAGTCCCTACCATTGCCTGGCCTCAGTTTCTTTATTTATAAATTATGGTTGGTATCACAAGGAGGCAATGAGTCCCCAGAGATCTTCATGGCTCCCTTCAGGGTACCATGAAACTAAAAGAAAAGCTGACTGTTCCTATCAAGCAGTCCCAACTGTGGGACTTCCCTGGTGGCCCAGTGGTTAAGACTTCGCCTTCCAATGCAGGGGGTGCGAGTTCGAGCTTGGGTCAGGGAGCTAAGATCCCACTTGCCTCATGGCCAAAATAGGAAAACATAAAACAGAAACAATATTGCAACATATTCAATAAAGACTTTAAAGATGGTCCATATAAAAAAAAAATCTGAAACAAGAAGTCACAACTGCTCCCTTCCCCATCTAACCACTGAGCTCCTCAGAGACCTAGGTAACCCCTCCACAGCAGCTTAGGTAATGGATCGGAACCCCACCTTTATTCTCAGTCTTCTTTCTACTGTCCCACATAAAACATAACTACTGCACGTTCTTCTGCTGTGGTGACCTCACTCATAAGACAAATATCTCCCCAAGTCCCTTTATTTTATATCACTGGATCCACTCAATTGAGAGTGGTACTTTAAAACTCAGAGATCTTTCTTCTGTGTCTGTATATTATCTATTTCCCTAATTTCTTTCAAGTTTAATATAAAAATATTAATATAAGATAGCACTCCCCAGTTTCCTGATGCACCACCTTGGTTATAGGTTGGTTCCCTGTATGTGTGTGTGTGTGTGTGTGTGTGTGTGTGTGTATGTGTGTGCATGCCTGTATGTTAGTGAGTTTGTCTTGGTCAATCAGAAAAACCTTTTACAATTTATGTAGGTGCTGCGTTGAGTGCTAAGTAGCTACGGTCATGTCCAACTCTTTATGATCCCATGAACCACAGCATGCCAGGCTCCCCTGTCCATGGATTCTCCAGGCAAGAATAGTGGAGTGAGTTGCCATTTCCTCCTCCAGGGGATCCTCCCAACCCAGGGATCGAAGTCGGGCCTCCTGTGTCTTTTGCATTGCAGGTGGATTATTTACTGCTGAGCCACTGGGGAAACCCTGCTAAAGTATAACATTGCTCAGAATCAAAATTAGTTCCCTAATTGGGCAAAATTTCCCTGTCACGATAACTAATCCATTGTCCAAGGATGCTATAACGAGAATTGTTGTGTGACCTATCTAGTTGGACTAGACGACATCTAAGCCCCTTTAAATTGAAAATATATGCATATTTGATGATTCTAAGATACAATGTGAGTCAAGAGTGTGTTTACAAAATAGTTGGAAATATCATCACAGAAGAATAGAATATTAGAACTGGGGAAAACCTTGGAAGGAAAAAGCTCTGAACAGACCCTACATTCCTCTGAAACTGGTGGCAGAGCCATGGTTAGCAGAGACATATCTAAACAGTATTTTATGAAATAGTTTTCTATATACCTCTACTGAGCCTTATTTCAGTGGTAAAGAATCTGCCTGCAATGCAGGAGACATGAGTTCGATCTCTGGGTTGGGAAGATCCCCTAGAGAAGAAACTGGCAACCCACTCCAGTATTCTGCCTGGGAAATCCCATGGACAGAAGATCCTGGAGGGCTACAGTCCAGGGGATCACAAAAAAGTCGGACATGACTTAGTGACTAAACAACAACAGCAACAAATTGAGCCTCATAGCAGCCTTCTGAGGTGGGATCTACCAGCCATACATCTCACTGACATAGAAGCCAAGGCCAGGGAGGTTCTGTGACTTGCCTAAGTCTAGTGAGTGGGAGAGTCAGGGCTGGGACTCAGACAGGGACCATCCCTAAGCTGCTCCCTTGTCTCCTGGGCACTTTTCTTTCCAAGATCTCCAAGCACTTCTCTCTGAGTCTGCTTATTCCTTCAGCATCCCAGAGATATGAGTGGGTATTACCAGTTGCAGACACTCATCAATTACCAGAGATGGGGACGAACCTCTAAGATCATTCCCCTCCATTCTTTCATTTTCCAGAAAAAGGAAACTGAGGCTTGCAGAAGTCATCGTTATAGTGAGCCCTCTGAAACGAAAACCTGGATTTCTGCTGGGTTCCTCTAAGACCTTAAAATAGGCACCCACCCCTCGACCACGCAAGTGATGATTTAAACCAGGTGGGCACAAGAATGACTTCATTCACTGCATTTTCCATGTGCCTCTTGAGGGAAGGCATGTGGAACATGTACATGTAGAGAGAGACACCCAATCACCCTCACCTCCCCTTTCTCTCACACGTGGCAGACTGGTAACTGTTTGCCAGCTATTTGTAAGGCTGACAGTGGGGATTATTTTTCCCATGTGCCAAACAACTTCATCCTAAAGGAAATATTTTACTCTGGAAAGATTTAATAACAATTATAATGATACCTTATACAGCACTCTAGTTTGAAAATATTCTTTCCAAGCATTATTTCATTGGTTAGTTGATACAGTGAGACATCAAACCTCAAGGGTGTGAAGAGTGGGGTAGAGGAGTGGGAGGGGTAGAGGCCACTCCTCTCTGGTCCCTGGGCCTCCCCACCCCCATGCTTCCACTGCTGTTGAGCTGGACAACAACAGGTGTCTCTCAGGTCATTGTTGCTCCCCATCCTTTACGTTCATCTCTCCCATCTGACATTTTTGGGAGGGGGCATGGGACAATAGCACTACAGAAGAAACAAAGGATCCTGGGAAAGGAAGGGACAAAAAAAGCTATGACTTCTCCACCATCTAATGCCCTAGTCCATGCTCCATGCCACAGAGAAGCATTAAAGACACCCAAGTTGACCAGAAGGATGCAATTACAGCCCTGGACTATAAGCTGCTATCAGAAGGCCAGATTCATGTCCACATCACCCACTGACCCTGACCTCTTCCTTTCCTTCTTTACAGAAATTCCCACCATCACCAAACTAATTTTTGCCACATTGCAATAAACATGTTAAAATCTCACAAGGGGACTTCCCTGGTGGTCCAGTGGTTAAAACCCTATGCTTCCACTACAGGGGGCATGGGTTCAATCCCTGGTCAGGGAACTAAGATCCTGAGTGCCAGGTAGTATGGCCAAAAAAAAAAATTAATAATAATTAATTAAAATTTGTATTTTTTTAAAACTCAAAAATAAATAAAATGTCATAGAGATCTTCAAAGCAAACCATGTCCATTCACAAGCTGGCCTGGGGGTTTAGTCCATTTTAGGCCACATCATGGCTAAATTATGACTTCCCAGGTAGTGCTAGTGGTAAAGAACCTGCCTGTCAATACAGGAGATGCAAGAGACATAGGTTTGATCTCTGGGTTGGGAAGATCCCCTGCAGAAGGGAATAGCAACCCACTCCAGTATATTCTTGCCTGGGAAATCTCATGGACAGAGAAGCCTAGTGGGCTACAGTCCATGGGGCCACAAAGAGTCAGGCACAACTGAGCAACTGAACCCACACATATGGCTAAATTATGGATCACAAGTTCATTCAACAAATATTTATCAAGTGTTGATTACTTGCTAAGCACTGTGCTAGAGGCTGGAAAGAGAAAAGTATGTTCCTGCCCTCAGAGAATCCCAGGGACAGGGGAGCCTGGTGGGCTGCCGTCTATGGGGTCGCACAGAGTTGGACACGACTGAAGCGACTTAGCAGCAGCAGCAGCCCTCAGGGAACTCGTGATCCTGTACAGGAGATGGATGCTAGAGAGAAAACTGAGATGCAGTGATGAGACCCAGGACAGAGGCGAGCCCAGGATGGAAACTCAGGAAGAACAATGAACCCCATCAGGGGACACAGAATGAGTCTCAAGCATAGCTGCCAGTTTGAAAATATGTCAAGTCCACCTTCAGCCACCTGTGTTCTAATATAACCTTTCCCCAGTTGACATTGGTGTGTGTTTTTTAGAGGAAGGAAGTATGGTTAGATCATAAGCTAAAATCAGGCAACTCTTTTTTTTTTTTTGGAAGAATATACAATTCAGTTGCCCTTGGTATGATATTGGTCCATGTCAGTCCTCAATCTGTGGAATAAATGAGGCCCCCCAAAAAGGGAGTATTTCCAGCTCAACTGGAAATAACTGATTGAACATAAACCCCACTATGTTGTGAAGCATTTGATTTCTTTAACCTTTTTAAGATGTGTCATTTATGTTTGGTTCATTTGTAGGGTACTCTTTTGGAGAGGTTCATAATTGACAATAATGATTGAAAACTGGTAAAAAAAAAAAAATCTTCATTTTGGAAAACAGATAACTAAAAAGCCTTCTGCATGGGCCTGGGGGCTGACCACTAGGTCCTGGCAGAGTGTTTGTTTGTGGATTCACTGCTTTGCGATCACTCTGGGCCATCACTCGGGTGTAGGTACGTGATGCAATCTGACACTACGTGTGGGTCTGTCGGTGTGCACTCACTTCAATCATGGGAAATGCTGAAGGATTCGTCTGAGGGATTTACCATGTCCTGGTACTTGACGTGAGAAAAAAATGTAGATATGTTATCTATATAAATATACATTATATATGACGTATGTCACATGTAATGAATAATATGTAAGATGTATAGTATATTAAACTCCATAAATGTCTGTTGGATTAATACATTTACCAATATGTTCATTAATTACAGCAGTCTTTGGATTTGGGCAGCAGCTCTGACATGGTAGGGTTATTTTTTTAATTAACTTTCATTGGAGTAATAGCTGATTTACAATGTCACGCTGCTTTCTGCCATACAGCAAAGTGAATCAGCTATGCATATACATGTATCCCCTCTTTTTAAGATTTCCTCCCCATTGGTAGGTGGATTTAAAATCTACCCCCACACACACCCCGCTTTGCTTTCTTTCTTGTATTCTCAATGCTCCCCAAAACCCTGTTCTAAATTCTTCTCCTCCTTCCAGAGCTGAGCACTTTGTCAACCAGAAGTTCCTGGATCCTTAAACGGTCTGAAAACCCGTGTACCTAAGTCTGGTCCAGGAGTGTGAAAAACTGCAAGTTCCTCCACCCGGCAAAGAGAAAATCTTTTAGGCTGCAGCGTCCTGGAAATACACTGTTTTGCTTTGCTGGGAGCAGCATTCCTCCGGTTCTTGGGGGTTTCTGAAGCCTTTTACAGTCATTAGGAAACTGACACAGCATCCCTGTGGGGCTTAGCCCCCTTTTAGAGAGACTCCACAGAGATTAAGAGCTGTCTAGGGTCACCCAGAGCAGAGTGGAAGCCCGAGCCCCCTCCCCAGGCGCCTGCAGACATACATATATGGTAAAATCGCTCTGGAGCTAGAAACCAAAAGCCTTTTCTAACTTGACCTAAGCCTAAATTGGAGATTCTACACATATCTCCTTTCCTTGCTAATTAAGTGAGGAGCTTGGGGCTTAGAGGCCCAGAGCAACTGTGAAAGCTGAATCGGCCCCCTGTCCCTGCCCCCCAACCAGCCTAGGGCCTGCTCCCCTTGGAGCCACAGAATTTAATAAACTACTGGATGTGTGTGTGTGTGTGTGTGTGTGTGTGTGTTAGTCGCTCAGTCAAGTCTGACTCTTTGTGACCCCATGGACTGTAGCCCACCAGGCTCCTCTGTTCATGGAACTCTCCAGGCAAGAATCCTAGAGTAGGTAGCCATTCCCTTCTCCAGGGGATCTTCCCAACCTAGAGATCAAACGTGGGTCTCCTGCATTGCAGGCAGTTTCTTTACTGTCTGAGCCACCAGGGAAGCCCAATGACTACTGGATACGCTTTTCTACTGGTCAAGGTTGCTTTGTGGACTTGGCATAAATGGGTTGGAGGAGATTTTGTAAATGTGTATGTGGTATTTGTACACATTTGACATCAGTGAGGGGGTAAGTTCCTTGAGCACAGGATTTTTCTCCATGAAACTTGTCTGAAAATTAGAGTTGGTCTTTCTTTTTTGGGTGGAACTTCCCCAAAACCAAGGATCAAACCCGCACTCCCTGCAGTGGAAGTGCGGTCTTCACCACTGGACCACCAGGGAAGTCCTAGAGTTGACCCTCATGGGGACTGCACAGGGCTTACTCTTCAAGCCTGATCTCCTAGTCTCCACTACATAGGGGCTGAATTGGACTAATAAGCAAATATTTGTTTCTTCCATGGAATAAAATTGTTAAACTAGACTCCAGAAGCCACCTGGTAGAAAGTGAAATTCACTCAGTTGTGTTTGACTGTTTGCAACCCCATGAAAAATTCTTCCCAGTATAATTCCCAACCAAAATACCAAAACACTGTGAAAAAGGCCTCTTTTGATCTGGAACATTCTTCTCCTCCTCTGCCATTCCTAGAGTAGAGTAAGAGGCCAGAGAATTACCCCAACTGTCTTTGATATCCTGAAGGATCACCAATGTGCTTATCAGCTTTCAGCCAGAGAAAGACACCCTAGAGGAGAATGGGGCGCTGGTGTGGTCCAGACTCATGACCCCCCAGCCATATCCCAAACACACTCATGTTTGCCCTTGGAAAGTGCCTGCCTAAACACATGAGCTTAAAAAAGAGGACATCTCATCATAAACAGATGAATGGATAAGGAAGTTTTGGTACATATATACAATGGAATACTACTCAGCCATAAAAAGGAATGCATTTGAGTCAATTCTAATGAGGTGGATGAACCTAGAGCCTATTATACAGAGTGAAATCAGAAAGAGAAATATCATATGTTAAGGCAAATATCATATATTAAGGCACATATATGGAATCTAGAAAGATGGTACTGATGAACCAATTATTAGGGCAGCAATGGAAACGCAGACAGAAAGAACAGACTTATGGACACAGTGGGGAAGGAGAAGGTGGGATGAATTGAGACAGTAGCACTGAAACATAGGCGTTACCATGTGCAAAATAGATAGCCAGTGGGAATTTGCTGTATGATGCAGTGAGCTCAAGCCAGGTGCTCTATGACAACCTAGAGGGGTGGGATGGGAGAGAGGTGGGAGAGAGGTTCTAGAGGGCAGGGACATATGTATACTTATGGCTGATTCATGTTGATATACAGAAGAAACCAACACAATATGGTAAAATAATTATCCTCCAATTAAAAATAAATTAATTTTTTCAAAAGAAGATGCACACAGGGCTTCAAAAAAAAAAGAAGACCTCTGCATAAAAAATTCATCACCTTAAAATTCCACTTTTTATTTGCTCAGCTCATATCAAATGCCCTATGGGGATAAGAGGAAAACATAAGCAGGGTTCCAGCTCTTCAAGCAGCCACAAGCTAATGTGAGGAAAACACAGATTGAAAGAGCTAGCAAGAAGCTTACAACTTAGCGTTTATAGATAACTCTGTAACCCGGATGAAGTCATCTTTCTCATCTCTGAACTCCTAAGAACACCTACAACCCCATTTCTCTTTAGGCCTCTTGTCTTGCCTGGGAAATCTCATGGACAGAGGAGCCTGGTGGGCTCCATGGGGTCACAAAGAGTCGGACACGAATGAGCACACACCCAAGGACAGAGACTGCCCCTCTATAATCCTGTGTGTTGCTAACTTCAGGGGCAGGTATGCCAAGGGAACCCTGGCAAACGTGACTTTTCTGCATTTTATTCTCATTTTATTCAAGCTTCTGCTCTGAATGAATCTTCTTGCATCCCTTGGTTAGAGGAGCAGAAAGAATCTGCCCAGGTTCACACAACTCAGGGTCTGTTGTCCCAAAAATCAAGATATAGGGAGAGTGGTATCATTTACAGAGAATCAACAATTTTTTTTCTTCTCCTGCGTTATGTCTTTTCCAACTTAAGCTATGTTTGGCTTCTGGGGTATAGTGAAAGCTTGTGGAGTTTGTTTCTGATAATGCAATCCTTTGAGAGCCCCTGAATAATGGATCTATAACTCAGATTATGGGGGAAAAATACAGAGAGTTGGAAGGAAGGTAGTTCTGATTCCAGCTCTGTTAAATTTTTAATGGTGATGGAGGGTAACTAAATTGATTGGGGGAAAGGGAATTTATAATCCTGGTGTTATATAAGAATTCAGGACTCCTAAACCTCCTAAAATGGTCTTTCTTTTATACCAAAGGCAAGAGAGCTTTTTACTATTAGTAAAGAATATTGTTGTGTGGTCTCAGAATGAGCAAGGCGATAGAACTGGAAGGTCGGTCCAAGGTGACACCAGAGAAGCCACCATCTTTGTGGTTTGCCTGCCAAAGCCCCAGGAAGTCCTCCCAGACCAAAAGCATCTCTCCCACTGTCTAAATGCTACCAAGAGAGTGAACCATTTCTGATAAGGAGTTCTTCCATTTCCAGAATCTCCTATCAAAGTGCACCCTTTAGAACAGCCAAATCTCCTCCTAAGCCTTTTTCAGCAGTGTATTTGGAATGGTTGTGATCGTGGTAAAGAACCTGCTGCCAACGCAGGAGATATAAGAGACATGAGTTCGATCCCTGGGTCAGGAAGATCCTCTGGAGGAGGGCATGGCAAGCCACTCCAGTACTCTTACCTGGAGAATCCCATGGACAGAAGAGCCTGGTGGGCTGCAGTCCATGGGGTGGCAAAAGAGTCAGACACAACCGAAATGACTTAGCATGCATGCACAATAGCTAACTGAGAACAAATTCCCACTGGGAGTGGGACACAGTGAATTCAAGCATCAACTGGAGGGCAGGCCAAGGAGAATGGATACAAAAGAGACCAATGTGTAAACACCTTGGGAAAAGGACTGGTGCCTTATTCATGACTGTATCTCCAAGGCCTAACACAGTATCTTATGTCATATATAAATACGCCTGCTGAGAGAGAAGTGAGTGAAAAGAAAATGGAAAAGTACCAAAGACCTCCCAGTTCTCCAGTCATCTGGGCTAGTGGTGAGGGGCCACTGCCACTAAGGAAAGATTTCTTCTTCTGGATTCTAGAGAGATAGCATCATTTTCACCCTTCTGTGGCCTCCAGCCACTCCATCTCCACCACCTAAATCAGCACCTACTCCCAGACAATCCTCAGGATGACAGTTTCCTCTTTACCCAGCCTGTCAACAAAAGGGAGAAACCCAAAGCAGCCCAGACTTCCTGTCTGACTCACTTTCACATTTGATCAAATCCTGCTGCTTCTGCTTCCAGCAATAGCTTTCAAGCGTGTCCCCCACTCTCCGTACCCATGGCTATGCCTTCATTCAAGCCTCCATCACTTCCTGACTGAATTAGCCAATAGTCCCCTAGTTGGTTGTCCTGTTCTCAGGACTCTCTTCCCCCCATACACAATCCTGGCTCCACACTCCACCTCCAGTCAAAGGCAAATTCAATCAGGTCATACCTCCCACCTGCCCCCTTCAACATTTTTTAATTCTTGTCCAGCTGTGTCCCACACCCGCCCCCTGCATTTAGATCAGAGTCCACCCTTGGCCTAAGAGTCCCTTGATAACTGACCCTTCCCTTCCTGCCCAGCTTTACCATGAGCCCTACTGGAAGTTCTGCAGTGTACACACCCCCCAGCCTGTTCTGCACATGCGGCTGTCCCTTCTCCCTGGATGCTTTTCCCTCTTTCCCTGCCCTAGTAACCCTTCATCTTTCCTCACCCAATCTGAGCATCACCCACTTGGGAAATTATCCATGATTCTACTCTTTTCCAAGGCAGAGGTAGTAGATACCCTTCCTATCAATTTGGCACAGACCCAAACACTTACATGCTCTTCTGTCATTCTTGGCTTCCTCATCTGTTTCCCTAGCTGCACTGAGTCCCTCTGGAGAACAGGAACTATGACACTCAACTCAACCCACAGAACAGAAAGTCTGTTTCATGAAAGATGTGTAATAAATGTTTCTTAAGGGCATGAATCATGCCAGAAAGTTCTTCCAAAAAGCTTAGTTGGTCAAGCATTCTTTTTTTTCCTTCCATCCTTCCTCCCTCCCTCTTTCTTCCTTGCTTGCTTCTTTCTTTCCTTCCTTCCTTTCCTTATTTCTTTCTTTCATAGAGTCATTCCTCAAGCCTCCTCTAATTTGGAGGTAGAATCTGATTGGAGGTTAATCCTAAGGGAACTGGTTTTCTCAGAGATTTGACTTCTCCCTGCCCCTGTCTTGAAAAGACCAAAACGACAATGTGCAGCATCTCCCCTGCTATACACGTTTGCCCCAGCTCAGGGGTTCTGTGGACGAAAGAAAACTCGCAACATGTCATTTCTCTAGAGAGCAGGCATGCTACTCTGGGGAAACAAACCAATTCTAAGACTGTGAGCAAGCAATCATGTAGATGATCTACATGATCAGCCTAGAAGAAGATGGATGAAAGTCACTCTTGTTCCAGATACCCATCTGCTTTCTTCCAGAGGAAGCAAACCAGCTCACTGCTTTCCCTTCCCCAGTTGCAGTGTCTTGTGAGGGATGGGCCCAGAGTCCCACTCTAATTATACCCTGTTTGACTAGGAGACGAAGCTCCTGATCACACTTCTAAATCTCAGACTGACGCGACATTTATAACTACATTAAAAAGGAAATGCTCTATGCAGTGTGCCTTCATTCAAGATAATTGTTCCGAGGTAACCCTCAATAGGGGCCGGAGGACCTTCCCAAAATCACAGAACAGAACCATGACTCATAAAGCAGAGGAAATAGTAGTTCCCACCTGGAGCCCTGAACACAAGGGAAATAAAGAGAGCCTTAAGTGAAAGATGAGCACATCTCATTGAACTCCTGAGTCTGGGAACTAGGGGAGTTTCAAAGTCTAAACTTGCATCCGTATTCACTGCCTCAGCCTCTTCTTATCTCTGCGGAGGAGGCAAGCCAGGGTGTGCCTTTAATACAGACTCCAACTATGGGTACAAACTTCTGGGCATCTGGGGGTTACTGCAAGTGTTCTCAGAATCCAAACGGATGTCAGACACCACAACTAAATAAAAAATAGGTCTTGCACAGATATATGTTTCTATTTTCAAGTGTTTTCAGTCATCCTCATTATCGTCATCATTGTTACCATTTATTGAGGGCTTACGACATGTCCAGTACCTTCCAATACTCTCTGAACATTAACTGAATCCTCATGCATGCTCAGTTGCACAGTTGCATCCGACTCTGCGACTCCCTGGACTGTAGCCTTCGAGGCTCCTCTGTGTGCAGAATTTTCCAGGCAGGAATTCTGGACTTGGTTTCCTACTCCAAGGGATACAACCACCCAGTGAGATTCATTAGCATTATTGTTCCCTTTTCACAGATGAGAAAATGGAAGTACAGAGAGGTCAAGTAACTTCCCCATGGTCACATAGCTAAAGAGTGGAGATGCAGTTCAAGCCAGATAAGCTGGTTCCAGCATGCTTTATAATTACTATACTATTACTATACTATGCTACCTCCTCTATTTCTCAACTAACGGTTATTAAAACTATGCTTATAAGCATATTGGAAATCTGATGATGCATTTATATTTTTTCTGTTTAACAAGGGTCCTCACATAATTTGGAACCACTGAGTGGGCTACATTAAAATATTGTAAAAGCTTTGTTGTTGCTGCTGTTCAGTCACTAAGTTGTGTCCGACTCTCTGCAACCCCATGGACTGCAGCCCACCAGGCTTCTCTTTTCTATGGGATTTCCTAGGCAAGAATACTGGAGTGGGTTGCCATTTCTTTCTCCAGGGGATCTTCCTGAGCCTGGGACTGAACCCGAGTCTCCTGCATTTGCAGGCAGATTCTTTACCACTGAGCCACCAAGGAAGCCCCTGATAAAATATTCCTCCTAACACCTGAAATTGGCCATCAGAGATCCCTTCCTTGGGGTTTAAGGGGACCCTCTTCATGTCCTTACAAGACGCAAGCACCTTAACAAGAGTAATAAGAGAAGTCACTAGTACCTTAGCCTGAGTGAGGTTTCTGGATCATTTCTTCATTACCAGGAAAGAAAAAAAAAATCCAGGACATTGGAAGGATATTATGGGAAGTTGAGGAAGGGGAGCTTGGGAGTAGGGGAAAAGGAAAAAAGGGAAATGGTCCTGAAAGCAGAAGCAGCCAGGAAAGTCTAGAATAAACTTGGCCTACTTCACAGTTTTGCCTAGAGGTGGCCTCGGGGTATTCATCAGTACCACACAGGATGACATTTTCAGTGACATGTTTTAAAATCAGTGAAGGGCTAAAATCATTATTTCTAGAATTATTAACCTCATCACCTTCTGAAATAAAAAGTGAAGCAATAAGCAGAAGGTAACAGATCTGAGCTGCTACTTGAGGAAGACAACAGGGCCTAACTTCTCAGTCCAGAAATGGATTAATGTACATCGTCTGATGAACAACTTTGATAAAGGACAGCCTTCTTAATCAGAGCAGCTGAAACATGCTGTCCCGCTCAGCTGGCTGTTTTCCCCTTTTATCACCGATGAATCATGGAAAGTCAGGTTCCTTTACTTTTGCAAAGACCCCTTTTCCATTAAGCTCAGACAATGGCCTCTCAAATTCCATAGCTTGCTGAAACAAGATGGCTGCCACCATCAATGCCCACCCCATAACAGATTTGCACACTTATAATAAAGAGAATAATAGAAATGATTCAATGGATATGAACTTGGGCAAACTCCGGGAGATGGTAGGGACAGAGAGGCCTGGCGTGCTGCAGTCCATGGGATCACAAAGCATCAGACAAGACTTGGGGGCTGAAAAACAACAACAATAGTAAACTTGATCTCGTTTTTCAATTACTATAAAAGGCTGGAAAACTCAGGCAGAGCCTCTGCATACAGATGTATTTGCAACACACAGGTCCTCAGAATCTGCATGCTCCTGTGTTCCAGAAGGCTCCTGAGGGCTGAGGCAGGTAGTCAAACCACCTTTGGCCACTGCTCTGAATATCTCATTCCATTTGGTCAAAGAGGGACAATAGGGGAGGGAGAAGTGAATTCAGAGAGTAGCACTGACACATATACACTACCGTGTGTAAAATAGATGGCTGGTGGGAAGCTGCTGTACAGCACAGGGAGCTCAGCTCGGTGCTCTGTGATGAGCTGGAGGGGTGGGATGGGGGGTGAGGGAGGCTCAAGAGAGAGGAGATATATGTATACTTCTGGCTGATTCACATTGTTGTATGGCAGAAACTAACACAAGACTGTAAAGCAATTATATTCCAATAAAAAATAAATTAAAAAAAAAAAACACCTTATTGGATTTCTCTGGGAGTCCAATTGTTAAGACTCCACACTTCCACTGCAGAGGGCAGGGGTTTGATTCCTGGTTGGGGAAGTTGTGCATGTCACAGGATGCAGCCAAAAAGGGGAAAAAAAACCCTCACCTTATCCATTGCTGCATTTGAGTATTGATGCTCGAGAGTTAAACTTATTACTGCTCAATGAAGAACAAAAAGATTGGGCCTTCTTTGGGGAGGAATGCGTTAGTCTCTTAAACCATTAACCCAGGGTCAAAGGTGTCACCAGAATTGTTCATCATCTGCCTCAGGCATAGAACCACAGTCTTCAGATCTGGGCCACTTTTGAGCAAATTTTTTTTCATGCCTCAGTGCTCCAAATTATAGCAGAAATGCATAAATCACAGGCCAGTTAACCAATGAGGCTAATCCTCCACAATTTTAACACGAATAAATATAAAGAATCCAGACTAAAAATAACTGCAACTTAGAAATGAAAGTAAAATGGTTTGTTTGTTTGTTTTCTTTTCTGCCACCATCCTTTCCCTGAGCTGATACCCCAGCCTGGGACAAAGTAGTTTTCATAGATTTTCAAAGGAAAAAAATGCTGTATGTCTCTCTCCCCAAATGAAAACCAAAAATAGATGCTGCTTCTCTAATCTATCTGATTTGGAAATTATTTGGCATTTTTAGAAATTGATTTTTCCAGTCAATTAAATTAGCCAGTAATTTGATATCACCATCTTATTTCATTATATAGAACACATGCTGAAATGGCACACAACCTCATTTTCATTTATTATTTTTACAAATTTAGTACTCATAAAAAGGTGTTGGATTGACAGTGCCAGCAGCTAGACTCTTCCGTGCTGGCTGGGAGCGAGCCTGAGCTGCAGTTACAATAACTGGAGCCCAGGCCCATGCAGGCTGGGTTTACCAGCTGTGAGAACAAGATCAAATCCCACATCGTACAGCTCTTTATTCTCTGCTCCAGAATCCATCCAATTGAACATGATAAATGGCACCACCACTGGATGGAGTCCACCCCCTCACTTCTCAATGGCCACCTGGTATTTCTATGATGCCTCTGTCCAAAGAATTTTTAAACACTTTCCAAGTCATCCAACTCAGTTCTCCAAACCTTTTAGACAAAGACGGATCTTTGAAAGCCTGCAAATTCACTTGGGAGGAGAGAGGACACACACACTTTGCTGGAGCAGAGATTACAGAGTTTTTGCCTCTCTGCAGCTTCTAAGGATATACTGCTATGTTCTACTACGGGGAGAACGAGGTTGGAGATTTCTTTGGCCTCCATAGGTTCCTAGGAAGAAATGAAAGTACCAAGTGTTTCCTGCATGAACAAAGGCACAGAAAGAAGGAGGAACGGCTTCAAGCATGCACCCTAAGACAAAAAGACAAGGTCAAGATGAACATTCAGGCTTTGTTAACAATGATACTTTGTCTAATCATTTTTAATACGAACACTTCGAGGAGTGATCAAAGGAGGCTCTGTTAATAATTATACCAGGAAAACAGGCATGTAAACCAGGACCGTCTGGGGCTACCTGGGGCATATGCTCACCCTGTGTATGTTAGAATTTACAAACCACCTGGGCAATCGTTAGGTGAAGACCTATTACAAATCATTTCAGCCTTCTGGCTCATCCCCAACATGTCATGTTCACTCCTTGAAGACTTTGTTAATTTCTCACAACCCTCACACCAAAGCACCCTTCCTAAACCTTGCCCTTCATCTAGGCAAATCCTACAGTTTAGCTAAAACCCAAATGAATGTCCATCTCGTCCCCCGCTGCTCTTTTTGCCTCCTCCAACTCATTCTATTCTTTCCCCTTTGGGATTTTTTTCTCTTAGTATTTACTATGTGTATCATATAGCACAGCCCTGACCTACAGAATGCTTTGGAATTTTTCCTATTTGTTGTGTGAGTATGAAGTTCTTTTCCCAATTAGGTTGTAAGCCCCTGGAGGCCTGGGATCTGTCTTATGCTTCTCTTGCATCCTTCACAGGACAGCCTCACACCTTATTCAAGATGTTCAGACAGGAAAACAAACAAGCACACCAACCTCACAGAGACCACCTAGTCAAGCTGCAGATCAAGAACCTGAGGCCAGAGAAAAGCAGCCTTCCCCAAGACCCCCCAGCTCTAAAACAGCCTGGGTTCCTTGCTCCATGCCTCCAGGGGGCTTGTGTACTTCATTGAATGGCACATACCATTGCAGGAGTTCTTTACCATAATAAGTGAACCATAATGACTTGATTGGCTTCCCTGATGGCTCAGATGGTATAGAATCTATGTGCAATGCAGGAGACCTGGGTTTGATCCCTGGGTTGGGAAGATCTCCTGGAGAAGGAAATGGCAACCCACTCCTGTATTCTTGCCTGAACAATTGTATGGACAGTGGAGCCTGGCGGGCTACATAGTCCATGGGGTTGCATGAATTGGACATGACTTAGCAACTAAACCACCACCATCACTTGTTTACTTTTGGAAAGCTCTGGAGGGCACGAATTCTATTGGATTGGTTATTACATCCTCAAAATACATATACATAATAGACCTTTGGTAAATTTGGTTGAATGACTGATTGAAGGAATGAATGAACACTTAGTTTTCCTTAAGGTAATAATACAGGCACAGGCTTCCCTGATAGTTCAGTGGTAAAGAATCTGCCTACAAGCAGGACATTCAGGAGATGTTGGTTTAATCCCTGGGTTGGGAAGATCCCCTGGAGAAAGAAAGAGCAACCCACTCCAATAGTCTTGCCTGGAAAGTCTTGCCTCCTCTGGATCCTGGCAGGCTACAGTCTATGGGGTGGCAAAGAGTGGGACACAACTGAGCAACTTAGCACAATAATACAGGCACTAACTGGAGTTAATCCAATTACTAAAATTTAGGCAGGAGAGGTAAGAAGGAATCTTCTCTTCCCTAGACAAGTCACAGAAAGCAGCCTGGGGAAGCTGATTTCAGGCTTCTGCTTGCTTTCTAGACTGGCTGGCACTGACTTTCCATTGGCACTGACTTCCAGCTCCCTGCCATGTAGCAGAAAACACACTGAATTCAAAGTCAGAGCAAGTGCCCTAGGGCTTGACCTCTACTGGGTCTATACAACCACCAGCAAGACACTGCTTTGATGGTTTCCTCGCTCAGACGTGTCCAACTCTGGCGACCCCACACACCTTAGCCTGCCAGGCTCCTCTGTCCATGGGATTCTCCAGGCAAGAACACTGGAGTGGGTTGCCATTTCCTTCTCCTGGGGATCTTCCTGGGATCAAATCCAGATCACCTGCATTGTAGGCAGATTCTTTACTGACTGAGCCACCAGGGAAGCACAGACGCTGCTTTGGGCTTCAGATTTTCCTTCAGAAATAGAGGAACCCTGGCCCCAAGGACTGGAGAGGCCCTTTCAATGCCAGTGCTTACTGCACCAAACCTCAACTCACAGAACACTCCTGCAGGTGAATGAGGGTCCCTGGTCCAGGCGACACACCCCCGCGGGGCTGGAGGTACTAGGGCTCCTGCTCTCGGCAGTCAGGGGTTGACAGTTTAACAGGCAGAGCCTCTGATTCTCCCTTCAGCTGCTTCCCGGTGGGAAAGTGAGCTTCACGGTAGCACATTAGGTTACATATTAAACAGATGGGACACAGATTTCAGATCTCTTAAAGGTTGGGGTTTTTCCTTTTTTTTTTTCTTTTTCCATAAGCTGCTGTCAAGGTGTAGTCGTATCTCTCTATTTAAACAGCTTCCTTAGTCTTGGTACACAGAGCTGGGACTCAAAAAAAAAAAATTAGTGGAATAAATAATCTATCATGCTAGCAACATAATTATAAGAACATATGTTAACTCGAACCAGCTATATTCTAGTCATATTAAGGGTGTGTGGGGGAGAGAGAAGGATGGCAGGAGAGTCTCAAAATAGTTCAGGCAGAGGAAGAGTGACACTGGGCTACATGGAAGTCCAAACCACTCTCCCAGAGCCTCCATGCCAGCATCCCCAGGGATGCTGCACCCCCAGCATCACCTAGGGCCCAAAGGACGGCCCTAGGTGGCTGCCAGCTGTGAAAGGCAGTCACCCGGGTCTGGAACTACAGCTGGCATCTTGCTGCTCGATGACCCCACCCGAGTGCACTGGCTAAGAAGGCGGTATTCTGTTTCACCCAGTCACTCTCTGCCAGGTGTAGAGACATCACAAGTTCAGGAAGACAGAGTTCCAAGAGACAAGGGCAAATAACGGGACTTGATTCTCCCACACGCTGTATGCTACCAGGCACTAAAGAAGAAATATCCACATATTTGAACAGTCTTCATCAAGGGAGCCAATTGGGTCTATATGTATGTGTGTGTGTGTGTGTGTGTGTGTGTGTATTTATATGTATGTGCATGTGTATATGTGTATGTGTGTGTACATATTTGTGTATATGTGTGTGGTGTATATGTGTGTGTGTGTGTGTGTGTGTGTGTGAGTGTGTGTGTACATATAGGCTTCCCTGGTGGCTCAGTGGTAAAGAGTCTGCCTGCTAATGCAGGGGACGTAGGTTAGATCCCTAAATTAGGAAGATCCCATGGAGAAGGAAATGGCAACCCACTCCAGCAGTCATGCTTGGGAAATCCCATGGAGAGAAAAGCCTGGTGGGCTACAGTCCCTGTGTGCATGCTAAATCGCTTCAGTCTTGTCCGACTCTTTGCAATCCCATGGACACCAGCCCTCCAGGCTCCTCTGTCCATGGGATTCTCCAGGCAAGAATACTGGAGTGGGTTGCCATGCCCTCCTCCAGACCCAGTGATCAAACCTGGCGCCTCTCGTATGTCTCCTGAGTTGGCAGCCAGATTCTTTACCACTGTGGCAGCTGGGAAGCCCAAGTACACAAGGTCACAAACGAATCAGATACGACCTAGTGACTAAACAACAACAAATATATATATATATATAGTTTACATACATAGTTTCAGCTGTCCCTTTGTCTCTGCTCATTTAAATGTTACCCACACGGTTCAAGGCCCTACTCAGATCTCCCTTCTCGCCCAGACCCACTGCCAGCTTTGCCAGGACCCACTGCCAGCTTCACCCGCCCCTCCCCCCCCACCCTGGGGAACTCCCACGTTTCTTCGGGCCTCCTGTCCCCATATCCCTCCCCACAGGAAGCCTTTCCCGCTCCCTACAGTTTGGGTCCCCTGGTTATTTGCTGCTATAGCACCCTGCAGTTCTGGATGATACTTATATTCATTGCACTTTTAATTATGCCGTGTCTGTCTTCCCCATATGGATTGCTACCCCTGCAAAAGTGGAAGCTGTGCCTAATTTGTGCACCATGGTGATTTCTGTGCGGGCTCTGGGGTCTAGGGTCTTCGCTCTGAGGATGTAGATGCCACGTGCCAGCTTGGGACACAGCTGTAAATAAGGTGCCCCAAGAACTGCCCTATGCTGGGAGGATCAGAGAAGAGTGCATATCCCTGAAAACAGCTTGGGGATGCAGCAGAGTCTAGCAACCATGTACATCACTGTGATCAGAGAGCCTCGGCTCGGTCCTAGCCTGGCCGAGCCGGACACCAAGGAACTGGTGTGTGGGCTTCTCTTGCAGGCACTAGAATGCCACCGGGTCCTCATGCAGAGGTGCAAATGCTATCAAGTTTGTGCTCTAGGAAGTTCATTCTGGGCTAGAAGAAGTGCCTGGAGACAGGAAATCAGCTGTGAGGCCATTATGTTTGCCATGGTGAAAGATAAGGGGCTAAATTAAGGTGGGGGCCATGGGAACAGAGAGGAGGGAAAAGCTCCAGAGATATTTTATGGGTAGGATTATTATTTATATTATGAGACTCTTACACATTTGGAGGGCTTAAAAAGTTAAAGGCATAATAGAGATTTGATAAATACTTGCCAACGTGTACAATATATACACTCCTGTGTTTAGGAACATATATAAAAACAAAAACAAGATTTTTAGAGGCATATTTTAAATATTATTTTTTGACAACTTTTCTATATTTTTAGGTAGGCTATAGATGTTTTTTAAAGGAGAAGAAATAAAGGGCATGAAGGAAGGAAGAAGGGAGAGTGCCTTTGGAGAGTCTACTGTTTATACTCTTATAACTTGTATTCATACACCACCTTCAAGGGCACTTTCACCAACCGCTCCCATCCAGGTTGCCACCCTTTGAAGGCTTTCATTTTGGCTATGTGCTACCTTCTGAATAGATAAGTGAGAATAGATAAGAAATCAAAGTTTTAATATACATTTTCTAATCCCTCAAAAAGCATGGTAGGATATACAGGTAGGTCTGCAGATGAGTAGGGAAGGGAGACCATGACTTCTGCTCCCGGAATATCAGAGAAAGTGGAAAATCAAGGATGGAGCCCTCCAGGGGGGCAGGTGGTACTGCTGAGACAGCAGTCTTCATGGTCACCCACCCTTCACTTTTTGTCCAATTTTCATTTTTAAATGCTAAAATTTAAACAGTATGCTTTCCTGACTTGATACACAATCAGAATTGAATGTGATCCAGACGATTGTGTCAGCAGGATTGATATAGAACACATGACATTTGTGCTTATCCCCAAGGAAACACTTCTCATCAAGTGGAGGAAAGCAGGAAGTCCAGATTGATATATTACCCACCACTGTGTCTTTGCCAGTATCCATATTGATAGATTCGAAATCTTGGCCAGGACCACATTTATTGCTACATCTTCCACTGCTCTTAAAAACACGAGCCAGAGAGGCCACTGGGTATACCCCAAAGCACTCATTTTCACTCATTGGAAGAAAGATGGCTGTGGGATTCATGTGTCCGGACTGACCTCTGCCTCGTGACACCTCACCTCTTGGCTAAAACTGCCATCAGACCATTCCACCCACAGATGATAAAGATGATGGCACCTTGCATAAGAAAATATAGGATATTCTTCAGGACTCTTTCATACAGACATGCTCACAAGCATCTCACTGAACAAACAAATGCTCTAGAATACATTGGGTAGTTACAGTTAGTCCTGTTGGGAAATTGAGAAATGGATACCTATGGATGGCAAAGTGGAGTGGGAAGTGAGAGGGAGGTTCAAGAGGGAGGGACATAGGTATACCTATGGCTGATTTATGTTGATGTATGGCAGAAATCAACTCAATATTGTACAGTAATCATCCTTCAACTAAAAATTAGTAAATCAAAAAATAAAAAGGATGGCAAAATGATTTCATCCCATATCACCCTCCTAGTTTAGAATCTGAGATGTTTCCACCTGCCTGCCCCAACTCCATGGGCTGCCTCCACCACACGCATTGCCTCCCAGCCCCACTGCCTGAGCAGCACTAGTATTTAGCAAGATCCTTTACAATATTTGGGCTTCCCTGGTAGTTCAGACAGTAAAAGAATCTGCCTGCAATGCAGGAGATCCTGGTTCGATCCCTGGATTGGGAAGATCTCCTGATCCCCTGGAGAAGGGAATGGCTACCCACTCCAGTACTCCCGTCTAGAGAAATCCATGGACAGGCCATGGGGTCACAGAGTCGGACACGACTGAGTGATTTTCAGTTTGCTTTACATTATTTAATTCTGCCCAGGAACAGTCAAGAAAGAGAAAGGACCAGAGTACAATACAGAGGCCAACATCAGTCCTCCTATTCATTAAGCCAAATAAGACAATGTTTAAACTCAAGGACTGTCCTGTAACTCTGCCAGAGAGTTCAACCTGGCACTTCCAGATGGGGGTGAGATGGAGGAGTGGGGAGGGGCAGAACCAAAACAATCATGCTCCCCTCCATAACCAACTGAGAGGGTGCCTGCTTAGAGAAGGTCAGACCCCTGTGAGCTCCCCAACACAGACAAGGAACCCGCACAATGATACAAGCTCTGCGGAGATGTCCCTCCCATTTCTAACTAAAAAGATGCTGATGGATGGAGTTTCTGAGCCGACCCCAAACAGCCACTCACACCTGGATCCAGCCTGCCCAGCCCCACTGGGAGCCTCCTGACAGAAACAGCCCAGTCGGCCCAGAGCAGGAAAAGGTAAAAGTAAATAAACGCTGCCTTAATCTCTCGTAGATTGGAACAATCTGAACCAACCTGTAATTTCATCCAGACACACGGGGAGAATAATTTTTAGAGCTTTGCAAAACAGAAATGCACTTCCACTCATTACGATTTCCCGGGCATTTTTTTTTCCCCTTCCTACCCCCTTCCCCATCTGTACTTTATTCAATGAACACATCTGCATTCCTTCTCTCTCTCTCTCTCTTTTTTTTTTTTTTTGGCCAGAAACTCTATACAACCTTATCACTGACACCTCTCTGCAGTTTCAAATTCCAACTTTGTGCCAAATCCCCATTTCCTGCTGCTTAATTTCCATTCATTTACTCTTGTTTTTGCTTCTTCTGCCATTCCCAGCATGGACCAGCTCCAACCCAGCTTCTTCTAATTTTTTAAGGAAGGCTCCCCATCGAGTGCTATTGGAATCTGAGCCTTCGCTCCATGCCAGTGACTGGCCATTGTTTATACTACCTAACAACAGTTGCCAATAGGACTGCTCCTTTCCTTCTCTTTGTTTCTCTCCCTGAGTGTGTACACTAAGGCTCCAGAGAACTAACTCCCCCCTCCAGCATATGGTGACCCACTGGGCTTGGTTTTATTATGACTTCAGTAGAATCTGAAGTAGCCTCTTTCCATCTCTTTTTCCAGAGAAAAAAGAAAAGAAAATTGAGACTGGATGCTTTGTTTATCCTAACCTTGCTCTTAGTGGCAAGATCAGCCTCATGTATACATGCATCCCGAGTCACATATGTGCTCAGTCGTATCCAACTCTTTGCAATCCCATGGACCATAACCCACCAGGCACCTCTGTCCATGGGATTTCCCAGGCTAGAATACTGGAGTGGGTTGCCATTTCCTTCTCTAGGGCATCTTCCTGACTCAGGGTTCAGACCCATGTCTCCTGCATTGACAGGTGGGTTCTTTACCACGGACCACCTCGGAAGCCCACAATCAGCCTCAGCCCTTGCTCAACTGCTCTAAGGACTGGGCACTTCATCAAGTTAGCACCGTGAAAGGACAAGGAGAAAGGTACTGGGGGAGGATAAATTGAGGCCAAGCTTTATACAGAGGTAGGGGAATGACCACTCAGGAGTTCTTGGGCTCAAGGATGTCTTAGATGAGTTGAACTCATTTTTAAAACAGAAACAAACTCACAGACATAGAGAACAAACTTTGCCAGGGGAGAAAGGATGGGAGGAAGGGATAGTTAGGGAATTTGGGATGGACATGTATACACTGCTATATTTAAAATGGATAACCAACAAGGACCTGCTGTCTAGCATAGGGAACTCTGCTCCATGTTATGTGGCAGCCTGGATGGGAGGGGAGTTTGTGGGAGAATGGATACATGTATAGGTATGGCTGAGTCCCTTCACTGTTCACCTGAAACTATCACAACATAATTTGTTAACTGCCTATACCCCACTGCAAAATAAAATGTTAAAAGATGTCTTATATTTGGTAAGAATGTCCTGCAAAGATTGGAGTAACATAGGGTTGGTTTTTTGGCTTCCAGGGCAGGGTAGAGAGTGGTGGGGAGGAGAACAACTCATGTTTTAAATGTGTTTTTACAAGCAAATGAGTTGTGGTATGAAAAGTTAACCAAGATTTTTCTTCCCACAGTGGACTGATTCTAGTCTGTTGTTTGGGGAAGTTTGTTTTGTTTTTTTATTTTGTTCTTCCTAAAAAGCCACAGCTTGCTGCCATCTCGGTCCTTCACACCACAGCCATTCACCATCCCTCCAAATACCTCTACCTCCAAGTTCTGCCCCCCTTCCTTTCCCTTTGGCTTTCATCACCAAGAATTCCATCTCTGCTTGTCATTGTTCAGTTACTCAGTCATGTCCGACTCTTTGCAACCCCATGGACTGTAGTACCAGGCCTCCCTGTCCCTCCCTATCTACTGGAATTTGCTCAAACTCATGTTCATTGAGTTGGTGATGCCAACCAACAAACTCATCCTCTGCAGTCCATCTCTGCAGTCCCATCTAAAACACGGTATCCAAAAATAGAAGGGTTGAAAGTCAGGAGTGGGGATGCCTCAGAAGCAAATGCCATCAGGGAGTGAGGAAAGAAGACCATGCATCATCACAAACGTTCTTGGTCATCTCTCCTCCCATCCGTTCCAGAGGCAGTCCCTAAACTCCAGAGCAGCTCCTCCTAAAATCTTGTTGCATCCAGGTTTCTTTGTCCATCTGCTCTCTGGTCTCCTGATATCAGATTCTCCTCCTCTGTGTTCCTTCTCTAAAGCTGTACTTAAAACATGTTGTGTCCAAGAGGAAACTTTCATCTGACAAAGTCTGAAATGTTCTCGGACACTTTCTTTCTCCCACTTGCATAGTAATAATATCCCTTCTCAGGAGAGCAAAGGGAAGGCACCTTCTTGCATGGTTTTATGATGCAAATGTGTCTCCAAAAGGGCTTCCCAGGTGGCACTAGTGGTAGAGAATCTTCCTGCCAATATAGAAGACACAAGAAACCCAGCTTCGATCCTGGGTTCGAGAAGATCCCCTGGAGATGGAAATGGAAACCCACTCCAGCATTCTTGCCTGGAAAATGCGATGGACAGAGGACACTGGCATGCTACAGTCCGTGGGGTCAGAAAGAGTCAGACATGACTGAAGTGACTGAGCACATACACAACTCATCTGTTACCCTGAAGCAATGATCTTCAAGCATTTAAGGTGGGAGGATCAAGGAGAACTTCACTGCCAACTCAAGAGTATGAACACCCCACCCTTACTTTGTTCCTCTACCCTGGAGGTCTCAGCACCAGGAGGGCAGATTCAGCCCTTGCTCAGTGATGTAAGAATACTCAGTATCATGACCTCATTTGAGTTTCTGAGTGAAGGAAGGTCTCAGATGGACAGCCTATTTTTTTTTATGATTTTACTTTATCACTGTGTTTTTGGCTGTGCCGCATGGGATGCTAGTTCCCCGAGCAGGGATTGAACCTAAGCCCCCTGCAGAAGCATGGAATCTTGACCACTGGACCACCAGGGAAGTCCCTAGATAGCCTATCTAAAAGAAGTGGGACTTCTGGGCATACACACTGAGGAAACCAGAATTGAAAGAGACACGGGTACCCCAATGTTCATCACAACACTGTTTACAATAGCCAGGACATGGAAGGAACCTAGATGTCCATCAGCAGATGAATGGATAAGAAAGCTGTGGTACATATACACAATGGAGTATTACTCAGCCATTAAAAAGAATACATTTGAATCAGTTCCAATAAGGTAGATGAAACTGGAGCCTATTATACAGAGTGAAGTAAGCCAGAAAGAAAAACATCAATACAGTATATATAACACATATATATGGAATTTAGAAAGATGGTAACGATAACCCTGTATGCGAGACAGCAAAAGAGACACAGATGTATAGAACAGTCTTTTGGACTCTGTGGGAGAGGGCAAGGGTGGGATGATTTGGGAGAATGGCATTGAAACATGTATATTATCATATGTAAAACGAATCGCCAGTCCAGGTTCAATGCATGATACAGGATGCTCAGGGCTGGTGCACTGGGATGACCCAGAGGGATGGTATGGGAGGGAGGTGGGAAGGGGTTCAGGATGGGGAACACATATATACCTGTGGTGGATTCATGTTGATGTATGGCAAAACCAATACAATATTGTAAAGTAATTAGCCTCCAATTAAAATAAATAAATTTATATTTAAAAGTATTTGAAACAAACAAAAAATAAGTAAAAGAAGTGGGAGTGCTTCACTGACAGTCCAGTGGTTAAGAATTTGCCTTGCTACGCAGGGGACACCAGTTCAGTCCCTGGTCTGGGAAGATCCCACATGCCATGGGGTGGCTAAGCCAGTCCACCACAACTAGAAAGTAGCCCCTGATGGCCACAACTACAGAAAACCCATGCATAGCAACGAAGACCCAGTGCAGCCAAACACAAATAAAGAAGTAGGAGTCCCGCTGAAAGGAGTAGGTCCATACCGCACGGCCAGCTAGGGCTCTCTGCACACAGCTTGGCAGAGAGGCCCTAAAACCAGCTTGTACAATAGGCAGTGATGCCAGTTGTTCCAACAATGAAAGACAGAGCAAAACCACTGCCTCTGAAAACTAACCTCACATACAAATATACAAAGTGATGGTCAGAATAAACAGTCATCAGATCTCACCAGTGTCATCAATGAATGAGGGGTTACAATTATGGGGTTATCAACAGTCAGGATGAACCCCACTGGCAAGGTTCAACTTACTTCAAGTTTTCTGCTTTGTTAGGGATATCTATAGATCTTTCTCACATGGGATGACTCCATAAAAGAAGAAAGGGTCCTCTGAAAATACTCTACATAGTCAAGAGCCTTTGCTCTTTGACATTGTCCATTCTCTAAAGCATCATTTAAAGATCTCCTGAGAGCTGGTGTTGCTGGGTTGGTCAGGATTCTTTATACCAGTAAAGAATCACTGATAGGCTCTTCAGAAGGCCAGAATATAATATACAATTAATTAAATCCACTTAAAGATATCTTTGGCTTCTCAGGTAGCTCAGTGGTAAGGAATCCACCTGCCCAGCAGGGGACGTGGGTTCGATCCCTGGGTCAGGAAGATCCTCTGGAGAAGGAAATGGCAACCCACTCCAGTATTGTTGCCTGGGAAATCCTATGGACAGAGGAGCCTGCGGGGCAACAGTTCATGAGGTCACAAAAAGTGGGACACAACTTAGCAACTAAACAACAAAAACAAAAAGGTATCTTTTACTGCTGCTGCTACTGCTAAGTCACTTCAGTCGTGTCCGACTCTGTGCGACCCCATAGACAGCAGCCCACCAGGTTCCTCTGTCCCTGGGATTCTCCAGGCAAGAACACTGGAGTGGGTTGCCATTTCCTCCCCCAATGCATGAAAGTGAAAAGTGAAAGTGAAGTCGCTTAGTCGTGTCCGACTCTTAGCGACCCCACGGAGTGCAGCCTACCAGGCTCCTCCATCCATGGGATTTTCCAGGCAAGAGTACTGGAGTGGGGTGCCACTGCCTTCTCCACTACCTCTCTCAATTTCTCAATTTTAGACTCTGAAGACTATGAATGAGAATAATGTTATTGGAATATAAGTATATACACATATGTTCTTTAAATGTTAATTGTGTATTCATAAATACCTATATCAATCAATATAAACACTCAACCCTAAGTCTTATTTCATTATATGCATGGCTGCTACTGCTAAGTCACTTCAGTCACGTCCGACTCTGTGCGACCCCATAGACAGCCTCCTACCAGGCTCCTCTGTCCCTGGGATTCTCCAGGCAAGAACACTGGAGTGCGTTGCCATTTCCTTCTCCAATGCAGGAAAGTGAAAAGTGCAAGTGAAGTCGCTCAGTCATGTCCGACTCTTAGCGACCTCATGGACTGCAGCCCAGCAGGCTCCTCCATCCATGGGATTTTCCAGGCAAGAGTACTGGAGTGGGGGTGCATGGCCTTCTCTGCATGTGGTGGGAAAAGAGGCAAAAGATGTATACTGTGTTGTGTTGTACAGATGAAACAGAGAAACAGCAGAAAGTTACAACTAAAATTCAAAAACAACATTAGACTATATATGAAACAAGCTTGGGTGACAGGATATATGAAGATTCATTATATTATTCTCCCCACTTTTAGGTGTGTTTGAAATTTTCTATAAGAGAAAGTTTACAATGCAAAGTTATCAAAAGTTAGGAATTCGACTTCCCTGCAGCAATTTAAATGAATTTTATAATTTGTTATTTATCAGACATTTTGAGTCATCAACAACATGGACACTCTTTCTCATTTCGCTGGCTTTCCTAAATTGCTCTAAACTCTGAACAGAAAATAATTATGAGTCCTTTCAGAAGGGCTCCATGCACCAGGGGAGCCCATAGTTGGGAATGGGTTGAAGGTAAACCAAATGGTAGCGTATGTGCTCCCTGAGATGGATAATACACTCACCATTACCCCTATCGAGTTGAAAGCTCCCATTTTGTTAACTTTCTATAGATTACAATCTATCCAAACTGTCTTTGCTGCTGCTAAGTCACTTCAGTCGTGTCCAACTCTGTGCGACCCCATAGACGGCAGCCCACCAGGGTCCCCCATCCCTGGGATTCTCCAGGCAAGAACACTGGAGTGGGTTGCCATTTCCTTCTCCAATGCATGAAAGTGAAAAGTGAAAGTGAAGTTGCTCAGTCGTGTCCAACTCTTAGCGACCCCATGGACTACAGCCTTCCAGGCTCCTCCATCCATAGGATTTTCCAGGCAAGAGTACTGGAGTGGGGTGCCATTGCCTTCTCTAAACTGTCTTTAGAAAATGTATAAGCCAACCATGTTTTGCGTAATTCTAAAATGTCCTTCCAGGGACCGCCCTGGTGGTCCAGTGGTTAAGACTCTGCACTTAAACTGCAGGGGGCACAAGTTCGATTCCTGGTCAGGGAACTAAGAACTCGTTAGTTCTTAGTTATGCTGCCCCCTCCCCCACACAAAAAAAGTCCTTCCACCCACTGCCTAAATGGTTTGGACATAAGGAATAGTCAACATTTAAATACAAATAATTAACAAAGGTGGGAAAGGATGTACATTTTTGAATGTCAAATACAAATCCTATTTGTTTCTTGCTCCATTCAAACCATATTGTGAGTTAGTGTATCCCCACACATGAAGGTAAAACAGAAAAATGAGAGGGGAGGTGAATTTTTTATTCCAAATCCTACCCAAGATCCACTCTCTTTGACGGTTGGGAGCAATATGAGTACAGGGTGCTGGGGGTGGTGGCCTCTGATGCAGCCAGTATCCAGGTACCCAGTTGCCTCAGATATCAAGTCAGTCTCAAGATAACAGGCCCCTTCAGAAGCAAGAAGCATTGACCCTCATGTAAATATGCCAAGTCCCAAGAGATGGCAACCCCTTTGGACCGCTTCTATTCTCCTGACATATCTGAAGTTGGCCTCTGAACCCAAAGCCATCCATCTATCACAGGGAACGCCATGCACTTTCCTGGATCCACACAGCCTGACCAAAAAAAAAGAAACATCTGCAAGTGTGTGACATCAACATGTTTTCCTCAGCTAACAAGCTTCTCTATTCTCCAGGAGCCAAAAACTTTAAGTGACTCTTAAACAAAGACAGCCCCACGAAGAATAATGATGTCAAACCCAAGCCCTCATTCCATGGTGTGAACACAAAATCTACAGAACCCAAGTTCAAAATGATTTACAGACGGTTTGATCAGAGTCAGATGTAAAATGGTGTCTCACTGGAGACAGGCCAGGGGCTATCAATCTGAATCCCCTACAACAAGTGATGTCATTAGTCAGAATCGATACATTATGGAGACGATTTTCTCTTTTGTCTCTCGGCCCCCAGGGGTTTTCTGAGTTGCATTTCATCACTAGATTGCAAGGCACTCGTGTTACAAAGTGGCTGATAGGAATCACAACCAGGACTCCGTCACTGTTTGGGGCTCGTGGGAGGAGCAGGGGGAAAGTTGAAGGATTAAACCCAATTACACGTGGGAAACAGACTAATTCAAGGTCTTTGCTGGCAGGTCGATGTTAAACTTCTCTAACCCATTCCTGTTGTTTATACAACTTTAAAGGGCATGACTTTGGACTCTCAAGTGTAAGATCAGTATGGGGGGAGATGCTTAGTTCCAGGTTCCCCTGGGAGAAATCACATGGTCACCTTGGCTTAACCAAGACCTAGGGAAATGACTCGCTACTGAAGGTCAAGACTTTCTCCTCCTTGACACTAGATATCCCCATTTACCTGTAAGATCTTCATGTTCCTGCTGTCTTCCTAAATCCCTAAAGAATGGCCAGGGTGTGGCCATTTAATATGAGAGCAGGTCTGTAAGATCATCCCCAAGTACCAATATGTGGACAATACTTCTTCTATCATCAATGTTATCAAGGATATATTGCATCATACACAGACTGGTAGTGTCTTTTAGGTTCTTCCAAAGCTCCACTGGGGGGTATAATAGAAAATAGGAACGAAAAAAGGAAAAATTTTTTAAATGAGACTCTCATTTTCTTACCGCCTTCCAGATCTTCCTAGAGAAAAATCCTCTATTCAGTCCCATGTGCATCTCCAATACAGGGTATTTTTCCAGCTCACTGGTGTTTCATAAACACCATTTGTTGTCATGTGGTTAAATTAAAACTGAGTATATCAAACATCAAACAGTATGTTAATGTCAAGTATGCTTGAATAAATAGTAAGAGTTCAACTGAATGGAATATGTGGATTGCTAGCTAATTAAGCAAGAAGCAGGTGTGAAAAAAATCTAATTTAGGCAATTTTTTATAATTAATAATGTTTACTTGTAGTACCCTTCTAATGGGGCTCTAGTTTAGCCTCTTGTGAATTGCTAGGAGTTTACTCCAGTATTTTAAAATTATAATTGAATGGAGAATTTTCCAAGATATCAGGTTTCCTTGCTGATGATGAAGAAAGCAAGTGCTACATACCTAGAAAAGTCCTGCCAGTACTTTATATCAAGAGGATCAATTAACAAATCACTCCCCCAGCAATTAAAACTTAAAGCACAGACCAGCAGACCTCCACACTCAAAAGTTCTCTTGTAAACCCCAGCACCCACGGAGGTAGAAGTGAACTTGGATGAACCAACCTGAATGAGAATATTGCTGTGTTCAAACCAATCGCTGGACATGGATGATGAAGGCTTTGGTGAGTGTCTGCAAAGAGCAGTGACAGAGAACATTCTGTTGCAATTAGAAACCAAAAAAAAAAAATTAAGATCCTATCTAAACTGTCCTGGAAAATTGCATAGCACCCATCAATTAATCCAAGTATACATTTAAATTTGGTTTTCTTTCCAAGAAGCCAAATGGAAGGAGAGGAGGAGAAAATGTCCGCAGATGTGAAAACAGACCTGGATTATTTCATAGACGTGACATATCTACTGCATTTAATTAAAGGGAGAATGTATGAGAACAATGTATCCTTCTCAATCGGGTCGAGGGAACAAAACAGGACTGGATTAGATAGGACAACTGTAATCTCAAGAGACAGCCCTGTGTTTAATGGGAGCAGCACATGTTTGATATGCAGGGAAGTAAGTGGGTGTCCTGGACACAGTCCACTATTCATCATAATACCACAGTCCTGTTCATTCCCAGAGAAGAGACTGGAAACCATGAAACCATATGTAGAATATTAAAAATCATTTAACGTTAAAATGCACATTAGGAAAGCATGCACTCTGGGCAAGGCTGCAGTCCAAGAGAGCTCTGAGAAATCTCCAGTTCAGTAGATAATGGTTGTAAAGGTAAACTGAGTTGTACACACACACACAGAGAAGCTTGGTCCTTAGCTCTGCAATGCTGATTTTTCTCACTCTCTTTTCCTTACTGATTTCTGTAGTGAGGTCAGTATTAATAATTGATGGAGAAATGATACCTAGAGCATCAGTACATTAATTTATAATTAAATATGAGAAGCACTAATTCCTTCCCCACCACCCATCATTTGGAATTAAATTATATGGGCTTCCCTGGTAGCTCAGATGGTAAAGAATCCTTCTGCAATGCAGGAGGCCTGTGTTTGATTCCTGGGTTGGAAAGATCCCCTGGAGGAGGAAGTGGCAACCATTCTAGTATCGTTGCCTGGGAAAACTCAAGGACAGAGGAGCCTGGCGGGCTACAGTCCATGGGGTTGCAAAGAGTTGGACACAACCAAATGACTAACGCTTTCACTTTCGCTACATATAAATCTATACACACACACACACACACACACACATTATATACATGTGTGTATCTATGGCAGATATCACATTGTTTTGCAGACAGAGTCAAAAATCTTACTCTATTTCCATGGTCTTTTCATTGCCACTGAATTAATCACAGCCCTGCCCCTAACCACATGGAATTTTATTTCCCATAAGAGTGATGTTTACTTTGGTTTACTTTGTTGGAAGTCGGAGTACTTACTCAGTCTATAAAGACCCAGTGTAACATATTTGGTTCAGCAACATTAAAAGCACACACCAGTAGACCCCATCTTCAATGACTTTGTGTCGATGAAGATTCTGCGTGGTTTCCATCTCATCTTGCCTCTCTCCCCACCCAGCAAGGACAACACTGAAAACAGCTCCAGGGTATGTGGAAAGGTGTACGTCTTTGGAGACTGAGAGTTCTATTTATTTTCCTCAGTTGCCAAAAGTAATATATGGAGTAAAAAGGGAATGCTTCATAGCTGAGCCTACACTGGGGGAGAAATCCTATTTGTCACAAGATGACAGACATCAGCAAGTGTACCAACTCAAAAAGTGCTGGTAGTTCGATTCTTACCATTCTAACTAAAAACACAGGACAGAGGGCTGCTATTAAGGCCACCAGAGGACATTAGAGTTCTCTGCTGAAGGGGATTCACTTCCCTCCCCATCCCATCCATAAACTCACTGTAGAGCTTAAAAGTCATTTCTTCTGTCCACCGTCCCACCTCAGCAGGTGGGGATGGGAGGGCATTTACTTGAAATTTATCTGAATGGCAAACAGAGGAATCAGATCAGACAGAGCAGAGGGAACCCCAGAGGTCTATCCCAGATGGAGAGTGGCATGGCTGTGATGCCCTCTGACATGCTTTAGAGAAGGGTCCCCTGTCCTTAGCTACACTGACTGCAACTGACACAGCGAGACTCATTCGAAAGTGACTAACTGTGGGGACTTCCCTGGCGGTCCAGTGGTTAAGACTCTGAGCTTTCCAGGGACTTCCCTGGTGGCTCACTGGTGAAGAATCCGCAGGCCAATGCAGGAGACACGGCTGCGATCCCTGGTCCGGGAAGATCCCACATGCCACAGAGCAACTAAGCCTGGGAGCCACAACTATTAAGCCCATGCTCTGCAACAAGGGAAACCACAGAAATGAGAAGCCCGCGCACCACAGCTAGACAGTAGCCCCTGCTTACCACAACTAGAGAAAAGCCCATGCAGCAAATAAGATCCAGGACAAACAAGACTCAAAAAGCAGACTCTGAGCTTCCAATACAGGGGACTCAGGTTTGATCTCTGGTCAGGGAACTAAGATCCCACATGCCACGAGGTGTGGCCAAAGAAATGAATGACTAATTGTGGAGGAGCCCTGCCACCTCCCTAACTGACCATTTGGGGAGGAGGTTGAAAGTGTGCAAGGCGAAAGAAGCCAAAGGGAAATAAGGGTGGGGAACTCCTACAACCCAGACATGGGTACCCATTCTACCCCACTCCAAGTTGGGCTGGCTCCTTCTCAAAGGGAAAGAGGGCTTTTGCTCAAAGACTGAGGCCTGAGGGGCAGCAACATCTTTGCAATGAGGATTCTGGAGGGTTTTATGCATAGCCTGGCAAGATGAGAACTGGCATATCTGACATAAGGGACTGAAAACTGCCATTTTTTTCCCATTCAAATAAACTGAAAACAAATGGAGAAAGCCAAGTGTAGCACTGTGGTGTAGGCATTGTTTTCCCTCCACTCTCTTCCCAGCCCAAGCCTCTTTCCAGGAGACCCTGGGACCCTGAGGGAAGCACTTCCTGTACTTTGTCCCCACCCACCCATTTACCAAACAACAAAACATCAATCTAGGCAAAAAGGAAGAAAACAGGGACTTCAAGAGAGTAACTGCAGTCTGAGAGTTTTGCTGCAAACTACACGAGGGCTGTATTCTGTTATGTGGAGATTTCCGAGCTGTCCTTGTGAACAAACAGAATTCTTTCTCATCATCTTTTTTTTAGGCAGAGCTGGGTCTTCATTGCAGCATTCAGGCTTTCTTTAGTTGCAGTGTGTGGGCTTCATTGCCCGAGGCATGTGGGATTTACTTTCCTGACCAAGGATCAAACTTGTGTCCCTTGCATTGGAAGGCAGATTCTTAACCACTGAACCACCAGGCAAGTCCCCTTTCTCCACATCTTGATGAGAAATTGCCTTGGCCCATCTCCTCCCTCTGTGCATGAGAAAAGACCTATCCTATTCCCCTCCTTCCTGTGGCTTCACCCTTCTTGACTCCTGAGTGATGAGAAAGTTGATAAAGCAAGGCCAACCCAGACAGCATGCTGCAGTGCACAAGAAGACAAAGAGGAGTTTTCCATAAGACAGTGAAGCTACCAGGAGCCTGGGGCCATTCCTGGCACGTGGTTGGCCAGAGATGTTTTCCTGTGATCTGTCAATAGATAACCTTCCCAGACACCACCCCTGCATATATACAGTTTCTTAAGTCAATATCAACAGCGGATGGGAGAAGTGATCATGGACAAGCTGCAATGGATAGCTACATAGATGGGTGTGTGCTTAGTCACTCAGTTGTGTCAGACTCTGTGTAACCCTATGGACTGCATGGGGATTCTCCAGACAAAAATACTGGTGGGTTGCCATGCCCTCCTCCAGGGGACCTTCCCGACCCAGGACTCGAACTCCAGTCTCACGTCTACCAGCATTGGCAGGTGGGTTCTCGAGCACTAGCATCACCTGGGATAAATATATATATGGTTTGGCCAAAATGTTAATTCAGGTTTTCGTGTACCACCCTTAGAGGAAAAACTCAAATGAATTTTTTCGCCAACACAATATGTAGGCTGCAGATGGTAATTCTTCTGGACACTGGTGGGCTATTTAGTGAAAGGGTGCCTGAGAGCTACTTAGGAATCTCAGTAAGTCACATGATCCCAAATGTCCCCTTTCAATAGAGATTATGGTCACTGGCCCCTGGATTCTCCCTGAAGTTATCCTAAAATCAAACCTTCAACAATAAAGAATTGTCTAAAAAGATGTAGGTTCAAGTCTGATTAACAACAAAATTTGTCACTGAAAGTTAACAAATTCTTCTCTGTCCCATATATGAATGGCTTCCCTGGTGTCTAAAAGTAGCTCTGTTTCTGCTGGGCATCCTAGGAATCAGAAATGATTTTTAAAAAAACAGAAAACAGAAAACATCAACCATGTGAGCTAGGAAGGAGGCTCTGAAACCAATCACCTGTGCTTCTGAAGGCAGGTGAGGGGCTATGCACCCCTCTCAATCCCACTAGGCCTGGAGCTCATTTATGACTGGCAGGAAATACGGTATCAATTGTGTGGAGCCCCCATTCTGGGAAGACAGTTTCTAAACAGAGACTGTCAGGAGAAAAGGACACCTTAAATGAGAACCAGAGAACGTCTCAGGACGCAGCAAATGTGTGTCACTGCCATGTTATTTGGAAGATCTTTTTTACCCACGAATCTCACCGCTTCTTGGCCTTTTGGCTAAGATCAAGTGTAGTATGGGGGCTTCCCAGGTGGCGCTAGTTGTAAAGAACCTGCCTGCCAATGCAGGAGATGCAAGAGACGCAAGAGACGCAGGTTTGATCCCTGGGCGGGGAAAATATTTTGGAGGAGGGCACGGCAACCCACTCCAGTGTTCTTGCCTGAGAAATCCCATGGACAGGGAAGCCTGGAGAGCTACAGTCGGTAGGGTCGCAATGAGTCGGACATGACTGAGCACAGCACACACTTAAAAGCTCAGGCTTCAGATTCAGACAAATCTGGGTTGCTGAGTAACCATGGGCAAGGAATTTCATCTCTCCTGGCACCACTTCGCTCATCTATAAAACGTGCATGACGACATTACCTCTTACTTAGGGTTGCGGTAAAAATCCAACAGGGTGATGTGTAAAACAGGCTTAGTCTGGTGCCTAATATGTAGCAAATGCTCAATGAATGTGGGCCATTATTATTTATTATCCTCACAACAAGCCTTTGAAACAGATTTTATTCTCTTCCCATTATCAAGAAGGAAGTGGCCACACAGAGGCCAGTGACATGGGTAAGACATCCCTTCCAGATCACTCTCTCTTCTGGTTCCATCCTTTCTGGCCAGCTTTCCAAAGAGAAGATCCCTTTGGGTCCCTGGTCAGGCCAGGCCAGAGGCCCAGGTTTCCAGGTAAAGCAGGAAGCTGCCTCCGGGTTGGTCTCTGACTCTCCCATCCTGAAGTGGAGCCGACGTGTAAGTGAAACGCAGCGCCCGGCTCTTCCATCCTTCCCCCACCCAACACAGGAGCCTTCATCTGCTCCGCCTCTGGGAACGAGTGTGGCTCTCCCAGCCTGGCGCTGAAGCAGGTGCGGGCATATTTTAAGCTCCAGCAAATAACTTTAATTGAGCTCTCCTTAGACATATGAACCCACAGAGCAGGGTTTTTTTTCTCCCTTCTAATAAAAAAAGACCCACAACAAACCAGATGGGTCTTGGTCCCTCCCCAACACCCCCCTCCCTACTCTTCAGGCTCCCCTAATAAATCTTTTAACTCTGAAGAAATTACCTTGCTGGAAGCGGGTATTTTATTTGGTTGCCTGTGTGGACCCAAGCTGCCTCTGTGGGCCAAAATGTGGGTCAGGAGTTACCCAAGCAGGCTGCAAAACTGAAGCCTGGGGGTTCAGGCTGGGTTGGTACTTGGGTTGGTATTCTCATCCAGAACTTTCTATTACTGATCACTTCCCTGTGTTTCCTGACCACCATCAGGGGTCCCCCCACCTCATACCTCTCCTAAAATTAAAAACCTTTACCTTCCACTGTCCTCAACATAAGTAAAATCTCCATCTTGGTGTGGACCTTCCCTGCTGCCATCTAATGTGGAAGGATCTGGAAAGAATCCTTTCCACTAGGAGCCAGTCTGACTCTTGGATCATGAGTCCAGAAAGCGCGATGAAAAAGAAAGCTGGAGCCTCCTGTCACCAGAACAAGGCAGTGTGGGGTGTGGGGTTCGTCTCATTTTGCAGACGTGAGCTCCCTCTTAATGCTCCATACGAAGACAGCCGTAGAGAAGGAGGGAAATGCGATGTGAATGGATTCCAGACTCCCCCCTAGAAAAAAAGACGTCAAGAATAGCCCAGGGCAAGAGAGAGAGAAGCAACGCACTCTGGGTTCTGATTTATGAGCACTGAATTATTGGTAGGAGGGCCCAGAAGGAGTCGTTTACAACAGAAATTATTGCAGGCAAATGTTGGTTGGTATTTTAAATCACTCACTAATATTGATAGGTTAATGCCTGTCACACTTGCTTAAGGGTCACCAGAAAAAAAGAAAAAAAAAAAACTTATCTTCGACTTGTTACCAGCTAAGTATAATGTAGATACACCTTTTCTGGTTTTGCGGTTTGTTATTGTTTTTTTTTTTTTCTTGAGCAAAGCCTGCTGTATTATTTATGGTTTTCTGAGTCACTGACTGTAGCCTGTATCTGGATTTTAAAAGGTTGATTTGCAAAAAAACAAAAACAGGGCACCCATCTAGGGAAGCTGGTGGGAAGGCAGTCGCCGCTCACAGCGGGCCCCTCAGAGGACCGTTGGCTATTTGAGGCGCCTCAGGCGGCCGGGCCAGATGGCGAGTGCGTATTGTTCCCTTTTTGGTGATAGTCCTGCTGTGGCAAATAAAGTTAAATCAAAAGGTTAGTGCTCTGCAAGAGAGTGGCCAAGCTGGCTGCAGCTGACAAGGGCCAAGGATGCTGAGTAGTGAGGAGGCAGAGGTTGTTCCCTCGAAAGGGAACGCAAAAGGAAAAATTTGGCTGCACAATAAAGAGGGGAGAGTCATGGGTCTCAAGTCCCTTCCTTCTTGGGGCCTGAGGATGAGCTGAAAAATACAAACTTGATCCACCCACGACCAGGGTCAAAGGGAGGGGCAATTGCTCTCCATCAGTCTGAGGTCAAAAGAGCTCCCCCAACATCCCACTCCAACTTGACTTTCCCCAATAAGCAGTGCATTCCTTTGTGAGGTGATGGGGTGGTATCTGTGGAGTGGGGGGAGCACAGTCTGGGAGGGTCAGATACCCACATCTGTCATGAGTGGAATAAAACTTTGGAATCCAGGTGAGCATCTGATGGGTGCATAAGATTTTCAACCTGGACACAGAATTCATGGATTACTTCATAGGATGTCAGAGCTAGAAAAGATTTAAGAAACTACGGAAACTTCCTCCACACAACCCACCTCTCACTTTACATATGGACAAAAAAAGGCCAGAGAGGAAAAGAGATGCGCTCTAGGCTCAAGGTCACACAAGGGAGGGGGTGGATCCGGCACCAGGGTCCAGCCTTCTTTGGCACCCCTTGGGCCACCACCAACAGGATATGTGGCGGGGGAGGGGGCCAAGGGTGCAAGGGATGTGCAAAATCACAGAATCCACAAGGTGTGCGAGTTTTAAACAATGATTAGGAGAGGCTATTCCCGGGTGACTTAGAGGTAAAGAATCTGCCTGCCAATGCAGGAGACATAGGTTCAATTCCTGGGTCCAGAAGATCCCCTGGAGAAGGAAATGGCAACCTGGAGTGATACTCTTGCCTGGAAAATCCCATGGACAGAGGAGCCTGGTGGACTACAGTCCATGGAGTTGCAAAGAGTCCAACATGACTGAGCACACATACACACCGTCTTATAAAAAATAAACATATATACTACGTAATAGAATGCAGTTTGAGTCTTGTTTTTCACATCACCTTTTTCATAAATCATGTCTGAGCTTGCCTTACACTTCAAAATCTGCCCCCTGTGCCCGCAGCTCCAAGAGTAGGGGTTTCTGGTACCCTCTCCTCTGCACGCTCCACCCTGCACTCTAACTTGGAGGCACGTCTTCATGCTCCTTTCTTCTGTGAGCTTCTAAAGCACACCATTTACCCAGAGGCCTGCCGTTTCCAGAATATGAAACACAATTAGGCGGGCGATCTGCAGAGTGTTTGTTATTTACCTGGGAGACTGAGGCCATGCTTTGGTGCCAATTGGTCTCTCAGGTAAATATGAACCTGGGCAGACTTGAAAAGAAAAAAAAAAAAAGTAAACACTAAAATAGGTATTTAAGGAGTTTTAAATGCTGATTCCATTCTTTTTGGTTAAGTACTTTTCTTTCCCCTACCCCACTTTGGTCGTCCAAACAGAATATTATTTATGCCATTTCAGTGCTTTTTGACGGTGTTCTAATTTAGACCATATTTACCGGCTGAATCTTGTTTCCTTCCACATTCGGCGGGCTTGACTGCATAGCAGATCCTGTTTCTGTTAAGCAGTGTTTTGACTTCCCTTTGAAAATTTACTTAGGAGAAGGTGATATTTCCAACGGTATGTAAAATCACTGAAGAAACAAGTTTAACTTAAAAAAAAAAGTGGGAGCTCTATTTCCATTCAAGCAGATTAAAAAAAAAAAAATACTCTCAAATCTCTCCATTTCCATCCTCATACCTGTCTGTGTGGTTAGATCGTTTTACCTCCTAGAAGCTCACAGAAGTTTCTCACTTGCATTAGGAGATGGACAGAGCTCTATTCCTTTCCCAGGAAGGTAAAGGTCTGAGTACCTTATCTCTGTCTCTTTATGAATGAGTTCCGAAGAGAAAGTATTTGAGAGATTCTAAATTCTTGCTAGAGATGAGAACTTCAGAGAAGGAAAAGGCAGGTGAGATCATGTTGTTCGACTCCGATTTTGCAGATAAGCTCACTGAATGCCCAGGTAAACTGGCACAGGCCCCAGATGGAATGGGCAAGACCCATTACCTGAATTCCTCATCGAGTGCTCCTGCCAGCACCTCCCACTGATTGTCCATCACCCCACTTGTGGTTTGAGCAACCAGAGACTTCATTTTGCAAGCCTGACCATCACCAGGAAACAAGAGTACATAAGAAATGTGATCAAAGCCCGGTGCATCCCCTTGTACTTGCTTCAAGCTGAGATAACTAGGAAAAATACCCTAGTTATCAAAGTGAACACCTCCATCCTTATCCCTGTTGGGGAAGATCTCTGATTTGGAGAATAGCTAGTGGCTAGAGCCAAAAATGGAGTGAGGTCTTAGTTTGACCTCTGAAGGTTGTGTGAACTAAACAAACAACTGGCTTAGAAATCTGCTATGCAACGGAACACCTTTAAATACGCATTCTAATTAATATTTTAGAAATACATATCTAACAACACACATGTATCTGAACAGTAAAGTAAGCAGGACCTGAGCTGTAAAATATTATAAGCCCCTGCATCTCTCTCTCCGCCCCTCCACTCTCTGCTCCCACCCCAGCCAAAAACTACAGTTTTCCAAGAGCTACATTTTTCTGACATCTTGTGCATTTTGAGGTCCAGGGAGACTTCCCATTTTCCACACTCAGCACTTTGAGGGCCAGCAGGGTCACGGCACCAGCATTCCCCAAAGATCTCTGAGCAATCATGCTACCGGGCGCTCTGCCCTGCTCGTTACTAGCCGACATCCATTTCTCAAGGAAGCGATACCTTTCTGTTGTTGGTTTCTATCAGACACACAAAGCCCGAAGATTAATCAGAGACACGACCAAGTGACAGCAGTCCTAAACTCGGCTCTAAGTCCTCTCTGCCTTAAACACCACGTGCCCAGGTTAGAAAACATAAAAATGAAACTTTACATCATGGTCTCAGAAGCTTCTGTTAACACAGGAACTACTGGGCTGAACTGAAATTTACATCTTCTGCTCAACTCCGCAAGCAGGGACTACAGGGGAAAATGAAAGAAACGATACATGTTTCAAATTTTACAGCAGTTTACATCATGCAAAACTGAAAGGGCCTTAGAGGTTTCCTTCTCACTGAAGTAGAGCTGGTACAGACTCAGTCAGGTCCCAGAAAACACTCCATGGGCGTATAAGGTTATGTAGGCAAACATGGAAGCAATATCAGATGGCTTTCCCACTGCTTCTTTATGATAAAATTCAGATGCAAATATTTTACTGGTTCAATAATGTGACAGGGTTATAATAGACACCCAAGCATTCATAAGTTAAGTAATATGCCCTACAGAGTATTAATAGACAATCATACACACTGGCTTTATTAAACGAAATATTTGAAATACACAGTCTGGTTTTTATTTCATTTTTTAAAATTGTGCTCTATATTTTTATGTAAAGACATATTTTGTATGTGTTATATATTTGTAAATATTTTTTATATCAGCAAGATTCTAAGATGCCTTCATTTTTTTCTTACCTAAGCCAAAATTACAGGATTAGGTTCAAACGAGTAGAGCGTTTACATTTCCAAGCATCATTTAAAGAAAAAAAAAGTTTTCTTTTCATTTCCACAGTAATTCAGACTTATCTTGATTCGTGAAAACTGTCATTGTATACACAATGACCGAAGAGAGTTAATAGGCAGAAAGTAATCACAGAATCTGAAAATTTTGTTTGAGCGGAGCTGGTGACTGGTGATTTCAGTCCTGAATTTGCACAGCTGCCAAAGGAAAGTTAAAAATTACATCTAAAGGATGAACAGCTGTGGTCAAAATTATGCTGCAGTGTTAATCTTTATGAGCTCCTTCGATAGGATTGAAACCAATGCCAAAATTATCCAGAGAATTCCTTCCACAGAATGAGTCAGAGTTACCATGTTCTTAGGTTTGGGTCTTCTTGCAAATTAAACAATAGTAAATTCAATTACATGAAAACTCTCCTCAGATGAAAATTAAAACTGCAACCCTGTTGCATCATGATTTTTATGAAAATGAATTAAAATGTCTTCAGTGCTTTTAAAGGATGTGGTTAAAATTATTAAATTATTATTAAATCTAGTTCTCAAAAACCACTTGCAACTTTTTTCCCATGTTCTTTTTCATGTTATAATGGAGATTCCTGCAATTTTGCCAATTTGGCACGAGGTCCCATAGATGGTTTATTAAGCAGTGCTCAACTGTTAAGCTTTCTAACTTTCATAATATTTTGTGAGTCCCCTACAGAACGCAAACTACCATTCACCATCTTTAGAATAATTTGTAATGTTCTGGGCAAAACCTTAGGAAAATGACACAGAGTTAGAGTTAGCTGCCAAGATACAATATATTTCTACTGAAGACTAATAATATTTGGAAACAATTTCCTCTATTTCTTCTCTACTTATTTGTTAATCTGATACAGTTTCCAGGGTTTGGAATGTTCATGCCTTTTGTGTGCTAAAAAGAGATTAGGGGCTTCCTGGACAAAAAAAAGAAAAGAAAGTCAACTTTTAGCCTGAGTCTCACTTCATGCTGAAGGTCTTTTAAACCTTCCAAGTAAACATAACTGTGCATACATTAGTGGTGCTTGCTTTGAAAAAAAAAAAGAGAAAAAAGACAAAAAAAAAAGAAGAAGATTGGCCTTTTCCCTGTAAATATGGACTCTTAAGCCTCTAAATGATTTGCCAGACTGAATCGGATAATAAAGGGTTTAAACTTTGCCACTTTGGGGTTAATGTGAAAGGCTTGTCAACATCAGATTGTTTAGACATTAAAAGGAACGCGCTGTGTGCCTCCTTTTAAACCCCATGTTCACTTGAGTTGCAGCTCCCAGTGAATTTACCCAGCTGTAAGTGATTCCAGATGCGCTGCAGTGACAAGCTTCAGTCTCAGGGTACTTATTCATTTCACATTAAAATCTCATGTTCCCAGGTCTGAGCTGTTATCTGACTGAGATCTGATTAGGGAATACAGCAAAGAGGCATTTCCAAACCCAGAGACTGCCCTGGCTCGCTGGCATGAATCTCTGACCATCAGGCCCCTCTGCACCCGAGGTGATGGCTCGGGAGAGGGTGCACACTCAGGTCTAACATTCTTAGACACGTGGCCCATGCCAAGGCCTTCCACGAGGCTATCTTACTTAATCCTGGACGGAGCACCGACATCTCAGCCTGGCTAATTTCTCACTTCAACACAAGCTTCCTCCCCCCAATAAAAGGGCAGGGCGTGTGATTCTGTACATTGTCTGGGGTAGCACCCACATGCAGAAGAGCACTCAGTCAATGCAGAATGAGTGATGATGGATTTGCCAGGTCCCCAAGCCTTCAGTTCTCTCTCTGGCCACCAGCTATGTTTGGACCACAACAGAAAAGGGGAAAGAAGGAAACAGAAAGGAGGTCAGGGGCTTGGAGAAAGCACCTAACTCCACCCAGCTGGTTTTGCCTTTGTTCACGCACAAGGGAGTCACAGTCCTTCCCCACCTCTGGCACAGACAGGGTCCTTCGATTTGAGTCCATTTTTCCCTTCTTTACCCAAAGTGCAGAAGTGCAAACGCTATTGGCCAACAGCTTCCTTCATGACACATGTCAAAGACACGTTTCGGGGCTCCAGAAATATAAGGTGAGATGGGGATGGTGGACAGAGATGGAAGATAATGGAGACCATGTGGGGAGGATGCTACCTCTGTGATACTCACAGGAGGGAATGAAATTAAAGATAATTTTTTAAAAACTTTCCCCTCCAGCTAGGTTTTTGGTTTGGTTTGGTTTGGCCTTTCCTGTCTTGTGTTGTTTTGTCAATTTGAAGAGGTAGAGAGAGAGTACCGGGAGCCCCCAGCTGATCAACTGTGGTCACAGGCCACTGGGCAGCCCCCAAGCCCATCAGGAGCTCCTGTCACCGGACTCTCGTCACATTGGAAGCCCCAGAAAACACGCACTGAATGCTGCAGCCTCCAGCCCACGCGCTCAGCCTCCCTCAAGAGGAGGGGAAGAAAAGCACTCAAACCCCCAGGTTAAGCACGGAGAGGATTAAAAAGTTGGGGGACACCCTCCAACCCACCTTGGTGGTTGGGGGGGAGGCCTCGCAAGAGGAAAATGAGATGGCCACATGGAAGGCGAGCGGCGGCATTTGGTCTTTGTGAAAGGCAGCTTTTCTTTTATGACTGCTAAACGCCTGCCTTTCTCCCCAAGCAATTACAGCGCTGTTTCCCATCAAGATGGCTGTTAGCAGCAAGCGGATCTTCAAGTTGCTGCAAATAAATCAAGAACGCTATTGGCAGCTGTCACCAAAAGTGGCCGGGATCCTCCTGGTTACTCCATGATGGAGGTGAGGGGCAACACAGCCACGGTAGGAGCTGAGCCGTATCTTGTAGCTAAAGAAAAGAGGGCGGCAGCCTCCTGAGGCCCAAGTGGGTCAAAGAGAAACGTACACTGGAAGTTCAGAACCGGTGAACTTGAACCCCGCCCCTTCCCATGGCAAGGCTTTGCCCAAGGACACACAGCCAGGGCACCTCCCTTCTACACATGGTGTAGCAGCGAATGCTGTCATTACAGTTAATTAGCAGCAACACCAAGGGGGCGATCCAGTGCACAGTGGACACAATTCATGTAGTAACGAAAGCTTTTAGAAGATGATGCTGAGGATGCTTCTTAGACACTGAAGGTAGACACCAGGTCTGAGGCCAGGAGGAGGATTTCACTCTAACACTTGCGGTAGCTTCCGGCTAGGAAACAGGCTGCTCAAACCCTGCGGCACCTTTGATCTTGTGCTGTGGACGATTCTTGGAGTATCTGTTCTGAACCTGTCTTTGTGTGGATACATACGTGCCACCACCAAGGATCCACCGAGAGAGTGATGGTGAGTTCCCTGGGTCGCGGCACAAACCTCTCTGCTCATCCTGTGAGTTTCACACCCACATCCCACAAAACCGTGACCAGCCACTGTCTGCCTCCGTCCCTCAGAGGCACAAGTCATCTTTTCCATGACAGCGATTCAGGGTAAAACGAGAGTAAATGATTTGGGAAAGCTGCTGGTGGTGGGGGTTGGAGGTCAGGTGGGCCATGTCCTAGGAGGGAAAGGCGTGCCAGACTAAGGAGCAGTCCCCAGGCCGGACAGGCTCCGGGTGCCAGCTGCAGACCCAGCCTCTCGCTTAGCCCCCGAGCCACACTGTGTCCTGCCACGTGGTGCCTGGATCAGGAGACAGCCGTGGCGTGCTGCGTCATATTTCTAAAAGCCCCGTCTCCCTGTTCAAGGGGGAAGCAGGTGGAAAGCAGAACCCCTGAAGGGCAGATACTTTGAAAGGCCCCACAGGCAATTGTCCAATAAAAGAGCGAGCAAAGCTGGCCTATATCCCAAACTTTCAAATTGACCTTCTCCCTTGATCTGGGACTTAATGCCTCCAAACCAAACTAATTCCAAAAGTCACCTTCTCAACTTCTCTGCACAAATTTTTTTTTTTTTTTAAATAAATGAAAGCTCAGGTACAGGCTCCCCTCGAAGCCCTTCTGATGTCCTTAGCCGCTTAAATTAAATCTGAATGGTTCGTCTCTTTTTATGATACGATGGGCCATATGCCACCAAAATAAAAACCCAGCTGAAATCCCAGTACAGATAAAGGGCATGAAAGGCTGTTCCGGCCACAAAACAGAGACTCTGTGTAAATCTTATTAAACAATAACACCCACCCAAGCATTCCCTCCCCCTCTGGAAAAAAAAAAATTCAGGAAGGAAATTGTGGTTAAATCATCTCATAGTTTGGCAAAAACTTCTACCTCTAAAAAAATGAAAAAGAAAAAAAAAAAAACTTCGTTCTGTGTTGGACTCACACAGGCTAATAAAAAGCAGGACTGTATCGCTTTGCACTGTAGCTGTCAAATTCTCAGCAATGAAATACAGACCCTGACTCTCCCTGTCCCCGGAGCCCTACACCCTCAGACCACCAAAAAAGGAACAACTGGGCTTGGGGGCAGGCTTGGGGGGCATCATTTATCCTCTCCCATTCCAGAATGACTCTTGTTTGTTGCTTTGTTTTGTTTTTAATTTTTTGTGTTTTTGGCGCACACTTTTCTTTTCTTGAATCAAGTTTCCATGGTTCTCATAAACAGAGTTAGATAGATATAGAAGAGGGGGTGTCTGGGGCTGTGGCTTTAAAGTGCTGTGATTCTGCCTTCTTACAAAGATCCTACACACTTATTACATTCAGGGAAGTTCAGGCCCTGCCACCATGGTGTGTGTGTCTTTAAATTAAGAAAAGAAAGAGAGTGAGTGAGGGAGAGAGAGATCAAAAAGAAAAAACATTTCCATTTCACAAGGTCCCCCAGTGGCCTCAAACGCTCCTCCTCCACCATCAAAAATTCATAAAGGGGATCAGCATTCTTTACCGAATGGATCCCAGTGGCACCATAGACCTTGTTGGGGAGAGAGGCAATAAATATCGAATTATATACCTCATGGGAAGAAAGGACTGAAGACTCGGCTTCAAGCCCTCCACATAGTCCCTGGGGGAGCAGGGTCCAGACTCAAGGTCCAGGGCAGAAAGGAAATGGGTCAAGTGTGTCAATTTCTAGACCAGTGACCTCTGACCTGCTTAATGACACTGGGAGGCCACTACTAAAAAATAAAGAAGAAAAAGATGGCAAATGCCTCGGAGGAAAGATGTGGGGGGAGGGGTGCACTGGGGGCCATAAGAACACTGCAACAACAGCATTGTATTGGAGGGTGTGATTCCCGGACCCCCTTGTTAACTATGATTTGTCTTTGGGAGGATTCGTCTAGCTGAGTGGTAGCACGTCCAGAGCAGAGAATTTCATTTAGGTCCCAACTACTTGGGGTTCCCAGAGCCAGGAATGGCTCGTCTTCTGCCTGAAACTTCAAGAACATTCCTCGTTCGTTCCACCTCCAGGCCTTGCCCGCAGCAGAGCCCTCCTCTCTGCTTATGATGCTCTCAGAGCTTGTTTTCTCACCCCGTCCTGTTGACCCTGGCTTCCAGCTGCCACTTTCCTGTGTGCAGGCACACACATGGCCTCAGTGCTCGGTGGTCCAGCACAGGTCCCTCTGCATGTGCATCATCTCCCTATTTCTGTCTCCCAACCAGCAGGGGATCCCAGCCCCCAAGGCATCAGCCACCCACCCCAACCCCTCCACCTCACACCATCATGGATGCCCAGTTGATGCCCTGTCACCCATGTCGATTGCTGCAAAGCAAAAGCAAGAGTCTAGGTTCCACAGTGAAATGTACAGGGCAACGAAATTGGGGTTGGAGGAGAAGCATAAACAAGAGTGTGCAGAGAGTACCTTTCTGCATCTTCCCAGTTTAAAAATGTGAGCAGTTATCCATTCAATAAACAGTATATGGAATAGGTACCCATACATGGAACAGGGAGGGTGCTTCCCCAGTGGATCAGCTGGTAGAGACCCCATCTGCCAATGCAGGAGACACAAGAGACTCAATCTCTGGGTCAGGAAGATCACCTCAAGTAGGAAATGGCAATCTACTTCAGTACTCTTGCCTGGAAAATCCCTTGGACAGAGGAGCCTGGTGGGCTACAGTCCATGGGGTCTCAAAGAGCCAGACATGACTGAGCACACACACATACAGAACAGGTAACCAGTCCTCCCTGCCTTAAATCAAAAGATCTAGATTTTCAAGATAATCTCACAACTAAATGCAAGTTAGGAGTCCCACGACTGGTTAATACAAGTTTCTATGAACCAGGACACTTTCAAGTAGTCTAACACTTGACTCAAGCTCACAAACTCAACTAAATAAATAAAAAGCACTTGGCTGCACCAGTCCCAGAGGGCGTTCTCAGCAGCTCCAACCCCTCATATTAATATATCAAGCTGACCCAATTAGAGCTGGGAGTCGGATGGGCAATTTTAGCTCCTGCTCTCAGAGACCTGAGCTGAAGTTCCCATTTACGCTTCAAAAACAGTTAAAGCTCTTCTTCAAATCCTATGCTTTCTGAACTCAACAGCCAGTTCCGTGAGCTACTGCTGCAGACATCTGCTAAATGGTCAGTGGTGAGAAAACTGCACAGAACACCCACACACAACTGTTCTTTCTCCCTGTTCCCAGAACACAGGCTGGGTGGCACGGAGCCTAAGCCATCTTCAGCTGGACTCCATAGCAAAAGTTCCCACCCAGTTAGCTGGTGAGTCCCCATCTTTATCCTCATCCTCGCTCCTGGCCCCTTCCCCAGTGCACCTGGGTGTGCTTAGTCAGTTGTATCCAACTCTTTGCAACCCTTTGGACTGTAGCCCGCCAGG